>NW_022436998.1:5635728-5663286 GCF_009761245.1 Sapajus apella
GATGGAGTACGAACAACAGCGAGGGGGGGGGTGTTGGGGTGCAGAAACCGCCCCCCAATTCCCCACCAAGGGAAAAAAAAAGAAAAAAGCCTCCAAAAAAAAAAAAAAAAAAAAAAAAAAAAAAGAGTAAAGATACTCTATGATACAATACAGTGAAATAATTAATTATTTTCCAGTAATTTATTCTAGAGTCTTTCCCAATATTGGTCTCAAGGACATCAGTCTTTGGTGTGCAGACTTCATTCTCTTTTTTTCCTTTGCAAAAGAATCAAGTTTGCCCAGAAATTTGCTCCAATATTTTGAAATCTATTCCATTTTCTGTAATTTCTCAAAAATTAGAAACATTGAGTTTTATCAAAACTCTAGATTATAAAACAAAAATTGGTGAGCAAATTCAGTCATACCCGATAGCCAAAAATGAACAGAACACATTCTACTGCTTCTCATTCTTTTAGAAAAGGTGGCAGATAGATGTTAATAGATAGATACAGAGATATGCAGATATAGATATGATTTTAGTTTTAAGCTTCAAGCCCCAAAATTCTAAATATGTACAAGTAAAGAAGCTTTCATGTAATTCACAGTTGAAACAACATCTGAAAGTAAATTTTCAACCATGGCTTTTTCAAGGAAAAACCCTACAGAAAGGCTGCTAGAGCTTGAATGTTTCCACCAAACCTCAGGTTGAAATTTAATTGCCATTGTAACACAATTGAGAAGTGGGACCTTTAAAAGATCAATAGATTAATGCCATTATATGGCAGTGTGTTTGTTCTTAGGAGTAGGTTTCTAAGGTAGTGTGTTTGTTATCTTATGAGTAGAAGCATACTAAAAATATTCCTAAGATAACAAACACACTAAAAAAGGATAAAAATGATGGGTTTAGCCCCTCCCTCTCTTTCTTTCTGTCTCATTTAGTCACTTGACTTTCTACCACATTATAATGAAGTAAGAAAGCCTTCAGCAGACGCCAGCACGATGCTCTTGGACATCCCAGCCTCTAGAATCATGAGTAGAATAAACATCTGTTCTTCATGAATTACTCAGTCTGTGGTATCCTGTTATAGCAGTAGAAAACTAATACAAAGACATACCTTTGCTCAATGCAAGACTGAAACAGAAATACCTCACCTTTTTAAATAATATAATTCATAGTAATTAGTATTCACATATTTTAGTAGCACCACAATCCAAAAGCAATTAGGTTCAATCAACAGTTTTTGAAATGAAAAGGATCCATTCTGCATTAATAGCTAGGTCATTTACAGCCATATGAACAATACACTTCAGCAATTATTGTCTACATAATATTCACTTACTCTCTAGGAAGAAAATAAGTTACTTCAATTCTCCTCAAATCAGTGGCGAAAGCTTAAAATAAAAATAAACAGAAATTAAAATAACCAAGATTTCCTATCAAAATAAGTAAATAAAATACTAATAAACATAACAAACGAACACATAAACATTAACAAATGAACACACTCAAACATTGAGAGTAAAATTAATCCCATGTTTCTCAGTAAATTATTCATTGAATGTGAGGAAACTCCCACAGATTGATTTCTATTTAAGCTATTCTAAGACTCTCATATCATTGGCAATGGATGTTTTCTTGGACTTGGTGGAGACATTAGTCACTATAAAAAAGAAAAAAAAAATATGGAAGAGGCTGACCACAGGACCAGGAAACCAAAGACTGTGTCATTGCCCCCATCAGTCCAGTGATCTCTATTCAATTTTACACCATGCCAGGCACTGTGCCAAGCAGCAAGAATTAAAAGGTGAATAAGATGTAATACTTGTTTATGGGGTGTTTATAGTTGAGTATTTTAACTAACCTGAGTTTTTAAAACTGGCTAGAATACAGGATACAAGTTGATAATTACAGTAGAAATACATGGGGAAGGAAGAATCAAGGATAACTTCAGAGAAGATGGCCCTAAGGGATGAGTGATCATTTTCTGATGAAAAGATGAGGAAGACACTGCAGGCAGGAGACAAGGAGAACAAAGACACAGGGAATTTTTGGAAAAGAGAGTGTTGGCAGTGGAGTTGACATCATAAGGACACGAAAAGTGCTTGTCTGATTCCCCACTCTATGCTGATGCACAGCATGGTGGTTAGTCCATGGTGGGTGCTCAGCAAATATTTGCTGAATGCATGAGTCCAAATTGGATGAAGCCTAAAGGGTCTAAGAGAATAAATGAAAATAATAGAGGAGACTTGTGTATCAAGCCAAGAAATATGGACATTGTTCTATAAGCAGTGGGAAGCCAGGAAATGTTTTCAAACAGAGGAGTTTGTCTTCATCTATAAAATAAGCATAAGGTTTTTTATTTTTTTCCATAATGGTGGATTGGAGGCATGGCTAACACAGCTCTCTCACATGGAAAGACAAAATTGTGTCCAAAGACTCATGCTGTGAACATTTTTTCCAAAAAGCAACACAGGAACTTAATAGGAAAACTGAAAACAACCATAGACTGAAGGAAGCAGCGGGCTGCAGCATACACTGTAAGCCAGGAAAAAAACTGTTACGTCCCCAGAGTGTGAGTAGAGAGAAACTGACTGTACACTCCCACTGGAGAACCTAGCAATCCAAGCCACAGGGAAAGGCTTTAACCCTGCCCAGCACTGGAGCTGAGTTAGTGAGTCGTGGGGAGTATTTGAGAAGGAGCAATATCAGGAAGTGCTTTGCATGCACACCCTGACTTCAGGGGGACTGGAGGGAAACCATTTCTGATGCTACATCACAGGGGACCTCATAGAAGTCTGCCAGCTAACTCAGGTGGTGGTCACAGGTTGAGAGAAGCTTCCAACTGAGATTGGCAATATAATCTCAAGTGAAGATGAAGCCCTTTGGCTAGAGCCAAGGGGTAAGTGGGAAGTGTGCTGTAGCCATGAGCATAGGAGCTGGATGCCCAAGTTTATAGGTGGGCCAGTAGGGGTGTGGCCTGAAAGGCAGGGTTTCTGTCTCGCTGGGGAAAGGTTAAGGCCTGGGTAAGTTTTGAGCTTTGAGTGCAGAGTCCCTGGAATCTAGCTAGCTGGTGCTAGTGGAATGCTGCATGTGTGAGACCTGCCTTGCCAAGTATGTGGGAGCTGTGTAGGGCTTACAGCTGCCTGCTGCTCCCCACTCCCTTGCAGACTCTTCTGTGCAGCAAAGACAGCTACATTCCTCCCTGGAACATTACTTCAGCAGTCAGAAAACTGCCATCTAATCCCCACTGGAGCCGCTGCTTGTGCCCAGAGGCCAAGCTTGACACAGACTTGCCTAACCCAGCCACAACTTAGCTTTGCCCCTCTACCCACCATGGTAGCTTAATGCAAAAGACAAAAATTTCAGGGAGATCTATGGCCCCACCCATTGTTTGAAATACCAGAGTACCTACCCTGGGTAACAAGGCAAGCACAAATCCTACCACTATTATCACAGCTGCTGCTCTTTTGCAAACACCACCTCCTGGCTAAAAGCCAAGCAACACAGTCCATTACAACACCTGCAGGCATAATAGCACAGCACCCAGGTGGAGGAAAACTTCTGTATGACCTCAGCTATCACCATTTCCTGTGTCACCCTGGCTAACCAGGAGGTCCTGAGTCTGTCCTTATGACTAGTTCATTACTACTACAACTGGCATTTGAGAAAGCCAACACACTATGGATATTTATAAGCAAATAAATCTCACAGAGTCTGGCATTCCCCTGCCACTTTCATCAGAGGTGGTGCTGGAAGCCACTGCTGAAAGACTAGAGGACAGGGCACATCACTGGATTCTTTGCAGCCATTCCCCAGCACCAGCCTGAAGTATGGCAGCCTCACTGGGTGACTAGACCCAGAGGAGCAGCAGGATTCACAGTAGTCTGGCCCTCAGAGACTCCAATATTTAGGGGAAGGGAGAGTTCACTGCATCAAGGAAGTGTCCTGTGGGACAAAAGAATCCAGATGACAGGCCTTGAGTCCAAGAACTTTATGATTCTAAGAAATTTATTTCAACAGAGGCACAAGTGCAGTGCTGGGCTCAATGGGAAAAGTTTGCAGCTTTAACCTAACAGGAAGACAGCACTGGTGCTCATGAAGGGTCTTGCAGAATAAGACTTTTTCTCCTCTTGCCCACCACTATAAACACAGCTTGGGAGTGAGTATACCTGTAGACAGCCTTTCTGGAACACTTCAGGGTGACTGCATCCCCACAGGAGAGCCCTCCAGATTCAGGCTTGCACAAGAGGTAGTGTCATAATCCCTCTCAAGAAGTGCCTGTCTGATCTCAATAGCTGGAATACTGTGGGTCAGAAGAGTGACTGAGAGATAGATTGCTTTCTTGCTGGCCTGGAAGGAAAAGGGAAGTTGGCTCCTTCCCTTCTCACTGAAAAGATTTCAGTGCATTTCACTGAGAGCTCCCCCAGTCTCTTCTCTCAAGGCTGGGATCCCTGCCGGCATTTGAGCATTACATCTACCTACTTGTGTTAGCCACAGTTGGTTTATACCCATGGATACGTCCTGCTGGCCTGAAGCCTAAAATCTTCAATCCAGTGAGTAAAATACTTGAAATAAATGAATGAATGAATGAATGAATGCATGCATGCATGCCACTGAGGAATGAGAAAAGTTCCACGAGACCTCTGCCATTCCAACCCCACAGGAGATGATGAAGCTGCTTCCACACCAAGCACATCACTACTACAGACAGCATTTGAGAAAGCCATTATACAAAAACTCTCTGTAGCCAGGGAGCTCATACGAAGTCTTCACCATTGAAAGCACTCAGAGCTTAATTAGGTTACAATCCACTATGAACCTTAAAGTCACATCCTCAAGAGGAAAAAAAGAAATAAAAGTCCCCACTATGGAATAAAAAATAAATTTAAAAATAATTAGAAGAAATAATCTACCCAAATGAGAATAAACCAGAAAAATGGGGTTCTATAACATCCCCAAAATATCACACCAGCTTTCCAGCAATGGATCCAAACCAAGATGAAATCTTTGAAACAGAGAAAGAATTCAAAGGTTGATTATTAAGTTAGGGAGATAGAAAGGTGAAAACCAATATAAGGAAATTAAGAAAACAATTCAGAATATGAATGAAAAATTTTCTAAAGAGATAAGAGATTTTAAAGAAAAACCAGTTAGGACTTTTAGAAATGAAAGACACATTTAGGGAATTGCAAAATGCAGTGGGAAGTTTTAACAATAGAATAGACCAAGTAGGAAGAAAGAATTTCAGAGCTGGAAGACAGGGGTTTTGAAATAATGCAGTAAGACAAAAATAAAAAAGAATTTTAAAAAAATGATCAAAGACTCTAAGAAATATGAGATTATGTACAATAGACAAACCTAACAATCCTTGGTGTTCCTGAAAGAGAAGAAAAAGCAAAACATTTGAAAAACTTATTTAGGGGAATAATTGAGGAAAACTGCTCTGTCCTTGCTAGAAGTTTAGACATCCAAAAACAAGCTGAAAAAACTCGTAGGAGATTCACTGTGAAAAAAAAAAGACATCACCAAGGAATCTAGTCATTAGGCTATCTAAACTCAACATGAAGGAAAGAATTCTAAGAGAGACAAACACAGGTAACTTATAAAAGAAAACCTATAAGACTAACAGCAAACTTCTCAGCAGAAACCTTACAAGCCACAAGGCACTGGGTTTCTATCTGTAGCCTCCTTAAACAGGACAACTTCTCAGCCAAGAATTTTGCATCCAGCAAAACTAAATTTTATAAATGAAGGACAAATAAAGTCTATTTCAGACAAGCCAATGCTGACGGAATTTGGCACGACCAAACTAGTCCTACAAGAAGTGCTAAAAGGAGGTCTAAATCTTGAAAAAAAAAGGTCAGTATGCACCAGAATAAAATTTCTTGAAAGTACAAAACTTACAGGGCCTATAAAACAATACCACAATGAAGAAAACAAAGTAACTAGGTAACAATCAACATGATGACTGGAACAGTACCCCATGTCTCAATATTAATATTGAATATAAATGAACTAAACACTCCGCTTAAAAGATACAGATTGGCAGAATGGATTTTAAAAATTACAAATATCTGCTGTCTTCAAGAGACACACCTAACAAGGGATTCTTATAGGCAGAAGGTAAAAGATATTCCACGTAAATGGAAACAAAAAGTGAGCAAGAGTAGCTACCAGATAAAACAGACTTTAAGGCAAAAATAGTTTTTTTTTAAAAAAAAAAGACAAAGTCATTATATAATAATAAAACAATCAATTCAAGAAGAAAATACTATAATTCTAAATATATACGGCCTAACTCTGAAAATCCCAGATTAATAAGACAATTACTACTAGACCTAAGAAAACAGATAGCAACACAATAATAGCGGGGGACTTCAGTACTCCACTGAAAACACTAGACAGATCATCAAAACAGAAAGTCAACAAAGAACTACTGGATTTGGGGTCTGGCATGGTGGCTCACACCTGTGATCCCAGCACTTTGGGAGGCAAAGGCGGGTAGACCACAAGGTCAAGAGATTGAGACTATGCTGGCCAACATGGTAAAACCATGTCTCTACTATAAATACAAAAATGACCTGGGCCTGGTGGTACACACCTGTAGTCCCAGCTACATTGGAGGCTGAGGCAGGAGAATCGCTTGAACCTGGGATGCAGAGGTTGCAATCAGCCAATATCATACCATTGCACTCCACCCTGGCAACAGAGTGAGACTTTTTTTTTCTAAAAAAAAAAAAAAAAAAAAAAAAAAACAGAAATGCCAAATTTGAACTGTGCTCTAGAACAAATGTACCTAACAGATATTACCATTCTTCTCATGAACACATGAAACATTTTACAAGATAGACCATATGATAGGCACAAAACAAGTCTCAATAAAGTTTTTAAAATGAAAATCATATCAAATATCTTCTCAGGCCACAGTAGAATAAAACTAGAAATTAATTACAAAGGAACCCTCAAAACTATACAAATACATGAAAATTATACAATCTGCTCCTGAATGATTTTGGAGTTAACAATAAAATCAAGATGGGAATTTAAAAGTTCATCAAAATGAATAATAACAGTGACACAATTTGTCAAAACTTCTGGGATGCAGCAAAAGCAGTGCTAAGGAAACAGTTTATGACACCAAATGCCTACATCAAAAAGTCTGAAAAATCACAGATTGACAACCTAACATCACACCTCAAGGAACTGGAGAAACAAGTATAATCCAAACCAAAGTTATCAAAATAAATAACAAAGATCAGAGAAGAACTCAATAAAATTAAAACATATATATATAAAGAGAAAGAGAGAGAGTTATATATATAGTTTCTATATATATGTAATATGTATATATTATATGATTGATGAAATAAATGAAAACTTGGTTATTTTACAAGATAAACAAATCAATAGAACCATTAGCTAGTTTAAGCTCAACTAGAAATGAAAATGGAGACATTACAACCAACACCACAAAAATACAAAAGATCATTTAAGACTACTATGAACACTTCTATGCACACAAATTAGAAAACCTAGAGGAAACAGACAAGTTCTTAGAAATATACAATCCTCTTAGCTTGAATAAGAAAAAAATAGAAATCTTGAACAGATCAATAACGAAAAGTGAGATTGAATCAGTAATTTTAAAAATTCACCACCAAAAACAAAAAAAGTCCAGGGCCAGATGGATTCTGAGCCAAATTCTACCAGACATTCAAAGAAAAATTGGTACAATCCTACTGAAACTATTCCAAAAGATTGAGAAAGAAAAACTCCTCCCTAACTCATTCTATGAAGCGAATATCACCCTGATACCAAAGCCAGGAAAGGATATCACAAAAAAAGAAAATTATAGACCAATATCCTTGATGAATGTAGATGCAAAATCCTCAAGAAAATACTAGCAAATAGCACATCAAAAAGATGATTTACCATAATCAAATGGATTTCATCCCAGGAATGCAGGGATAGTTCAACATATGCAAGTCAATAAATGTGATTCATCACATAAACAGAATTAAAAATAAAAACCATATGATCATCTTAACAGATGCAGAAAAAAGCATTCAATAAAACCCATCATCGCTTTCTGATAAAATTCCTCAACAAACTAGTCATAGAAGGAATATGCCCCAAAATAACAAAAGCTATATATGACAGACCCACAGCCAACATCATGCTGAATGAGGAAAAGTTGAAAGCATTCTCCATGAGAACTGGAAAAAGACAAGGATGCCTACTTTCACCACGTTCATTTAACATAGTACTAGAAGTCCTAGCCAGAGAAATCAGGCAAGAGAAATATTTAAAAGGCATCAAAATTGGAAAGGAGAGAGTCAAACTATCACTGTTTACCAGTGATATTATTTTATACCTAGAAGACACTAAAAACTCTTCCAAAAGACTCTTAGACCTGATAACCAAATTTAGCAAAGTTTCAGGTTACAAAATTAATGTACACAAATTAGTAGCACTGCTGTATACTAATAGCCACCAAGCTAAAATCAAATAAAGAAGTCAATCCATCCCTTTTACAACAACCACAAAAAATGATAAAATAAAAAACCTAGGAATACATTTAACCAAGGAGGTGAAAGATCTCTACAGCAACTACAAAACACTGCTGAAAGAAACCATGAACAATACATACAAATGAAAATACATTCCATGCTCATGAATTAGAAAAATCAGTATCATGAAAATGACCATACTTCCAAAGCAATCTACATATTCAATGCAATCTCTATCAAAATACCAACATCATTTTTCAAAGAATTAAAGAAAACAATCCTAAAATTCACATGGAACCAAAAAAGAGCCTGAATAGGCAAAGTAATCCTAAGCAAAAAGAAGAAATCCAGAGGCATTACATTATCTGACTTCAAATTATGGTACAAGGCAATAGTAACCCAAACAGCATGGTACTGGTATAAAAGTAGACACATAAACCAGTGGAACAAAAAAAAGAGCCCAGAAATGAATCCAAATACTTACAACCAACTGATCTTTGGCAAAGTATACAAAAGGCCCCCTATTCAATAAATGGCACTGGGAAAACTGAATAGCCACATGTAAAAAAATAAGACTTGTTCCCTATCTCTCACCATATACAAAAATCAACTCAAGATAGATTTAAGCCTTCAACATGAGATCTGAAATCATAAAAATTCTAGAAGAAAAGCTAGGGACAACTCTTCTGGGCATTGGCCTAAGCAAAGAATTTATGCCTAAAACTTCAAAAACAAATGCAACAAAAAATAATAAATGGGATTTAACTAAACTAAAAAGCTTCTACACAGGGGAAAAAAAAAAAAGTAATCATCATCAGAGTAAATAGAGAGCCCACACAATGGGTTTGCATTCAACAAAGGACTAATATCCAGAATCTACAAAGAACTCAAACAAATTAGCAAGAAAAAATAAATTATCCAATCAAAAAGTGGGCAAATGATATGAACAGACATTTCACAAAAGATGATATACAAATGGCAAAAAGTGTGTGAAAAATGCTCCACATCACTAATCATCAGGGAAATGGAAATTAAAATCATGAGATGCCACCTTAGCCCAACCAGAATGGCTATTATTAAAAAGTCAAAAAAACAATAGATATTGGAGTGTATGTGGAGCATATGTTTATCACAGCACAATTCGCAATAGCAAAGATCTGGAACCAACCTAGGTGCCCATCAACTGATCAGGGGATAAAGAAAATGTGGTATACACACCATGGAATACTACTCAGCCATAAAAAAAAGAATAAAATAATGTTTCTTGGAGCAACTTGGATGGAGCTAGAGGTCATTATTCTAAGTGAAGTAACTCAAAAATGGAAAACCAAATACCAAATATTCTCACTTATAAGTGAGAGCTAAGCTTTAGGTACGCAAAGGCATAAAGAGCTATGGTATAAAGGACACTGGAGACTCAGAAGAGGGAAGGCTAGGTGCAACATGAGGGATAAAAAACTACATATTGAGTACAACGTACACTACTCAGGTGACAGGTGCACTAAAATCTCAGACTCTACCACTATACAATATATCCATATAACCAAAAGGCACAATTTGTGCCCCAGAACTTACCTGAGGAAGAAGACTAAAGATAGTCTCCACTTGACAGGACGATTTTTTCTCTTTGCCCTATCTTGTTTCTCTCACTCCCTTCTGAGAGCACTCCCTCAAGGAATCATGTGAATAGGATTTCTCACATAAGGCCCTGGGTCTTGGGAGTCAGATCAAAAAAGGAAGGTTTGGGACTCCTGTCTATGTGAGACATTTTTACTATGTGAGACATTTTTTCTCATAAAATCGTCATTACAGCCCTTTGAGGAAGGTCTCATACTCTTCAGTTTACTAGACAAGAAAACTGAGAATCAGAGTTACCAAAGTCAGCAAAGAAAAACAGAGATAAAAACCAGGTCCAGAGTCAATACTCTTGACTGTGTACCTCATATCATGACCTACTGTGAGTTCTAGTGAAACTGTTACAATCCTATGTTTCAAACCTTTCTGAAAGGTTTGTCCTCAGCAATCAGTAAAGAGGAGAGTCAGCATCCCCGTTATCTCCCACAAGGTATCAACTTCTCCTTTGGTCTGAATGTATATTCCACAGAACTACTGGGTCTATTCATTTTACTCAATTTGAGGGGCTTAAGAAGGTATACCTGAAATCTCCACTTGAAACCTCATTTTGTACCAGAAAGCTAAGGACATATCCTCAGCAAGATAATTTCCAGTATGAACACCTTATTTTTCCTCCACCTTTTCCTAACCCCTTTTTTAATAAGGAAAAAAAATGGTACTGTGTATCCCCCAATGCGCACACTCAGGCTTTCAGAGTGACTACGGACCTCTCCTAGTATCCCCTATTTAATCAACTTCAGTAACTTATTCATCCTATCTCCACTGTAACACTCAGATATACCCTCAACTTCCCACCTCTGTGACCTAACAGCCCTTCACACCTCCTGCTTAAACCATTATAGTAACCTCTAAGATCAAGTTACTGCATTGCTAGCCATCATCTGGATAGTTATAATTCATTTTTTCCCCAGGCACCACCTCATCTCAGGTCATTCTCCATTTTACAAATCCTTCAGTAATTCCAGTTACTGAATTAAGTTCCAACTCCTCACTCTGTTTCTCAAGCCCAGTCAGTGTGGTCCTTGTAAGCTCATTCCTCTCTTCTTCTCTCAGAATTGTGTGCTCCAATGGATCTTGGTGCACAAACTCTGCTTGTTTACCCCTTTCCACACTGTTGGTGTTTCTGTGCTCCTCTTAAAACATATTCTGATGTCACTTCTTGTCTAAATTAAACCCAACTATCAAGTTCCTTCTCAGAAAAATACTTCTCTAATCCAAAGAGCCGGAGTCACTTCTTTGAATCATGAGAAACTTCAGGTTACCTGATTCTACAAAGGATCTGAGTCGGCTTTCAGAGACTCAAATCAACAAAACTATAACAGGTTTATTTTTCAAGTCAAGTTCTGAGGGAATATGCATTAGAATAGGTGAGTAAGGAGAAGGGAAGGACCATGGAGAAGGACAAAAGCACATGTAAGCTGGCTCTGAGACGCTGCTGTATTTCCACCAGGTTTAAATAGGAAATTTAGCTCTGAATTTCCAGACAGCCAAATCACAAGGAAATATGGCTAAGTATATAATACCTATTGCCCATTATATATTCATTGTTCATTTTTTCTCAAGAGAAATAAAAATTTTTATCACTTAACCTTACATGCATTATCAAACTATAAATGCCTTTGGACAAAGGTGTGTCTTACACATCCTTGAATTTCCAACAGCACCGAATGCAGTGCCTTGCCTCTAGCAGATGATTTTTAAATAACTATCCAATCAAATTTAACTCTTTTATTTATTCATTCAACAAATGTATATTGTACATTTACTAAGTGGCTGGCACTATGCTAGGATTGCAACAACAGAGGCCCTTCTTCTCACACAGTTTATATTCCTCAAACACTCCTTGGCACCAATTATCCTAGGGAATACAAAGTTGAACACTTCATATAACATGAAATTCTATAAGCTTACCAAAATCTTTCTTTGTCTGCTCCTTTGACCATGTACATTTAGAGAGCAGAAGTTAAAAACCTACCTGGAAGCTAAAGTCATATTTTCTTTAACTCAGTGAGTGTTTTTGTTTGCCAGCTGTGATGGTTTATTTTATGTGTCAATTTGGCTGAGCTATCTGGTCAAACATTATTCTGGATGTTTCTGTGAGGGTGTTTTCAAACAAGAGAAACATTGAGCAGAGTTTGAGTAAAGCAAGTTGCCCCCCATGTGGGTAGGCTCCTTCAGAAAGACCAGTATTCCCCAGCAAGAGCGCATTCTCCAACAGACAGTTTTCAGGCTTCATCTGCAACACTGGCTCTTCTGGGTCCTAGAGAAGACTGCCTTTTGACTCAAAGTGGAACATCAGCTTTCTGGCTCTCTAGCCTGCCAGCTTACCCTGCAGATTATAGACTTGTCAGCCTCCATAGTCATGTGAGCAAATACTTTGGAATTTAATTAATTAATTAATATCCCATTGGTTCTGTTTTTCTGGAGAACTCTGACTAATGTACCAGCATTTAAAAATGGAAAGATTTCAGGCAAGAATTCATATTTCTAGTCTACATCAATAGAAATAACTGAATCTTAATTCAAGAAATAACTGAATCTTTGCCACACAAAGTACATAATAGAGAAAATTGTTTATGTAGGTGAAGGGATAATTGATAAATAAACAGGGAATTGTGAGGGGGCATAGAGATTAGCAACAAAAGGAAGCCACTGCCACATCAAAGCTGAAGAGAGAGAAGGAGGAAGATATAGGGGGTGCAGGAAGGGATGAGGAGAGAACTAAGGTCACTCTGTGGAAGCTGAAGTTGTAATGGGCCTGTCTCTCAAAAGCTAGAGTCCTTGTGGAGATATTTCTGGTGCTGGGGTCATTGTTCAAGGCTGAGAGGCAGGGTTAGAAACAACCCAGTTTCTCCCTTTCTCCTCACCCCCATCTCCTACCAGTATCTCCCATTGGTTGGACCCTGACAGAAACCAGCTGTCATGGGAATCTGAAAAATGCAGCATATAGGAGTCAGCCTGCACCACTCAAAACCAAGCAGTGGGAGTGGAGGAATAGACCTAAGGGCAAACAGATTGACTTCTGAGCAGTCTTCCCTGAAAAATAAGATATTACACATGAGCCTTGCAATCTTGCTCACATCTGTGGGCTTGAGCTGAGTAGTAGCTGTGTCACTTAACCCGGCCACACACTCCTTGGTTTGCCTTAATTTGAACTTGAATCTGCCCATTTTCGTCCATGAAGTTACCTGCCTAGACCTGTGTCATAGAGACTAGAAAACACAGAATACTGAGACTGGAGAAGTGCTATGGACTGAATGTTTGTGTGTCCTCTCAAATTAACATGTTGAAATCCTAATTCCCAATGTGATGATATTTGGAGGTGGGGCCTTTGAAAGGTAATTAGGTCATAAAAGTGGAGCCTTCATGAATAGGATTAGTCCTCTTATAAAAAGAGACACAAGAGATGAATGCTCTCTTTCTTATGTGAGAATAAGCAAGAAAATGACTGTCTTCAAACTAGGAAAAAGAGTCCCGTCTTAGTCCATTTGGTGTTGCTATAACAGAACACTTGAGACTGGGTACTTTGTAGAGAAAAGAGGTTTATTTATCTCACAATCCTGCAGGCTGTACAAGAAACATGGCATCGGCACCTGTTCAACTTCTGGTGAGGGCCACATGTTACGTCAAAAAGTGGCAAAGAAGGTCAAAGGAAAAGTAGACACAGGCAAGGCAGGACTAAAATCAAGAAGCATCCTGGCTTTACAACAACCCACTCTCTCAGGTACTAATCTGTTCCTGCAAGAACTAATTCCATCTTACCAGAGCAAGAACTTACTACCAGGAAAACAACAATAAGCCATTCATGAGAGCTCCTCCCCCATGGCCCAAACACTTCCCACCAGGCCCCAACTCCCAACACTGCCACACTGAGGATCAAACTCCAACATGAGATTTGGTGGGAACAAAAAGCCATAGCTTTCTGCTCCAGCCTCCTAAAATTCATGTCCTTCTCACATTCAAAGCACAATTACACAATTTTCTCCTCTAATAGCTCCAAAAGTGTTGTTCACTAATCCCAGTATCAAATCAAAAGTCCAAGGTCCAAAATCTCATTTGAAACTCAAGGCAAGTTTTTTCTAGCTATGAACCTATAGAGAAATTTAAATTTTTCCCCCTAAGATTCAATAATTTCAGACTATAAAACAATCTGATCCTAGACAGATTAGTAAATTTAAATTTTTCCTCTTAAGTTTCAATAATTTGAGTCTATAAAACAATCTGATACTAGAAAGATTAGTAGGAAAAAGGCATACACATTTTACGACATACATGTATGTGCACAAGTCACATAAAATATTAAAACTCAAAGATATATAAGAGGGTTGGTACTTTTATAGCATCTTGAGGTTACAGAAAGAATGGGGGTTCTAGAGCATGGAAGATAGGTTATGGTAGCAAAACAGGTTACAGAAGGAAAAGAGGAGAAAACACCTTGCTAGCAAAGAGGTCTTACTATACAGATGAAACCTCACAGGTAGCAGCCTTCAGAAAAAATAGATGGTAGCTAGTAGTAAATATTTCTGTCAGAGCTTTAAATCGTCAGACTTTCAACTCGTCTTTCCCAGGTCTCAACAAGTGGGGCTTCAAAGAAAGCCTGTTTCTACCTGTTGTTTACTTCACTTCATTTCCTCCAGAGATGCAAGCCTCCCTTTCAAAAGTCAGCTTTTCAGCTATTCTTATGTTTCCAGCCTCTCTGAATAGCCAGCTTGAAATATGTCAAAAAAGTGTACTTGAGGATCAAATTTTTTATATTCTTCAAAATCAAAAACAAGTTATTTACTACCAGGACACAATGGTTATACAGACATTTTTATTCCAAAAGGGAGGAAGAGACCAAAAGAAAGAAATGACAGGCCTTAAGCAAGTCCAGAACCCAGCAGGGAAAACTCCAAAATATTATTTTACTTTATGTGCAAATGCGGTGGGATTTGGGTTCCCAGATCCTCAAGAAGCTCCATCCAGTGGCTTTGGTAGGCCCACATCTATGCTCTCACAGGTTAGAGTCAAATGCCTACGATTTTTCCAGAATGAGGTGGCATGTTGCCAGTGGCTCTACATTTCCAGGGTCTGAAGGGTGGCTCCACTCCCATGGCTCCACTAGGCCATGCCCCAGTAGGGATTCTCCATGGTGGCTGCAGCAAGTTTCTGCTTGTGATCCAAGGCTTCCCTATACGTCCTCTGAGATTCAGATGGAAATCATCAAGCCTCTATGACTCTTGCCCTCAGGATGCCTGTATGCTTAATACTACGTGGAATCCACCAAGGCTTACTGCTTACACTCTCCAGAACATCAGTCAGAGCAGTACGTTGAGCCATTTGAGCCATGGCTGAAGCTGGAGAAGCCATGATGCTAGGAGGAGTGTCCAGAAACTGAGCAAGGTAGTGGCACCCTGTGGTTGTCTTCAAAACCATTCTGTCCTCCTAAGCCTCTGGGCCTATGATAAGAAAGGCAGCCTCAAAGATTTCTGAAATGCTTCTGGGACTTTTCTTCCATTGTCTTGACTATTAACACTAGCTCCCTTTTGATCATGCTAATTTTTTTAGCAAAGGATCTCTTAGCTGCACCCTTAAGTTCCTCTCCTGAAACTTTTCTGTCATTCTCTATCACACAGCCAGCTGCAAATTTTCCTAATTTTTGTGCTCTGCTTTACTTTTAACAATAAATTCTGTCTTTAGATCATCCTTTACTACTGTAATTCAGCATAAACTGTTAAAAAATAAATGCACCACTTCTTGAGGGCTTTGATGCTTAGAAATTTCTTCCACCAGATATCCTAAGTCATCACTCTTAAGTACACCCTTTCAGAAAGCCCTAAATGGTGAACATAATGCAGCCAGGTTGTTTGCAATGGTGTAACGAGAATGATCTTTGCTCCAGCCTCAAATGAATTCTTCCTCATTTGCATCTGAGATCTCATCAGAATGACCTTTAATGTCCATATTTCTATCAGTAGTTTGTTCACAACCACTTACCCAATCTCTAAGATGTTCTAAACTTTCCCTCATCTTTATGTTTTCTTCTGAATCTTCCAAACTGTTCTAACTTCTGCCCATTGCCCAGTTCCTAAGCCACTTTCACATTTTCAGGTATCTGTATAGCAACACTTCACTCCTCAAGACCAATTTTCTTAGTCCATTTTACATTCCTCTAACAGAAAACCTTAGACTAGATAGTTTATAAAGAAAAAGGTTTCTTTAGGCTACTGTAGGCTGTACAAGAAATATGGTGTCAGTATCTGCTCAGTTTCCAGTGAGGGTCATGTGCTAGGTCTAAATATAACATAGAAGGTTAAAGGAGAAATGAACATATGCAAAGAGAAAACAAGCTCAAGCATAATCAACCAGTGGGTTCATCTTGCCCACTGCCCAGAAAAGCTAAGGCACTAACAGGAGGTTTTTGTGGTAAAGAAGGAGTTTAGTTAACACAAGGCTAGCCAAGTGAAAGATGAGGTGTATTACTCAAATCATCCTCCCCAAGAACTCAGGCTAAGGTTTCTACAGATAACTTGGGGGTTTAGGAATGGGTGCTGCCGATTGGCTGGGGATGAAATTATAGGGTATAGAAAATGGTTCTTGTGTAAACTGAGTCAGTTTCTGAAAGAAGGCCACAGGACTAATTGAGTCATCAGGCATAGGTTTGGGTGAAATCAATTGGGCACCAGAATTCAAAAGTCTAAAAAAAAATCTCAAAAAACCAATCTTATGTTGTATGATAGTGATGTTACCTATAGGAGCAATTGGGGAAATCACAAGTCTGTGACCTCCACTTTATGACTCCTGAACAGTAAGGGATGATAGGAAAACAAGCTAGGAAACAATAACGGTTTATCATTTAACTCTACCTATATTTTAATCAAATTCAGGCCTGTCCCATAATCCTAATCTGTGACCTTTTGTCAGTCTTACAAAGACTGTTTCAGTCTCCAAACAAAGAAAGGGTCAGTTTTAGGGAAGGACTATTATTATCCTTGCTTCACAATTAAACAGTAAACTAAATTTTTCCCATGGTTAGCTTGGTATATGCCCAGGAATGAGCGAGGAAAGCCAGCCTGTGAGACAGAGTCAGCTCTGTGCTAGACTTCTCTCACCGTCACAATCTTTGCAAAGGCAGTTTCACGAGGGGTGTCATGGTTTTATGACAATGCACTGTGTCAGCAACTAATTCAGTCTCATAAGTACTAATCCTGTCCTATCAGAGCAAGAATTCACTACTGCAAAAACAGCACCAAGCCACTGATGACCTAAGTACCTCCCACTAGATTCTCCCTCCCAAAACCCCGCCACAAGTTTTAACATAAGATTTGCCAAGGATAAACAAGCCATAGCCAAAACTAGCAAGCCCCCACCAGGAGCCAAATCAATAACACCTTGATCTTGAGCTTCCCAGCCTCTATAACTGTGCAAAATAAATGTTTGTTGTTTAAGTTACCCAGTCTATGGTATTTGTTATAGCAGCCCCCAGACAGACTCAGATAGGGAAACTGAAAGACCATCTAGCCCCATCTAGATAGCTGGCATATTACGGAGGAGAGAGTGAAGCCCAGAGGGAGACAGATTTACCTCAGATAGGTGGCAGAGCCAAGCTGCTCTTACAGGTTGGTGTTCTTTCCTCTACACATCTATCTGTGGAAAAGGGAATTTAAAATTCTCCCTCTAATAGGAGAGACAGTTCCCTGGAAAATGGCTATATTTTAAAATGCAAAACAAAAACCTAGACTTTTAAATAACAAAATAGTTGATTTAAATCAGGTGAAATGCCTATTTACAAAATGGGTTTAATATTTAAAAATCTCCAAAACCTAATCTAAAGAAATTTTGCCTTTCTTTTTTTTTTTTTTTTCTATATCTGAACATGTTCTTTTTCCTTTAAAATGACTTTAGAAGGAGTACCTAATGATGAAGGCTAGTACAATGATGCTTTTTTATGAATTAAAACAGCTGTTTGTTATTTTGGATGACTACATTGTTTCCCCCAGTATCTTAATCTGTTAGGTGCTCTGGCTTTTATCTAACTGAAAAGAAATAGGGAGGGGAAATCTTTTCCTGATTACCATATGCTTTTGAGTCTTTTTCTATCTTTCCCATATTTAATCACACAATTGAAGGGAAAATAATTTCCACGGCTCAGAAATTTGAATCTTAGCAGCAAGGGTTTTGAAACTTCAGACTTACCAAGGAGCTATGAACGGGGTTTAGCTGAATCTTAGTTGCTTAAGTAAGTTGAGGAGTTAATTTTTATCATGATTCTTCATCATCTGTTTCTGTTTGGATTTGTAAGCCTCTTCTCTAAATTGGTTTACCCCTTTCTCAGCACAAAGATTTGCCAGGAGAAATTTCTGGGAATTCAGCAGCAAGTGTCAGTGCTGGTAAGGTCCATCCACTCAGGTAATCTCACAGCTTCCTCTCTTCTCATATCAACTGCAAACTATTTCTTATATAGGAAACATATGCTAGTAAATATGGTAATCCCTATCAGCTTTAATTATTTTAATTTGCTTCACTATTTCAACAATAAATATTAACAACCATTTGAGTTCACTAATTCTAGATTTCCAAAAAGTGATTCACAGAATTTTAAAATAAAAATATTTGGTGAACAACAATATTTCATGATGATAGAAGAAAAGAAGGAAGAGATTCTGTTTGGGGGAAGGAGATTAATTTTAGATATTTTTATTTGTTTGTTTGTTTGTCTCCCCAATACATCTCTTTTTCTTAGGGTGAAAAGCTTGTGTCACTTATAAAAATGAGGTTACAAATTAGCTCACTGGTTCTTATCAGTAGTTTATTAGTCTTAATCTTATTAATAATCATGCTGTTCTTTCTGAGAAGTTCATAGCAAACTGAAGATCATTTTGAAAGATAATTGGCTTTGGCTTAGTAACACAGCCATGTTTTTAGATATCTCTGGAAAAAAAGAAACCCACACACCATCAAACAATATTAGAGTGCCACGGTTCTTATCGCCAGATTAAGACCACTTCCAGGTGTCTCCCTTCCTCAGTAAGCTTCCTGTTCCCCACCAGACAAAAACCAGAACATACTGCTGACCAAAACACAAATGGTTTATATCCAGCCCATTTTTTCTGAACAGTATCCAACTTTATTTGGAAGCAGAAATTGCCTCTTCTCTGGAGATTAGTTGTAATTAGCCAGATCAATTCTGTTCCTAACTTTCCCAGTCTCCTTGCAACTAAACATGGCCTTGTGGTATAATCCATGTCTAGAAAATATATGTGAAAGTGGCCTGATAAAGGATCATACATATTCTGCTCCTTCACCATTTTTCCTGATGGCTGGACCTATAGCAGCCATCTTATAGCCATGAGTCAACCCACAGGAGAATGAAAACATACATGCTAAGAGTAACAGTTTGGAATGATAGAAAGCAACTGGGTCCCTGATGAGAGAGTTGAGAAGGTGAGCCTACAACAGTAACTACCTACCTCTGGAATGCCAATAAACTATTGGTATAAGATATTGCTGGCATTTCTAACTGCTACAACCTCCTTTTCCCAGGAAAACCCTAGAACCTTTGTCAGTGACACTATTCTTCCATTCACTCTAATAAAATATAAAAGAACAAAAGCATCTTGTTGTCCATATTCTTACACCATTAAAACAAAATGCACAGGGTTAGGATTTTTATCAGTTTGACGAATTTACTGAAGTGCTTAATTTACATCTGTGCCAGAAAAATCTTGTAGCTGTGTCCAAACTGATTATTTGTAACATAAGCTGTTATTTGGATGACAGTATATTTTATTTTCCAATTATATTTTGTTTAATAGGTAAAATATCCATTTACAAAACTACTGCTGCTATAAAATGATTCTACTATTAAAATCTAGATCCCTTAATTTATTCATATATAATCCATTATAGTATACAATTTGGATGGACTGAAGTCATAATAAGAAGTCTCTTTTAATATCAGAAACTAACAATAACAGAAGCAGATTTAATGTCATCCTTAATCTTAAAATCCAGATAAATTCTGCTTTACCCACCTCAAATGTGTGAAACAAGAGTGATCAGAAGTTAATAAAATCTGTGTGCAGTATGAAATGGATGCTAAGCAAAATTAATGGGTCAAGATAATATAATTCTGACTACACAGGATGCTAGTTTATAGTATCTGAAGTTTCAGCAAACAAGTTGAGTCCCAGCTGAGTTCCAACCTAACTATACATACTTTATGTTCTTTAACATATTAAGTTCAGGTATCCAAAATAGATAAATGATAGCTAAAATAATAAACACTGTATAATTATTTCATACTCTTCTAAGGTATAAAATAAAATCTTTAATTGAATCCATCACAAAATTATTAATATATAAACTGGTCAAGTATCTAGGTTCACTATCTCTTTTCATTACCAGTTGCTAGACTGAAATATTTCCCACATAAAGTGTTTCTTATGTAGAATGACTTGATAAGAGCCATAAAGAAAGGTTATGTAACATCCTAGGCAGTGCACAGGCTTCAGAGGCAGAACAGAGGTCATTCTTTGCAATTAATCACTGTGCATCCATGGACAAGTCATTTAATTTTACTGAGCTTCAGTTTCCTCCAAGGTTGAATGGAGATCATCCCTGCCTTTAAAGATTGTTGTGAGAATCATTTTATAAATAAGTGTATCATCAAACTACAGGCTGGTGAAACCCTCATTTTATAATGCTAAAATTAGTTGGTTCTGAATCACTTAATGCCTGTATGAAATACCTGCAGTACACCTCATATCCTTGTAGACTCACATCTGATCCCAGCCCAGCTGTAATGAACAGTTCCTCACATTGTCCCCACCCCATGCTGATGCTCCATCACTTCAAGCATGAACTACACATCTCATTTATTCTCTGACACCACGGGTTGGGGCACTAATGGGAGCCAACTTATCACTTATGAAGGCACAAGCCAAAAGTGCAGAGAAGTTAATACCTTTTGAGCAACCATCAATCAGTGGGGGATAGAAGCCTTTCACTTTCATCCCTCAACCAGGCAATTCTAAGGTACATTCTCCAGTCTCCTCCAAACATCCAGGCAGGATTGAGCACCAGTTGCCCACAGTGGTGACAAACTTGAAAACACATTCTTGTACTGCCTCTGAATCCTTCGAGCTCTTACTTCCCTGGCCTTTCAGTCCCGCTCTCTAAGATCATTCCCTCAAATAAACCACCCTAGTCTCAGGCTTTGCTTTTGGGAGAACCCAGTTTAAGATGGTGTTACCAGAAGTAGCTCTAGAGAAAATATATGGGAATTGGGTGTTAATCATTTGCCAGTCAAACAACAAGACTTGAGTCAACCATCAACTCAAGGCCTTTTGTGTAATCCAGAAAGCTTCCATGACAGCTTATAAGAGACTCTCATTATCTTAAACCACAAGGCAGAGTGTTTTTAAAAAAAATGGTCAGATGACTCATGGAGATAGTATTTAATTGTAAGGGCATAAGAACTGCAAAGAAAACTGAATGCACAGGCTCAAAAGGTCTCTTATGGCAATTCAAGTCCTAATAGAAAAAAAAAAGTGGCATCTTGATACCTTAGATAGAAATATCTGGGTAAACACAGATGAGGACTGTAAAGGACCAGAATGCCCTGAGACCTCTGAGGTGACAGAATCAATTCCCTTCCCCTTGTAAGAGAAAAAAAGCTTCCTCTTCCTTGGAGGGAAAGTTTATAAAAATGTCATCAGGTACTTGTCCTTCTCAAAATTCACCCTCTTTTCCCCTCAGCATAAACCCCTACTGCTACTACATGCTGGCAGGATGTAGAGGCAAATGTGGCAGATAGATCTGAAGAATGCACGACAAGGAAGATAGAATATGTTTGGATAGAAGCAAGTGTATTTACATAGGAGTTCTTTTCTATGATTCAAGGCTTAATATCATACAAAGCCTTTGTCACTGGTCATAATATGCTGCTGTGATAGGTTTGACATGGCAATGTCCTAGAATAAATACATGGGGATGCTGGAACTGCATTGCAGTATTTGAAGAAATGGTTAAAAGGCTCATGGAAGTAGAAATCTTACAAAATATTTATGAGAGCCTAAGAACCCCTCCACATGATTCTGTTCTCTGGGAGGATACAGAGGACATTAAAGAATGAATTATTTATTTTCAGAGATGGACAGAGACAGCATAAAACTATAATCCCTGAGAGGAAGGATACAAGTGAATTGAGCGCTACAATTGATCCATCTTATTGCTAGAGGCAGTTTCCAAGTTACAGCACAGGGAAGAGTACCCAAACAGAGCCCAGGAGTCTCCTTCAGTTGAAGAAACAGAAACTTAAGTTTAGGGAAACTAAGACAACTAAAATGTGTAGGACAATATACTGAAGACATGAGAGCTTCACAGAGGGAGAGCTCTGGACTTCCACAGAGCAATCTCTTTGAGACTTTGGCTGAGTACTCATCAGTACCTTTTTGCGGTGACACCTCACAAGACTAGAAAAAGAAACACCAGACAGAAGTAGAATGAATAATTCCTGGAATCTACGGCAAGAGTGAAGAGATATCACCACCCCATCAGCCAAACTGAAGAGACCTTGTAATACATCAAGCACTGGGAAGCCTTGTTAGTAGAGTATTACCTTAGTAGTGACTCCACTACTTTAGCCCTGGCTGAAGCTTGTCTGGGCCTACCCTATCAGAGGTAACAAACAAACCACTAGAGAGTTAAATTGATCCTAAGTAAATTAGCTAGTGACTGAACAAAGCCTGATACCCCTTAAAGAAATACAATACAATGTAATACCCAACAATATGAAATTTAGAGTTCAGTGACCAATCACACAAGGCATGTAAAGAAGCAGGAAATGTGACCCATAACAATGAGAAAAATCAACCAATAGAAAACACTCAGAATGACAGAATTTAGTAATAGGGTAGTAAAACAGATGTTATAAACATATTCCACATAATCAAAATATAAAGGAAAACATGAACATGGTCAAAGAGATATAAAGAATTGTATTCAAGTTGCAAGACAAAGTTCTCTTTACTCTTCCAAGCCTCATGGTAACCTCAAATCTAAAAACATACAATGGATACACAAAAAAATAAAAAGCAAGACATTGAAACATACCACCAGAAAAAAATGACCTTCACTGAAAGGAAGTTAAGGAAGGAAGGAAAAAAGGAAGGCAACAAAACAACCAGAAAACAACAAAATGCAGGGGTAAGTCCTCACATAAAACAGATCCACAGCTAGTTTCATACACAATGAGGATAAAATGAAAGCCTTTCCTCTCAGATACGGTATACAAGGTTGCCCACTTTCTCCACTGTTATTCAACATATTACTGGAAGTCTTAGCTACAGCAATCAAACAAGAGAAAGAAATAAACAGCATCCAATTGGAAAGGAAGAAGTCAAATTATCCTTGTTTTTATATGATATAGTCTTATATTTGGAAAAACCTAACAACTCCACAAAAAAAAGGTATTAGAACTGTAAAATCAGTAAAGTTGCAAGATACAAAATCAACATACAAAAAACAGTAACATTTACATATGCCACAGCAAACAATATGAAAAAGAAATCAAGAAAGTAATCCCATTTATAATAGTTACAAATAAAATTCAACACCTAGTTATCAACCAAAGAAGTAAAAGAGCTCCACAATAAAAACTACAAAACACTAATGAAAGAAATTGAGGAGGACACCAAAATATGAAAAAACTTTACATGTTCATAGATTGGAGGAATCAATATTGTTACAATGTTCATACTACCAAAAGCAACTACAGGGTCAATACAATCTCTATCAAAATACCAATGACATTCTTCACAGAAGTAGGAAAAAACAATCCTACAATTCATATGGAACCACAAAAGACCCAGAATAGCCAAAGCTATTCAAAGCAAAAAGAACAAAACTTGAATCATATTACCTGACTTTAAATTATAGTACTGAACTACAGTAACCAAAATGGCATGGTATGGACGTTAAAAACAAAAAGGCATATAAACAAATGGAACAGAATAGGGAAACCAGAAACACATCTTTACCTCTACAATGAACTTATTTTTGACAAAGGTGCCAGAACATACACTGGGGAGAGGACAGTCTCTTCAATAAATGATGCTGGGAAAACTAGATATTCACATGTGGAATAATGAAACTAGACTCTTATTTCTCACCACGTATTAATAAAAAAATCAAACAGATTAAAGACTTAAGTCTAAGACCTCAAACTATGAAACTACTACAAGACAACATTGAGGAAAATCTCCAGAACATTGGTTTGATCAAAAATTTCTTGAGCAATGTCACATGAACACAGTCAACCAAAGCAAAAATGGACAAAGGGAATTACATCCAGTTAAAAAGCTTCTGCACAGCAAGGGAACCAATTAATGAAGTGAAAAGACAACCCACTAAATGGGAGAAAATATTTCCAAACTATCCATCTGACAAGGAATTAAGAGCCAGAATATATAAGGAGCTCAAATAACTATATAGGAAAAAAATCTAATAATCCAATTTAAAAATGGGCAAAAGGTGTGAATAGACATTTCTCAGAAAATGACATGCAAATGGCAAACAGGTACATAAAAAGGTGCTTAACATCACTGATCATCAGAGAACTAGAAATCAAAACTACAATGAGATATTATCTCACTCCAGTTAAAGTGGCTTTTATCCGAAAGACAGGCAATAACAAATGCTGGCAAGAATGTGGAGAAAAGAGAACTCTTGTAAACTCTTGGTGGAAATGTAAACTAGTACAACCACAAGAACAGTCTGGAGATTCCTCAGAAAACTAAAATAGAGATCCATTTGATCCAGTAGCCCTACTGCTAG
This sequence comes from Sapajus apella, assembly GCF_009761245.1. Taxonomy (NCBI): domain Eukaryota; kingdom Metazoa; phylum Chordata; class Mammalia; order Primates; family Cebidae; genus Sapajus; species Sapajus apella. The sequence continues at coordinate 5,660,671 of NW_022436998.1, forward strand.
GTATTTACCTAAGAGAAATCAGTATATAGAAGAACTATCTGCATGTCCATGTTTATTGCAGCTCTATTCACAATAAAAAAGATTTGAAAGCAACCTAAATATTCATCAGCATATAAACAGATAAAGTAAATGTGGTACATATCCACAATGAAGTATTATTCAGCCATGAAAAAAAATGAGATCCTATCATTTGCAACAACATGAATGAAACTGGAGGTCATTATGTTGAGTGAAATAAGCCAGGCACAGAAAGACAAACTTCACATGTTCTCACTTATTTGTGGTAGCTAAAGTTTAAAACAATTGAACTCATAGAGACAGAGAGTAGAGTGATTACCAGAGGCTAGTAGTCAGGTGGGGAGTAGTAGAGTAGTCAGGCGGGGGGTGGTAAGAGGGGATAGTCAATGAATATATAAAAATAAAAAGAAAAAAAAATAAAATGAATAAGTCCTAGTATTTAATAGCACAGCAGGGTGACTATAGTCAATAATAACTTAATCTTGTATTTTAGAATAATTAAATGTGTATAATTGGATTGTTCATAATGCAAGAGATGAATGCTTAGGATGATAGATGATCCATTTACCCTGATGTGATCATTTCACATTACATGCCTGCATCAGTATGTCCCAAGTACCCCATAGGTATATACATACCACTATGTACCCACCAAAATTAAAAATAAAAAACAAGGAAATTAAAACCCACTCAAAGAAGCTCTGGTCAGAAGGGCTTCCTCTTTAGCATAGGAAGCATAGCAGGCAGGCAGCAGTATCCCCCTAGGATCTAGCAGCGAAGAACATAAGATTTGGAGTTCAGTGTGAGTTTGTTGCCACCATTTATGAGTCTGTGACTTTGGACAAATTGACTTCCCCTAAGCCTTAGTTTTCTCACCTATTGAAAGGGGATAGTAGGCGTTTTAAAAGCACCTTAATTCATGTAGTTCTCTTGAAGATTACATCAGCTGGTGACTGGGAGCAGTTACTGTTGCTCTTGCCACAGCTGGACCCTAGGATCAGTATGACACCAGTCAACACTGAGTGCACACAATAACAAATACACAGAATGACTGAAAGAACTGCTGAGCTTTTTATGTTTTTAATGAAGTCTGACATATGAAAAGGAAAGTGCATGTTAGATAAATTTTCAGAGTGAACACGCCTAGACACACCTATAGCCACCATCTAAATCAAGAAACAGGACATGGCCAGCACCTAGAAAGTCCCCTCAACCCCTCCTAGTTATATTTTCTCCCTCTCCCTAGAAGTTAATGTCCTAAATTCTAACACCATAGATTAGTTTTCCTACTTCTCAATTTTGTGTAAATGGAATCGTAGTGACTATTCTTTATGTGCCTGGATTCTTTCACTCAACACTGTAGCTGAGAGATTTGAGAGATTCTCCATGATGGTGTATGAGGTGGTAGTTTGTTTACTTTGGATTATGTATTGTTATATACATTTTTCTTTCTACCATTGGTGGCTATTTGGGTTGTTTCCATGTTGGAGCTGTCATGAATAGTATGTTGTAATGAACTTTCTTGTACATTTTTTGAGGTGGGGCCTCTATCAAGAGGATTTGGGCCTCCTTTGTACATTTCTTGATGTCCTTATGTACATACACATTAATGTTGAGTGTTCTACATAGAGGAGGACTGCTGTCCGGCCTTAATGAATGACACTAAGAACTTTTCCAAAATGATTGAACTACTATGTATTTACTTGAAACTATCACCACAATTTTTATTTGTTAAATAATGGACAGAAACTAGTCTCTTAATTCAATAAATACAAAGCTCTCATAGAATAGGATTTCCCAAAGTGTGGAATAGGAGTCTTGCCAGAGACTGAAAATTAAAATAGGTGCTTTGTTTCAAATAATTCTGAAAATAATTGCATATTATATCTTTTGGTGCTGTAAAACTACAGTGCTTAATAACTGAGATGCCAATTCCCTCTTTGAGGATGATGGTTTCATTTGATGGTTGAAATACTGGCACAATAGTAATCTGGAAGATGGTAACCTCTTTTATCTTTAAAAGTTTTTTGAGCTTTTCTAATATTTGAGATGCCTTTTCAGCTATTGTGGATTAACCCCTAAATCAACAAATAATTACTGGTGGTCTGCTGTGTACCCAGAATTGCAAGGTTTGCAGAATAGATAAGATATTGCTTGCTTATTGAAAATTACTTACAGTCTAGTTAGTGAATGCATGTGTAGTTAATACAACTACAAGTTTATCTTTTCTCAATTTTTTTTTTTTTTTTTTTTTTGGTAAGGATGGGATTTTGCTGTTACCCAGACTGGTCTCAAAATCCTGGCCTCGGGCGCGGTGGCTCACGCCTGTAATCCCAGCACTTTGGGAGGCCGAGGCGGGTGGATCACGAGGTCAAGAGATCGAGACCATCCTGGTCAACATGGTGAAACCCCGTCTCTACTAAAACTACAAAAAATTAGCTGGGCATGGTGGCGCGTGCCTGTAATCCCAGCTACTCAGGAGGCTGAGGCAGGAGAATTGCCTGAACCCGGGAGGCGGAGGTTGCGGTGAGCCGAGATCGCGCCATTGCAGTCCAGCCTGGGTAGCAAGAGAGAAACTCCGTCTCAAAAAAAAAAAAA
>NW_022436998.1:5663386-5667303 GCF_009761245.1 Sapajus apella
AAAAAAAAAAAAAAAAAAAAAAAAAAAAATCCTGGCCTCAAGAGATCCTCCCACCTTGGCCTCCCAAAGCTCTGGGATTACAGGAATAAACCATGTGCCCGTCCACAAGTTTACATTCTATAAAACAGAAAGTACCTCAATGCCTAATTAAATTAAACTTTTTGGTATTTCTGGTCCAATTGGTAAAAATCAGATATCTGATTTTAATTTGTATTCCCCTAACTACTAGTGAGACTGAGCTTCTTTTCATGTTTATTGGCCATTCTGATTTCCTCTTCTGTGAACTTATTCACATCGCCCACTTTTCTTTCAATTCCTAAGTTTTATACAAACTTTATACAATCATATAAAACAATATCAGCAAATTATTACAAGTATATATTATGTAACAAATATAGTAAAGAAATTTTGGACACTAGTTTTTTGTTTTATATATTGTAAATCTCTTCTCTGAGTCCGTACCTCATCTTTTAACTATGTTTATGGTGTGTTATCCGATATAGTAGTTATATAGTTAAATGTGATATATTTCTCCTCTCTTTTGTGAGTTTTTTTTTAATTTGTTTACAAAGCCTTTCCCTTTAAAGAAGTCACAAATAAATATACTCTGCTATTAAAAGAAAACGGAGCAATGTAAACTATTTCAAATAAAGCACAGATAGACAAATAATTGAAGTAAATAGATCATCAGTGACTGGGACATTACAAAGCAGTGTAACATATATATTAGGAGTACCATAATGGGAAGTATGTGGGGAAACAAAAATATTTTATAACACAATTTCTGAAAACCAGTGACAAAAAGAAAATCTTAAAAGCAGCCAGAGCACAAAGACAGGTGTACAGAAACAGATCTCATGTGAAAAACTATGAAAGCCAGAAGACTATAGAGCAACATCTTTAAAGTGTTGAAAAGAAGGCACTGGTGAGAAGGGCTCACTTCCAGTGAGGTCAGTGACAACTGTTTTTTATCAAGTTCAGCTTAGGAAATGGTGCCACAGAATCATGTTTCTTAGAGTCAATAGGAATTATAGGATTCTAAAACTGTAGAGGCCCAGTGGCAGTGCCTAAATGTAAGAGGAAATGTGAACATTATTACCATTATGAACAGCAAGATCAGGGTGGCAGCCAGTACCTTAACCTTCAGGATCTGTGGTAATGGCCAGTAGGTCATGGTGTTCCTAGGGGCAAGATAGATACACAGTTTTTATGGTGTTACCTGTCAACTGAAAAAAAATCAGAAACTAACAAGCAGAAAGTTGATATCACCTGTCACTAAAAAATTGAGTTATCTCACCCATTTTCCTACTGAAAGATCCAGAGTATATTCGTTGAAAAAGAAGCTGAACCTCCTTGAAGAACCCTGGAATGCCATCACAAGTATACACACTGAAATTCCCTTCAATCCTTTCCCAGTGGGTCCTGTGACCAGAGTAAATGAATATTGGGGGTTTGGGGGAGAGAAATGAGACCTTTTCAGGATTTGGGATGCAAGATCTGGGTCACACAAGGGGGCTTGAAATACAATGACCTGTTTATTAGAGTAGGCATATATAGAAGCCAGGCGATATATGACTTTCTGATGCAATCCTCCTCACAGAGAGGACTGATCCATCCTGTGGCTATTCCTCAAATACCTCAGTGTTTAATTGGAACTAGATATACCCAGTACCTAACAGAAACTTCACATTGCTTTCTTGTTTTATAGAATAAGAGCCACTATTCTAGGAAGAGCCAAACAGAAGCTCCTGTAATTGCTTTCCCCAGTCAAAATAGCAAATCAAAATCAATGTTATATTCTAGGAGTACCTACAGAGATTGAAGCCATCATCAAAATTTAAATGATACAAAGGTAGTAGTCCCAATGATAGCTCCATTTAAATTCACTGTAAAGCACATTAAAAAAAAAAAAAAAAAAAGAATCATGGCAAATGACAGTAGAACATTGTGGTACCTGCAATTACAGCTGCCATGAAGGATGAATTATCCTAATTGGCACAAAACAACAAAGATTCTGGAACTTATTATGAAGTTCTTGATCCAACATATGTGTTTCTGTCAATCCCCATTGGTAAGGAGTTCAAAATTGCTTTGCTTTTTTGTGGAAAGGACAGCACTGTACATTCACTGTTTTGTCCCCAAGCAAATCAACTCTTACACTGTCATAATAGTGTTGATGGCTATTGTGAAACCTTGGTTCTTGTCTTCTGATTTGGTTAGGTTTCATGTCCCAACCCAAATCTCATCTTGAATTTTAAGCCCTATAATCTTCATAATCCCCAAGTATCAAGACTGAGGCCAAGTGAAGGTAATTGAATCATGGGAGCCGATTCCCCCATGCTGTTCTCATGGTAGTGAGTTCTCATGAGATCTGATGGTTTTATAAGGGGCTCTTCCCCCTTTTCTCAGCACTTCTCCTTCCTGCCTCATTGTGAAGAAGGTGCCTTGCTTCCCCTTTGCCTTCTACCATGTTGCAAGTTTCCTAAGGCCTCCTCAGCCATGTGAAACTGTGAGTCAATTAAACCTCTTTCCTTTATGAATTACACAGCCTCAGGCAGTTCTTTATAGCAATATGAAAATGGACTGCCAGGCATGGTGGCTCACTCCTGTAATCCCAGCACTTTGGGAGGCCAAGGCGGGTAGATCACCAAGACCAGCCTGACCAATATGGAGTTTGAGACCAGCCTGACCAATATGGTGGAACCTCATCTCTACTAAAAATACAAAAATTAGCCAGGTGGGGTGGCTCACACCTGTAATCTCAGCTTCTTGGGAGGATGAGACAGGAGAATTTCCTGAACTCAGGAAGCATAGGTTGCAGTGAGCCAAGACTGTGCCACTGCACTCTAGCTTGGGCGACAGAGCAAGACTCCATCTCAACAAAAAAAAGAAAAAAGAAAATGGACTAACACATCTTATCAGTTTAAAAGAATTTAAACAAGAGACACACAGCAAAGGAGATGAAGCATAGACCAATTTGTTGCAAAGGAGAGAGACTATTTGGAAAGTTAAGTACAGAATCGACAGTACACCTTGAGAGAGGATTCAGGCCAGGCTGCTCATAAGGATGGGACAGCAAAGACTGGCACTAGGAAGACCATAAGGGGGTGGGAAAAGGTGTTGCTAGTAAGCATGTTATGGGTGGTCCTCTGGGTGTACATGCATAGTAAGCTGCACATGCTTATTCATATATTGCATGTCTCATTAACATCTAAAATCTCCACCCAGGGGTGTGCTTTTTACTATTATAATGAGCAAAGTGTCTGTTTAAGGACAAAATCAAAATGCGCATGTTTTCTACCAGGGGAATTCCCTACTGGAGATAGCTTTGCTTGAATGAGATTCACTATGATGCTTATTGTGTTGACTGTAAGGTCACCATGGTTGTCCCAAGGATATGGTTCCATCCTTGAGTATCTATCCTACCTCAATAGAGTCAGAAAGGATCTTGATTACCTTTACTTTCTGCAGAACATCATGCTAGTCTACTATGTATATTGATAAAATAATGTTAACTGGCTCCAATAACAGCTAATTAGTGGCCAAAAGAAATGGAATACCCAGGTCAGAACTGCTGTCAAATGCCACCTTTTTCCAGTAGGGAAAAAGCCCTCTGACTTCAGGCAATTTATTTCACCTCGTTGTGTTTCATTTTTTCTCTTTAAAATGGAGGTAACAGGACATATGTTAAAGAATTATTAAGAGAATGAAATGAGGCAACATATATAAATATACTTAGCTTTTAATGCCTGGCACATAGTAGATACTAAAAAAATCCAACTAGTTAAAGAAATGGAAGCTACTTGTATTAATTTTTGTAAAACACTTAAAGAGACAATTCATTTATTTCCAGGTGTGTGTGTGTGTGTGTGTGTGCGCGCGTGCATGTGTGTGTTTCTGTATGTGTGTGTGTGTTT
>NW_022436998.1:5667403-5683859 GCF_009761245.1 Sapajus apella
CTCACCGCAACCTCCGCCTCCTGGCTTCAGGCAATTCTCCTGCCTCACCCTCCTGAGTAGCTGGGATTACAGGCACGCGCCACCATGCCCAGCTAATTTTTTGTATTTTTAGTAGAGACGGGGTTTCACCATGTTGACCAGGATGGTCTCGATCTCTTGACCTCATGATCTACCCGCCTCGGCCTCCCAAAGTGCTGGGATTACAGGCTTGAGCCACCGCGCCCGGCAAGTTTTTGTGTGTTTTTAACTCATATGTTTCATGGGTTTTACTACACCAAAACCAGAATCTTATTTAAGAAAAACACTCAAAAAAATGACAAATGTGCCTCCCAACTGTAACCTTCAGGCATTGTTAAGTGTTAATTTCCAATCATTTTTATTTAAATTGAAACTTCTTTAAACTAATGTAACTCCAGTCAAGTTACATCCATAGAAGAGAAACTAAAGTTTTTAAACAGCCTTTGAACGTCAAAGAAATTACTCTGCATAAGGCACCAGCTACATAAAATTAACAGACCCTCCTCTAACAGGTTAAAGTAGAATAATTTTAAACCCAAATAATTCCTTCACACATATTAAATGCTTTCAGAATATTATAAATAATAAATTTTGTAGCTCAAAAATAAACTTTCGCATTTAAAAACAAATAATATTATTCTGTTCTCCAGAGCCAATATTCCAACAGCATGCTATTTCTGCAAAGACATACTTCTAATCATCAATTTCAAAGATTTGTGAAAGCAGATTGTTTACTCCTAAATCCCAGTGTAGGTGGTCAGCAAGTCACAACACGAAATATGGATAATTTACACAAAGACACAAGACAAAAATTCAACCTTTTCATGAATTTGAAACACTTGAAGAAAACCTACACTGGGGTACTTTCAGGGGTGAAAAATAAATTCAAATCAATTATTTACCTTGCAACTGCTGAGCAGGTAGAGAAAAAAAAATCTCCACCTCAAAAATGGTTTCAGGATATGGTGATATTTGAAAGAAAGAATATAAAGTTAAAAAAATTAAATATGTTTAAGTGGCATAAAATAATATCATTAATACTCTGAATTAGGATGTGAAATGCACTTAGAGTTTTAATATTTTTAAATTATCACTTGTGGCACAAGTATTTAAAACAGTGGTACTCAAATATTTTTTCATGTCTAAAACTTAAGGACACACTCCCTAATGTAAGACTGGATCTCAAAGGTATTAAAACTTATAAGAATATTTAGAATGACAAAGTTCCTCAAGCGATTCTGATATGCCCTTCTCCTAGGTGGCCCATTCTCACATGCTAGTTGCTCATGAGAATCACTGATCAAAATCCTGCAAAAAAAAACTGTACATACCAAAATAGATTGTAGCAAGATTTGTAGATTTTTTAAATCTTGGAATCATATCTTTAAATATTCAAAGTACTATATGGGAAACATCACACAGACCTGGCCCCTAGGTGGGAAGCCCTAATTATTAAAACTTCTGTTTAATGAGCTAGAAAATCTGCCTACTTTCACCTTCCTAGTAAAGCACCTAAGTGTACTCATTATTCTACACAAAAGAGCTTCAAATTCTTCAACATAATGCAATTTTAGGAGAAAAAAATGTGGATATAGAATCAGATTCACTTAAGATTCACATTTCAAATATTAGCTCTATGACTTAGGGTACATGACGTCAACAAACTCAATTATATAATCTATAAAATTTCAATAATAAATACCAAATGACAAGTAATCATTTATCTTTACCATTTAATAATGATATAGCAAATAAATGCAAGACTGTGAAGAATTAAATGAGATACTACAATGAAAATGTACAGCACAAATACCTTTGACCATTCTTAATCTGCTATAACTTCTAGATTGTTCATCTCCTTCCTCCTGTTCCGATGCTCTGATTGAACCACTGTTATCTTATAGTACATCTGAGTTAGAAGAGGAATCACCTAGCATGTTCAACAGGTATACAATGGAGGGTCTACAGCTGTTAGAGAGTTTTGGGCTGGGACCTTTTCATTTCAGACATGGGAGTCAACAAAATTTTTCTGCAAAGCCAAATACTAAATATTTTAGGCATTGAGGGCAACATACAGTCTATATTGCATATTTTTGGTTTTTGCTTTTGTCTTTGTTTTTGAATAGCCCTGTGTCAAAGACAAAATGCACCAGACAATTAAGGTAATTATTTTATTCAAGCTATTGGAATAAGGTCAATGCTACTTCATGAAGAAGATCTCAAAAAAAAAGAGAGAGAGAGAGAGAAAGAAAGGGACATGGGATAAACAAGGTAAACAAAGGAGTCATCCTCTAGTTTTACGGTAGTTTTGAAGAAGAGTGAAAACCAGTGTTATCTAGGAATATGCCAGAGTAGGCTGGTCATCTGCAATTAGCCTCAGAAAACAAAAGAGTAGAGAAATTTTTTTTTAATATTTGCTTTTGTCCAGAAAAGGGTTTCAAGTGAAGTTCATTCCACATTGTCACGTTTGAAGACTTAAAACTCATTCTTAGATTTTGGGCCAGAGAAAAACTGGCTGCTATCCAGATTTGGCTCTCAGGAGCATACTTTACTCCACGTTTTTCCAAAGAATTGTTACATTAACAGCAGCCCATCCTATCATGCACACCCCCACCCTCAATCTGCCTTACCTGGGCACTACACATAGTCGTTTGACATTTGATGAGTTTTTACCATGTCCTGTGACTAAACTAGGTGCTTTATGTGCACCATCTCATTTCACTAATCCTTCTGAGGTAGGTACTATTTTAATCCCATTTTATGGAAAACAAGCCTGGAATGTAGAAAAGTAACAAAATGTGCTCAAGGTCATCTGGTGGACAAGGACAGGACCAGGCTCCAACCCATGTCTTTAACTCCAAAGCCACATCCCTTAAACATTAAGTAGTTTGGTCTCTTCTAAGTCTTCATTATTGTTTGATCAGTCAATTTTCTCAACTCCTGACTTTCCCTTGCTATATAGACACAGCCCAAATATGGCTAGGTTGGGTTTCTTTTTTCGTCAATTTAACAGATGCAAAACCTTAAAATGACTTCAATTTGAAAACATAGTTCTTTATTTCTTTAAACAAGTAAGATTTTGGTGCATGATGCATTCACTCAGTTACTAAATTCAGAGAGTAGCATGTGATGAAAGTCCCAAAATGCTCTGTAATTCTTGCCAAAACATCTTGGGTTCAGAGTTAGATTTACAGAAATTGTAAGATATTTATGAGCATTATTTGTAGGAAAGCATTGCTCTCAGCAGGTTATAAAATATTATCAGTGTTCCTGATTCTAGTCATATGCTTCTCAGAAGGATTGAATCTATCAGAACTGAGCTGCTATGCTTTGCACAATACCAAGTCATAACAGCTTTAGTTCAGAAAGGAACTGGATGCAATTATCTCTAAGCTTTTTTCTGATACCTAATAAGAAAGAAAACTGCCCTGTGAGTAATGCCCAAAGTATAGCTGTCCAGAGCCACCACCGGGCTAACTAGACATCACATCTAAAAGCGTCTACATAAAATGGCCTACCCAAGTGAGCATGAAAAAGAGTATTATATTCTGGGGTGGTACAGAAAAGAAAACTATGTTGGGATCTATGTTTTGTCAGGAAGCTAGTATGTTATGCGTTTTACTTAGACTCTTTGGTTGCAAGTAGCAGAAGCCAACTCAAGCTAGCTAGAAAAAAAAGAGACGAGGGGACAATGCTAAGATATACAAGAGAATATCACGGAATCCATAGTAGAAACTAGCTGGGTCTGAGGAAAGAACTGGATGAAAGACAGGAAGGGCATTAGGGTTCTTTCCATCTCTCATTTATGTTAATCTTTGTACAACCTTCATGATTCTCTTTGTTCACTGGGTTTCTCTGCTTCCCAATCCCTGCAGTAAGAAATATATCCACCATGCAGCATCCAAGTAAGCAGTCTCATTTCTAAATTCCTAAGATATTTTTCTGTATGAATGTTCCTTGACTTATGAAGGGATTACATCCTGATAAACCTAAGTCGAAAATATCTTTAAGTCAAAAATGCATTTAATACCTCTAACCTACCAAACATTAGCTTAACCTACCTTAAACATGTTCATAAAACTTCATTAGCCTATAGTGGGAAAAACAGTCTAAGACAAACCCTATTTTATAATAAACTGTTGAAGAACTCATGCAATTTATCGAATACTGCACATTTTGTCAAAATTGCTACAGTCTCACACTATAATAAAGTCAAAAAATCTTAAGTAGAAACATCATAAGTTGGGGGCCATCTGTATCAAATTAAGTTTTTATACTTCATTCAATCAACCCAGAACAAGAGACCTAGGGTCACATGGGCAAAAATTGCAGCGTGGAAACACATCCTTATGAGTCATGGAAGAAATAGAGAGAAAGAGATGTTTACTAACTTCTCAGCTGCACAAGCAATTCTAAAAGAATCTGTGTACTAGTTACCTCAACATGTGTTAACTGAGAATTTACGAGGCTCTCAAGTTGGTAGATCTACCCTGTGAAAATTATCATACCACCTCTGACTGTGAAGTGAACAACCTTTGTCCTCCCTGCTCTCAAAGGTGAGGAATATCAGATGAACCAAGCTGAAAACTGTCAGAAACCATGAACTAAAAATCAACGTGCAAACATAAATACACAAATGTATTTATTCTACAAATGCTGTCCTTACAATTCTGATGTGCCAGGATCTATACTAGGTGCCAGCTTGCAGATATTGAATAAGATGAACATGGTCACAGTCCACACTAAGCTTAGTTCCAGCCCAGGAGGCAGCTGCACACTGGGGTTCAGAAAAGCCTCTGAAAAACAACATGTACTTGGAGGCAAGACTCAAGGGTATGCATTCACTGTTAATAGTTATTACCTCTAAGAGGTAGCATTACAGGTTATTTTTACCTCCTTCTTCTTTTTACTTAACTCTTCTCCACTTTTCCAACATTAAATTCTTGCATAATTATAGGGTAATTCTTGCATAATTATAATAAAAAAGAAAGACCCTGAATAACCAAAAACTAAAAAAAAAAAAAAAGAAAAATTGTTTTCTAACCTGCTGAAAGAGAAAGATCCCTTAAGCTAGTAACAAATACTTCCATTGTCAAATAAAATAAAGACATAATAAAAGCACCCTCTTGCAAAAATAACATGTTCAAATTCACACTTGATGCAAGATCTTTTTCCAAGAGCATTTTGCCTGGAATCGGTAGTGGGTTGGAGAACAGGCACCCATGGAGGGACCTTCTAATAATTCATAAAACTACTGCTGGATGTTCTCACTTTTCTGTGGGAGCTAAAAATTAAAACAATTTAATTCATAGAGATAGAGTAGAAGGATGGTTACCACAGGCTGAAAAGGGCAGTCAGAGTGGGCAAGATGACGGGATTAGTTAGTGGGTACAAGAAAATAGTTAGAAACAGTAAATAAGACCTAGTAGTTGCTAGCACAACAGGGTGAGTAAAGTTTAAAACAAAATTAATTGTTTGAAACACAAAGGATAAATGCTTGAGGTGATACTCTCTTTACCCTGATGTGATTACTACACATTGCATGCCTGGATCAAAATCCCTCATGTAACCTATAAATACATACACCCACTATGTAGCCACAAAAATTTAAACTTAAAAAAAAAAAAAAAGTGCTGGTGAAAGATCCATCTTTACCTCTTTGACTCCTAACCCCTAAGGTATTTATAGGATATTTTGCTAAAAACAGAAATGTGAATCGAGGGTGACCCTAAAACAGAGTGACTTGAGGAGAGCCCTCTGGCAGCAATGTAGCTGATTGCTTGGAAAAAAGTGAGAAAACCAAATAAGAAACTGTTTCAGTGGTCTAATTCCCATGGGGATTCATCATCTCTAGAAAGATTTTTGTCTACAATTAAAAAAAAAAAAAAAAAAAGGCTCACGCCTGTAATCCCAACATTTTGGGAGGCTGAGGTGGGTGGATTACCTGAGGTCAAGAGTTCAAGACTAGCCTGACCAACATGGTGAAACCCAGTCTCTACTAAAAATACAAAAATTAGCCAGGTGTGGTGGCAGATGCCTGGAATCCCAGCTACCTGGCAGGCTGAGCCAGGAGAGCTGTTTGAACCCAGAAGGCAGAGGTTGCAGTGAGCCAAGATAGTACCATTGCACTACAGCCTGGGTGACAAAGTAAGACTCTGTCAAAAAAAAAAAAAAAAAAAAAAAAAACTTTTACAGCAATAGCCTTTACCATATCCCAGAGAAGGAAGTAGGTCAGAATGGATGAGAATGGATGGTCTTTCTGTAATAGCCTTACAGCCTTTGAAAGCCAAGTGCTTCACTACTCTTCCCACAAAAGCACTTTCTCAATGAAGATGAAGAAAAGAGGACAGGAAGCCAGGAGAGAGGTCTAGGGTTGGAGTTCCTGACAGCCGGCATAGAGCAGGCAGCCACATCACTGCAATGTCATATGCATCAAAAAGAATGAAACATCATCATGCAGATGTCCAAACCAGAGACTTTTTGGGCACCATCTTGAATTATTTTCCTTCCCTTACTTTTCACATCACACGATTCATTGAATCCTGCCTAGTCTTCCTCCCAAACATCTCTTGAATCTATCACTTCTCTCCAATCTCATGCCCCTATCATAATCCAAACCACCATTCTCTTTCACCTAGATTCCAAAAGTTTCTACTCCTCTCTCCTACCTTTCCCCTATCTCTAGGCTTCCCCTGCCCCACACCCCCAAAAACCTTTCTCCACTCTATAGCCAGGAGGATCTTTCTAAACACACATCTGATCAGGTCACTGTTCTGCTTGAAGTCACTCAGAAGCTCCTACTGCTTTTAAATTAAAGACCAAGTTCCTTCACATAGCTTAAAGAAGCCCTCTAGAATCTGACTTCAGTGGTCTCTCCCCCGTTCCCTCTCTGACCTGCTCTCCACCCTCCACCATACCGAACTACTTTCAGATCCTCAAACATGTCCTGCTGTCTCTCACTTCCAGGACTTTGTGCATGCTGGTTGCACTGCCTTAAACATTTTCTTCACTTTCCTTACTCGTATGATTTTTAGTTTCTTCTTAAACATCTCTTCCTCTAAAAAATTTCCCAAACTCCCTAAACCTGAGTTAGATGTCCCCTTCTATGTGCTCCCATGGTCCATTGCACATCCCAGAGTATAAGCTCCATGAAAGCAGGAACCTTATCTGTTCTAGACAGCTATCAAATATATCTGGAGTGTCACTGACAGACTATGTACTGAATAGGTGCTTATGGCTCAGGTTGAGCTTTATCTGTGTATCTCTCTTTCTCTCTAGCAGAAATCTTTCCAGAGTCTTCTACCACTCAGTCCCCTCCACTCAAAAAAAACACCTCCTGATTCTCACTGTCTTTTGGGTATGGGTTTTCCTCAGCATAAACATTAACGTAGTCACCTCAGAATGGGCCCACCACAGCTAGGGGAATGACTTCTAATCTACCCTCATGCTTCTTTACTGAGAGTCTCCTGGATGCTCCCCTATCCCCAAAGCTGGGTGTTTTATACCGCATCTAAGATAGTCCCTGGATTAGAAGCAGCTCTGCTCCTAAAAACACCAAATAGCTCTGACATTGTAAACATCCCTCAAACCATTAAAAGCCCCCAATGTCTCAGGATTTGGGAGTATAATTTGTATACTCACTTAGGTTGGGGCTAAATAAGATCTCCAATGTCAACCAGTCCAGCTCTCACACTTTCTAGTCAAGGAAAGTGATATAGGAAGATGTGTCTTGCCTCAGGTCATAATAAAGAAACTGAGAGAGCCAAGGCTAGAATTCATGACTTTTTACTCTTCCGAATGCACCAGGACTTCTCCTAAAAGAAAACATATCCATATGAACTTACTGCCCAACATGCCCCCTGAAATTCCAGCCCCACATTTCCACATAAGGTGTTCTCTTTCTGCTGCACAATATAGATCCCTGCTGTCCTTTGGCTCCACTTTCCTTGACCGTAGCATTGCAAGCAGGTTAATTCTGAAAACATTTTCTGATTGACAGAAATATTTTGCTGAAAAGTAATACAATTAAGGTACACCCTGAAAAACCAATTTAAGGTTGATTCTACCAAATTAACCTTTCTGAACAAATTGACAGGTTACTTCAGGAAAATCACCAGTTAATCTGGTTTTTTTAAACTGAATTCTGAAAGACAGAATTGGCTGCCTCTTTCACCAAGGGCCCAAGATATCATGCTGGCTTGCTGTCATAAAAATGAAACATTTTATTTCTCAAATCCTCGTCCTCAATTGGTTCATCCTTGCTCCAGTGGGTAACATTTCTACTTTCTGAGATTTTTGAGAGTTTAAATGGCTTGTATCATTTTACTTGGGATTTTTGTTTTCTCTAGAATTGAAGGAGAAGTGACTTTCACTGACCAGTAACAGTGTAAGTATTTCTGGAATCTGCTCAAGTTTGCACATAGAACTTGGCATCATCTTGATTATTTAAAAATTTTGCTGTGAACGTGAATATATAAATATTCTGCCTACACATCTAGGCAACCAATTTCCTCAAGAATTAAATATGAAGGTTGATTTATTTGTCCATTCAAAGAATACTTTATTTAGAAATAAGTATGTTCTCAGTGGCTCTGTGCTAGTAGTAATAAATAAAAGATTAATAGAACAAAGTCTGTGTCCTCAAGTAGCTTACTATCTAGAGAACAAAAAACAGTCAACTAAGCAAACACCAGATGCAGTAGGTAGGAAACAGAACTATCTCTCCATGTCTCACTATGAAGCCTTTATCACCCATTAGTCCAGAGTGGGGTGAAGGAGGCATCGTCATTCTAGTCTGAAATACTGTCACACAGTATGAAATAGCATGCCCAGCAATGCTAGGTCCAGCCTGTGAAAAAAAACAAAAACAAAAACTATAACTTAGTTGTTTATGTTTAGTCCTATCTCAACTTTTCCCTCTTGCCACTCTTAGCTCCAGCTATAAAATTATCCCTCCACTGCCACTTGACATTAACGAGAAATAATAATAATAGCTAACATTTATTACTACCAGGCAGGCACTGCACTATGTTCCTGACATATGGTTGTGCATTACATCCTAATGGCAACTACAAGATAATGTCATCATTATCCTCATGACAGTATAAGAAATGGAGAAACATAAAGGCTAAAGAATTTGCACAAAGAATTTAGACTCAGGTAATCTGCTCAGTGTCCAATGTCTCCACCATCATTATTTATAGGAACTGATGCACTAAATCATTTCTCTGGCCAAAAACTAGTTTATGGTGTCCCACTTCCCACCGATTTCCCCTCAAAAGCTATTTTCATTCTAAAGAATGACTTGATTTAAAAGGCTTCTGCACAGCAAAAGAAATGATCAGCAGAGTAAAAAGACAATCCACAAAGTAGGAGAAAATATTTGCAATCTATGTATCTAACTAAGGACTAACATCCAGAATCTACAAGGAACTCAAACAAATCTGCAAGAAAAAAATAAATAATACCATCCAATAGTGGGCAAAGGACATGAATAGACAATTCTCAAAAAAGATATACAAATGGCCAACAAACACATGAAAAAAATGCTCAACTCACTAATAATCAGGGAAAGAGAAATTAAAACCATAATGAGATACCACTTTAGTCCTGCAAGAATGGTCATAATTTTAAAATAAAAAAATAATAAATATTAGCATGGATGTGGTGAAAAGAGAACACGTTCACACTGCTAATGTAATGTGGGAATGTAATGAGTATAATCACTATAGAAAGTAGTATGGAGATTTCTTTAAGAAATGAAAGTAGAGAAGATGGCTGAATAGGAACAGCTCCAGAGTGCAGTTCCCAGCAAGAGTGGCACAGAGGCCCCAGCAAGAGCAGCACAGAGGCCCCCACAGGTGACCCCCAGCTGAGCAGGATCTGGAGTGGACCTCCAGCAGTCCTGCAGCAGAGGAGCCTGACTGTTAGAAGGAAAACTAAGAAGCAAAAGAAATAGCTTCAACATCAATAAAAAGGATATCCACTCAGAGACCCCATCCGAAAGTCACCAACTACAAAGACCACAGGTAGATAAAACCACTAAGATGGGAAGAAACCAGCGCAAAAAGGAGGAAAACACCAAAAACCAGAATGCCTCTCCTCCTCAAAGGGAACCACAACTCCTCACCAGCTAGAGATCAAAGATGGATGGAGAATGAATCTGATGAATTGACAGACAAAGTGGTTGCTAAGCTATGGGGAGGCAATGGCATACGAAAGATATAATGGACTTTGGGGACTTGGGAAGGAAAAATGGGAAAAGGATGAGAGATAAAAGACTACACATTGGGCCGGGTGCGGTGGCTCAAGCACTTTGGGAGGCCAAGGCGGGTGGATCATGAGGTCAAGAGATCGAGACCATCCTGGTCAACATGGTGAAACCCCGTCTCTACCAAAAATACAAAAAACTAGCTGGGCATGGTGGCGTGTGCCTGTAATCCCAGCTACTCAGGAGGCTGAGGCAGGAGAATTGCCTGAACCCAGGAGGCGGAGGTTGCGGTGAGCTGAGATTGTGCCATTGCACTCCAGCCTGGGTAACAAGAACGAAACTCCATCTCAAAAAAAAAAAAAAGACTACATATTGAGTACAGTGTACACTGCTCTGGTGATGGGTACATGAAAATCTCAGAAATCATCACTAAAGAACTTATCCACATAACCAAAAACCATCTGTACTCCAAAACTATTGAAATTAAACAAAATAAATACATAAAAATTAAAAAGGAGTATTTGAATTTATTGTATTGGAATGTCAGGCATTGTGAAATGATAAGGTGACAGCACACCCAGAGATGCTACTATAAGATCCTCCAGCCTATTGAATAAAATTATAACTTAGTTGTTTATATTTAGTCCTATCTCAACTCTTTCCTCTCCCAACTCCTCATGCCTAGGAACAGACCCTGACACTGTCCCTAAAAAGCACCAAATAGTCATTTGGCATCTACTTTTAAGACGCAAGGAGCTGAACAAATTAAGCTTTAGATTAATATGCAAATGACTCACATAACAATTAACAAGGAGTCAAAGTCTGTTCCTGACTCACTTTCATCCCCTCTTGAGAGCTGAGAATTAGGCTCCAAATACCCTACCATAAGCCCAATAATCTCAGCAATTACTGTGCACACATAAGTGGCATGAGTCATCCCAGCTCATGCAAGATGAAGAGTCTGAGGTAACAATCACATTTTTAAGGCAATTTAAACTCTTTCAAGTAGGGCTCTGTTTCATTTTTTTAACCTTCACTGCACTCCTTCCCAAGGTACAAGGATAGGTATAATGACTATACTAAAGATAAACTGAGAACCAGACAAGCATTACCCCATATAACATGACTACCAAATGCCAGAGCCTTACTCTTGCTAGACACTTGCTTTTCTCCCTGTGAACTGTTTCTCATCCTCCAAAACCCAGCACAAATGCCACCTTCTCTGAGAAGACATCCCCCAGGAGGAGTGAGTCATTCTCATCTTTGTGCTCTCAAAATAGTTTGTAATATGCCAAATATCTCTGTAGCCCTTGTGTATTGGTTCTGGTTAGAGGGACCTCTTTTTATACATCAAGAGTGCTTACTATAGCACAGAGGTTAGCAAACTGCAGTGTGTAGACCAAATCTGGCCCACTGTTCCTGTACAGCCCTTGAACTAAGTATAGTCTTTATATTTTTAAAGAGTTGTGAAGAAGAGGAAGAAGAAGAAAAAGAAGAGAAGAGAAAGAAGGAGGAGGAGGAGGAAGAGGAGTGAAGAGGAGGAGGGAAGAGAAGCAGGAGGAGGAGGAAGAGGAGGAGGAGGAGGAGAGGAAGAAGATGAGGAGGAGGAAAAAGAAAAGGAGTATGTGATAGAGTCTGTGTGTGACCTGCAAAGCCTAACGTATTTCCTATCTGGTCCTTTACCAGGATAGTGGGGGCCCAATCATGGATCGTTATACAAATTTATTGCTGATGAGGCCCGAACTCACCTTTCTGGCCATCTCCTCAGTAAACCTTATGCTCCAGATGTATAGAACCAATAGGATTTCCCAAATATTCCAGACTTTATCACACCTCAATATTCTTTGCCCATGATCAGCTTTCCCTTTTGGCTTGCCTGATTGTGTGTGTGTGTGTATACACATTGGCCTCATTTCATTAACTTATTGTTGGTATGGCTGGTTTCATTTTGCTTTTCTTTGTTATTTGGGTAGAGTTTACATGCAGAGAAATGCACTATCTTAAATGTGCAGCTCAAAAAATCTGCTAAAAAACATACATCTTATCAAAATATAAAACTTTTCCAACATCCCAGAAAGTTTCCTCATATTCCTTCCCTGTCGATCTCATCCCCTACCCTAAGCCAAGAAACAACTAATAGTCTGTATTTCTGTCTCCAAAGATTTATTTTGCCTGATATAGAGCTTCATGTAAATAAAATTATATAGTATTTACTGTTTAGTGACCATTTTTTTTACTCTGCATACTATGCGAGACTCATCCAGTGGCTCATACCAGCTGACAAGAGCTGAGTGGTAAATTTTCAGAAACTTTGAAAGCTGGTGGTTAAAAACAACTATCATCAAAAACTAAATTATATAAACTTACAATTAAATGCCATTATAAAAACAAATATGATACTCAAAAGACATTATTTCCTAAGTATTTTCCTACATTTTGTTACACACTCTCTTGAAGCTACTTACAACCATTATACCTGTACAATGGTATGCTACTGAGCACCTCTTCCCTATTCCATGTTTTACAGGTAGCTTGAAATGGGCTACAGTATAAGTAATTACACCAAGGAAATCAGCAAATACTACAAATAAGGATTTTTTAAATTTATTAACAATAAATTTAAAGCTAAACATTCATCACTAGCTATGTCTATGTTGTCTCATGTCTCATTTTGACTACATATTTGTTGACTATAAAGCTCTTTCATTTTTATTGCTGAATACTAATCCATTGTATGATTATATTGCAATTTGTTTTTATTTTTTCATGAATATTTGTGTTGCTGACAGTTTTTTAGTATGAATAAACAACTATACATGTTCATCTGTAAGCATTTCTGCTGCCTTGTGCTCCCATTTATTTTGGTAAATGCCTTGGAGAGTCAAAGGATAGGTATATGCTTAAGTTTATAAGAAATTGACACACTTTTTCCAAAGACGTTGTGCAATTTCATGGTTCCACAAGCAACACTGATGAAAGTTTCAGTTGCTTCACACTCTTAGTTACATTGGTGTCATCAGTTTCTCCTTTCTGCTCTTCTATTATGTGTGTAGTGATATCCCATCGGGGTCTTAATTTTTATTTCCTTGATGATTAATAATGTTGAAAACTTTTTCATGTGTTTGTGGGTCATTGTATATTTTTTACTATGAACTTTCTGGTCAAGACCTTTGCCAGTTTGGGAATTTTTTGCTTTTTGGGGTTTTTTTTAATATTGAAAAGTATAAGTTCTTTACATAGTCCCAAAAAGAAGATTTTTGTTAGATAAATGTTTTTTGACTATTTTCTCCCATTAATGACATATCTATTCCTATTCTTGATGACTTTTGATAAAGACAAGTTTTTAATTTTTCTGAAGTCCAATTTTTACCAATTTTCTTTTTGACTTCTGCTTTCTGCGACTTTTCTAGAAAATATTTGCCAGTCCAATTCATGAAGATGTTCTCCTATGTTTACTTCTAGAAATTTAAAGATTTGGTTTTTATATTTAGGCCTATGATCCATCTTGAATTAATTTTTGTGGATGGTATGAATGAGACGGGGGCAATCTTCATTTTGTTTTTCTTGAGAGATAGTCATTTCTTCCAGTACCATTTTCCATTTAATTCTTTTGGTAATTCGGAAATTAGTTGACTATATTAAGGTTGGTCTATTTCTGGTTCCTATCCATTGCATGAATTATTTGCCTGTCCCTACATCAATATTACACAGTCTTGATTACTGCAGGCTTTATGGTAAGTTTTGAAACAACTTTTCTCTGTTGTCTTTCAAAATGTGTTTATGTTAGGTCTTTTGTATATCTACATAATTTTTAAAATCAGTTTGTTAATTTCTGAAAAAAAAGACGGCATTTTGTTTGAGATTGCACTGGAACTATTGATCAATTTGGGGAGAATGGACATCTTAAAATTATTGTGTTTTATGACTCATTAACATGCTATATCTCTTCATTTATTTAGGCCTTCTTTAAGTGTCTCTGTAATATTTTGTACTTTTTAGCAGAAGGCTCTCACATAGTTCCCATTACATTTATCCCACAGTACTTTTTATGCTGTTAACAAATTTTTAAAGTTTATTTTCCAGTTGATCATTGCTAGTATATAGAAATACAATTAATTTTATCATGGAACAATGAGAGACTTTGCTAAGCTTCTCTGTTCAAAGTGTATCAAAATCCAGGGAACTCAGAGAAGATCCATAGGAGAGCAACTAAAACAGAAATTAAACAGGCTTTCCGAGGAGAGATTAAAAGAATAGGAATTGTTTTAGTTAGAGGAGCAGAAGGTGACTATAAATTTTGAAGCCATAAAAGAATCCACATAAACAATGGTAGTTAGCCATGAGGCAGTTTCACTGAAGACAGAAAAGGAGAAAGCTGACAGCGTGAAGAGGAAGAAATTAGCATTAAATCTAAGGAAGAACTTGAGAGAACTACGATTTTGAACTAATAAGAATAATCAGACATGTAACTAAGGAAGTCTGTGTTTACATGGCACATACAATGTAGATGAGGTTCTTTTTTAAGTCAAGGGAGTTGCTATTTTTCAGAATGTTTTTCAGGCCATAGCCCTACATTTGTGGAAATCTCCTTGTCATATAAGGCAATATTTAGACATGAGACTTCCAAGGCTGAAAGTGCCATAAAATGACATTGGAAATTTTTTAGTAAACTATAACCTGAGCATCCTTAGAAGAGGCTTGCCTTATCCTGACTTCTACTTCATCATGATTAATACTATTATGGAAATGTCAGTGAGTTTCTGCCATGAAATTTATGATCACTATGTGAGTGAGCCTGTAGCTATACATTTTTTATGCTCTGAGAAAGATATAGTTATCTCTATCTTCCCACAAAAACATTTTCTACTGAAAAATGCTTCTAAAATAGTTGCTAAGATACAGGTTTGACTGGAGCAATGAAAACAAGATTAATGAATTCACATTGAAGAGAAAAACATAAAATGCTGATTAGATCTAGGAAAATAGAAAATCTTCAGACTACTTTGGCACTGGGTGGGCCAACATGGGAAAGATTAGCTAACTCTTATTACATTTCATCCAGATGTTCTAGAACCCAAAAATGTTGGCCAAGATAAAATTTTTAAAAAGCTTAAAATAAAATTGAAAAAAAGTTTTGGTGGCAAAACACCTGCTGGGGTTTAGTTAATTGTACAGAGCTGTAAGGATTTAAATGAAAAGTGTGCATAAGAAATTCTTGAAGGCATGAATGGCTAGAAGACTGTTGAGAGGCCCATCCCAAGAACTCATTGAGGAATGCCTGGACTATTATTAAAGACGGGAGCCCTTCTAGAGACTTCTAAAAACTTACACAGTAATACAAAAATCAGGATGGCTTTATTTGGGGACCAGAGATCTTTCCATTTGGCTCAACTTCATGATGCATGTAACTGCTTGGAGCTAGAGAGATAAATTGGAAGCAGATATAAGAAGAAGCCCTGAATCACCTGTCAAAGCATGATCAGAGAAACTCCTTCATAGCATAGGTAGTATGTCTAAGACACACAGGGCTAATCTGATAAGGTACTCTGATGAACATGTGTTTGTGTTGAAGACATCATTTACTCCTGAGTTCTTGAAGTTTCCATGTTTATTTTGTTGAAAGTATAACAGCCCATGCTTTTGCTTTGGTCTTAAGTATCTTAACTCACTGAAATTTTGTTAAAGTCATTAAAAGGTAAAAGAGGAAAAAAAAAAACCAATTTGGAAAAAGCCAACTTCGGTTGAAAGAAAATGTCTGAAAAACACCTGTAGTTTTGTGATATTGTGCTGGCCTAGAGCCAGAACCCGAGCAACACTATTTTATAAAATGCAAAACTGTTTTTTAAATAAGTTGAAGTGGCTGCCCCATTCTCCTCAGAATAACTACTGTCCTTGGCCTCTGTAAATAGAACTGCTAGTTTGTTCTGAAAAACTATGTAAAGCTGCTTACCTTTTCTTATCAGTAACTGCTAAAATCTGTAACTTCTATCCCCACCCAGACGATGTGTAAACAAATGTATATCTTGACTTCTGTAAACCACTGAGGTAACAAACAGAATGACAAAAGTCCCCTAGACCTTGGAATGTCCGGAGACCCCCGCCCTTGTCTCCACCCAGGAGGTGAATTACAGAATCCCCTGGACCTTGGAATGTCCGGAGACCCCCGCCCTTGTCTCTGCCTAGGAGGTGAATCACAGAATCCCCAAGCCCTTGGAATATCCGAAACCT
>NW_022436998.1:5683959-5709040 GCF_009761245.1 Sapajus apella
GTGTAAACAAATGTATATCTTGACTTCTGTAAACCACTGAGGTAACAAACAGAATGACAAAAGTCCCCTAGACCTTGGAATGTCCGGAGACCCCCGCCCTTGTCTCCACCCAGGAGGTGAATCACAGAATCCCCAAGCCCTTGGAATATCCGAAACCTTTTCATCCCCATCCCCGCTCCTCACCCC
Source organism: Sapajus apella (assembly GCF_009761245.1). Classification (NCBI taxonomy): domain Eukaryota; kingdom Metazoa; phylum Chordata; class Mammalia; order Primates; family Cebidae; genus Sapajus; species Sapajus apella. The sequence goes on from NW_022436998.1 coordinate 5,684,146, forward strand.
CACACCCAAGGTGATTTTTCTGGTATAAAAAGTCGTGGCACCCTCCTTTTGACACCACAGGTTGGAGAGTCGTGAGTCCTCTGTGGTCGCCGGCATAATAAATGACCCTGCAATCTGGCATACTTTTGTCTTGGTGATAACTTTCTACGCTCCGGTCAAATACAACAGTTTCCCTTTTCTCTGAGCTTACTGTATGTATCTTCAGCAAGTCAGCCAAAATTACGTTGCCTAGGGCCATTCCATTTATTTCCCTTTCCATTGAGACTGCCCTGACACATACACCAGTCTCACCTTTTCTTAATAGAAGACATTAACTTTAAAAAGCGAAAGACATTTGCTTTTTAAAAAGCAAAGGAAACACTTATTTCCCAAGGAAAAAATAGGTTAATTCTAGAAGATAGTTCTCTTCTCAGCTGCCAATAGAAAGAATCCTTTTTTTCAGTTAACGGCTAAATTCTACGGGTATCTGAAATGTTAGAAAAAACAAAGCTAACAAACTCAAAGTCTAGGTTAAATTGTGCATACTAATATCCTTTCAACCATTCAAATCTAAAATAGGAAGACAAGTATTTGTTCTCACATGTTTCTCTAATGTTCTTTTTGGAACTGAAATTTGATTCTTGAAATGTCTACCTTTCTAAGGTCAAAATAATAATAGGATATCAAGGCAGACCAATGGGAAACTTTAGCTTGCTCCTTCACCTTCCTTCTCCCACCCCCCACCCCCCGCTCCTCCTCACTTTCAGCTTCAGGAAACTGAACCATAGGCAATACAAAATATTTTTGGAAAAAAAACGAACATGGGCAATATAAAATATTATTGGAAAAATTCATTAGGTATCCAACAAGAAAATAATCCGTGTAAGTCCAGCTATCTGGACACAGGAACCATGAACACTGCCCTCCCTCAGGGCTCCCCTGAGCAGAATAGGGGGTAGAGTTAACTGTCAGCTTAGAATACTGCCTCACCAGGTGCATATGTCTGCCCATTGACTCAAAAGCTTATGTTTATTTAAAAACATTCACTGAATTGATATAAGATGTTTGACACTATGCTGCGAAGATGAAATATGAGATGTCCTGAGTTCATGGAGCTCCCATTGTAATGGAAGTAATAGGAATACACAACTAAAAAGCCAAGCACAATGTGAGAATAGTCAACGATGTGCCTGGAAGTTATTTTCAAAGTGAATGTTCAGTCCCCCTGAATTCAAAACAGGTAGGGGAAGTTTTCTTTAATAGCAACTTCCATAGAAATACTCTCAACATCCAAATATAGGGATTAGCATTTCATCTAAATGATGAAATATTACAATGTTCAAGTATTTTAATTTCATACATATTTTTACATATCCACACACACATATGTATCATATGTTCTCCAAGAATATAAGACACTAGCCTGAGTAACATAATAAGGCCACATCTCCACACACACAAAAAAAATATTTAAAAATTAGTCTGGCATACTGGTGTGCACCTATAGTCCCAACTACTCTGGGGGTCGGAGGTGGGACAATCACTTGAGCCAAGGAGGTCGAGGCTGCCATGAGCTGTGATCATACCACTGTACTCTAGCCTGTGCAACAAAGCGAGACCTTGTCTCAAAAAAAAAAAAAAGATAGATATATATATGTACCTATCTTTTTTCTAACTATATATATATAGTTAAGATTATAATGGGATAAAAACTGCATATATATGTATGTATGTATTTTATGTATGCAGTTTATATATAAAATACCAATATGAGTCCCATAATAAATTTATAGCATGAACACTTACAACCAGGGAGATGACTTCCTTTCCCCAAATGTCCAGGTATAGTTAATTCACTCCTATAATTCCACCTCAGTCTGGAAGATCCAAAACCCTGCTCCAAGAGTTCCACAGCTTCCCACAAGTTTCACTGTTCATCACCTCCAGAGCTCCTGCTTCCTTGACACATTTATGCTACTTGCACCGACCTAGACTCAATATTAACACCTCTTCACAGCACCCCAAAAATATCCACTTATTAAATGCCACAAATGCCTCCCCTGTGTCACCAGCTACCTCTGACTCCCTTTTTCCAGAGGACACCCAACCCCATGTCTCCTTTCTCTCCTTCCTATACCAAAAGACAGTATGCTGTTCCATCCTAAAGCCAGAAAATGTTTCAGCTTATCTTTATCAAAAAGAAAAAAGGGGAAAAAAAGGAATTTCACCCCAAAAAGGAGTTCTGATACCAGCTGTTACTTAAAAAAAATTTTAAATTAAAAAATTAAAAGATAAAACACATTACACATAAAAATGCTGGTAAAGGAATTCCAGTGCTTCGGAACTGAAATATTGTGTGTGTGTGTGTGTGTGTGTGTGTGTGTGTGTGTGTGTGTGTATGGTTTTCTATAGTTTCCCAATTTTCCATGCATTCCTTTACAAATAAAAAACACATTGGAAATGGTGGTGGTGAGGGCTTTCTCTTGTGAGTGTGAAGGGCGAGTCGCCCATCACAGACTGGCTTAGTAGGGGCCGGGAGTCGGCCCGGCGCGCCCCCCAGTGGCGCAGTGTAATTAGTGCGCCTCGTGCTCCTACAGGGTCAGCGAAAGCTGCTCTTGCAAAGGTCACCTCCATCCCCACCCTTTAAAGCAAATGTCCTTTTCCCGGGCCCATCCTTTTCGGCTTGCCTCTGCTAACAGTAAATAGAGCAGGACCTGGTGTCTGATGCCTTGTCTTGGCGGCCGGGAGGATGCAGAGCCTTGAGCCATCATGTGGTGCAGAGTCAGCTAGAGTGGCTCTAACTCTGTGAACTCTCTGTACCCTCCATGGAAATCTGGGCAGCTACCGTGTATTGCTGACCATCTTCATTATAGTTGCTTAATTACTGCAACAGAGTAGTGTGCCTGCTTGGGGCTACAAATTAAAAGATCTTGTTTCAATTTGTGACAGTAATCCTTTTTAGGATTCCCTAACACAGACACCTCGCTGTTTACTAAAATAAACAGCATAGCCTCAAGCCTCCCTGCCACTCACTTAGCAGCCAAAGGGAGCCCCCAATTACTGGGGATATCAGTTTCATGCATATACACTCACTCCAGCATTTGGGCTAGGAGAAATTATGTTTTCGTCCCATGTCACACTGTTCTAAAGAATGCCTAAGACTGGGTAATTTATAAAGAAAAGAGATTTAATTGCCTCACATGGCCAGGAGGCCTTAGGAAACTTATAATCATGTCAGACGGTGAAGGGGAAGCAGGTACCTTCTTCACAAGGCAGCAGGACAGACAGCTCAGGGGAAACTGACTTTTTTCAACCATATCTTATGAGAACTCCCTATCAGGACAACAGCATGGGGAAAACCACCCCCGCAATCCAATCACCTCCCACAAATCCCTCCCTCTACAAGTGGGGATTACAATTCGAGATGAGATTTGGGTGGGGACACAGAGTCAAACCATGTCAAATAGTTCCCCTGGTGAGTACTGCTTTGGGAAGATCACTCCCCTCTCCCCACTGTCCAGGGGGCTTCCTTCCCATGCTCACTGTTGGCCTCCCGGGAGTGCTCTGCTTTCTCTTAGCTTTCTTTTCCCTCACCAAAGTCTCCTAAGCCTGCTGTCTTCAATTTTACAGTTTGCATCAACCCTTCTGTCACATTTATCTCTCTCTTCCAACTTGGGATTGAAGGGAATTTACTTACCATTCCCCAAACACCCCTGACCTTTCTGGCCTTTGGGCCTGGCTTTCTCCAGACTTCACTCTGCCCTTAGAACCAGCACACTGAAAAAGCCTCTGCTCTTGTCTGGCTGCAGTACTCAAGCCATACTTCTTTAATGAAGGTTGCTTTACACAGTTCCAGGGCCAGTCACTTGGTGATGTCCTGACGACATCTTCAAGGCCATCTCACAGCTCATCTGCTCAATGGTAGCCCCACCCCACTAGCCTTTTGCTCCCCTAAATCTCCTGCTGCTAGTAAATCCCCACAGGAATTACTGTCAATCCTCAGGAGTCTGGGCCTTATTGCTATTGGTAATAATAACATCACCATTTCTGAGAGTTTATTCTGCACAGTTTATTTCAGCTGTGCTTATTGTCTGGATGCTTTTATAACTTAGCTCTTTCATCTTCACAACAACCTAGGAGGAGACACAGGCAGGTGAAGGGCCAGGCCCCAGTCCCACACTACAGGGAAGCTGCGCTTTTCTGAAGCACCTTCCTCAGACTTCACTAGGTCTCTATGAGTGCTGAGGACCTGCTAGGCTGGATGAGTGCCTAAGACCTGCTGGGCTAGCAGTGCCTTTACAGAAGCATGGGGTCAACCAGATGCCATGACACCAGAGCTGTATTTCTTATTCCTGGGCCATTGGCCAGGCTCTGGTTCATGAAGGGTGGCCTATTGAACAAATCCTTTCCACTGCCCAGAACTGTACTTCTTTTGCAGGATGTTGTATGATTGAGCCTCCAGAATGGTGCCTGCATGCTCATTTAGGAAGACTCAAGTTGTTTATATAGATGGTGGCCCACAGTAATATTTTCCTGGGGCCTGCACAGCCTAGGTCTGATCCTACCTCTCAGGCAAGTATTGTCATGACTGCCATTTCATACATAAGAAATTGGGGGCATAATGAAGTTAAGATACCTTTACCAAAGTTCCCTTGGGAACTAAGATTTGAATATAAATTTCTTTGGCTCCAAAGCCCTAGCTCTTAGTCATCACATGACACTGTCCTTGTTTTTTTTTTCTTCTGTCCCTTTGGATTTCAATGTAAATTTTATCTTTCCAATACCATGAAAGGCGTATGTGTTATGAGTTGGAGTCCTCAGTTCCTCTGCCTAGCACAGAGGAACTCATTATCTGCAGGACTGGATTAGAAAGGCAGGATATTCCCTCACAATTAAAGGCCACCAGGAGAGAGTCCCTGATCTTCAGTATTCTCAGTTGCTCCAGGAAGTGAGCAGCTGTAGGGTCAGTAGAGGCCTGAGTGGAGATTTTGAAATGTTCCCAGATAGTGGAAACCTCCTGACTAATAGATCTGAGATGGGTGAGGGAGATTGAGAGGAAAGAGGAAGGCTACAGAGACTCACGTGTCCTGGAAGTTCTCTGGAGCACTACCTTGATTCAAAGAATTAGGAAGGAGGCTGAGCTGAGTCTAGCTCTGGCCCAGCAGCATCACCCGTCCTCATCACTGAGCTGTTCCAGGCAGCACAGGTGGGCAGAACCAAACCATCTTGCTGCTACAAGCGCAGCTTTTGGCCATAAGTCAGCAAGTTTACCATGGGACAGAAGAAAGAATGTGATGCCCTTAATGGGATCTAACTCTGAATACAGGTATCGATCGACTTACCACCTATGCAACTTACGACCATTCGACTTTACGACCACAATCGCTAGCCACGACTGCTCCGCGTCTGGCAGCACAAACATTGCCCAGCTGGGCGTACGACAATGCGGACCAGCTTCCGGCAGCACTACCATCTCCGCGTGCACCATTTCAACTGTACATATAGCCTACTCAACTTACGACCAAATCGTGTTACGACCGTGGTCGTAAGTCGAGCACTAGCTGTATTTATTTTGTAATTCAGGTTTATTACTCACATCTATGTAAGTTGTTTTTATTAATCAATTTCAGTAAGTCACAAGTCTCATAAGTTCTTTCAATTGACTTTTTAAAGTGAAATTGTTGTTTTTCAATGAGTACCAGCAATGACAGGCTTTCAGTAAGTGACAGGCTTTGGGGGTTTGTTTTGTTTTGTTTAACTTTACGTTCTGGGATACATGTGCAGAATATATAGAACATGCAGGTTTGTTACATAGGTATACACATGCCATGGTGGTTTGCTGCACTCATCAATCTGTCATCTACATTAGGTATTTCTCCTAATACTATCCCTCTCCTAGCCCCTTACCCCTCAACAGGCCCTGGTATGTGATGTTCCCCTCCCTGTGATGAGACACACTTTATAATTCTGTGTAACCAATGTTTCCCAGGTCTCTTCAGCCTGGACACAAAATCAAGGTCACTATAAGAAAAAAAAAAGGTAAGAGAAACAAAACCCTGATTCCCTGGCTCAGTTTCCCACCCACAATAGCAGAATCTAGCCCTCTAGCCCTGCCCTGGCCCACCCTGCCTCCCAAATATTCCTGGGAGGCCCCTGGAGTGCAGCAGGATTTCTCCTCCCTACTCTACTCGCTTCTGTGGAGCAGGCTCCTGCCCTGCTCCATGCTGTCTGCTGCTCTGGGCCTTGGCCAGGCTGCTCTGCTCCCCAGGGATGTGGGCTTTGCATTGACCCTCTGAACGTAGCTGAGTTCCTACATATTGAAACTGCAGTGACAGAAGAGCTCCAACGTATTTTTCTTTCCATCTCCACTGCGCAAGATTCTGGCACAAGTTTTTAGGAACAGTAGGGAGGGAGTGCAAAAGCCCCCCCTCCCATTTCACACTGAGCCATTTTCCTTGGACCAAATTTGTGTTTCCCATTTTCTTCTTTCATATCTTAAATTCCTTCCTAAGAGACTTCCAGTCATTTTAATAAATGTTGCCCAGAAAGGCACCACTCCATGCAGCAGTGCAAGCTAGAAATATGCCCTCCATGGGAAGCCCTCCTTTCTTGAACTGCTGCATATCAAAGTCCCCTTTCTCCTGCCAGCGAGGAGAAATGATCTGAGTAAGGAGGAATGAGATTTTCAGGAATGGAAATAGAGTAAGGCCCAGCAAAAGAAGGGGTCTCCCTCCCTAATTCCAAAGAAAGTCAACAACCATCTGTGTCCACCTACCACTACCCTGAGCAGAGACAAAGGCACAAAAGTTTGTCAAAAGGCTGTCACTCCAAACACTATATCTGTACAGTTCAGGGACCCAGTGAAACACATTGGTTTCTTTAGCGTAGGTTAAACACTGCACATGTCCCCAGAAAACAGAAAAGTTTGTATGAATTCTCAACTAAATGGTTTTCTGGGAGCAAGATTCTCTTTTCTAACATTAAAAACTCTGCAGGATTCACAAAATCAGATTAAATGCTCAATACCAACACAGTCCTAGAATACCCCCATAGTCTAGCGGAGTCAAGAGACAGCTTAGCACAGCTTAGGTTCTTAAGCCACCACCTTGCCTCTTTTCTAGACACACACACAGACACACACACATACATACACACAAAGGTGTACACACACAAACACTGACTTTTCTCCTACATAAAATATTTCCACCTCCAACTCCTGACTTGACATTGCATGGATCTCCACCCCCAGTTCCAGCCTTCTAAGCTGTCACAGCAGGAAGGAAACTTGTTTACACAGAATCAAATCAGATAGAAATTGTCACTCCAATGAGACTGACTCATTGACACAGCCCTCTGAATGCATTTTGGTGCCTTCGACTCTACCATAAAAGTAGAAATAAAAGAGGGTAAGAAAGCTACAAGGAATAGATAAATGAAGCTCAAAACCGATTTGAGCTGAACTCTGGATCAGTAGAATTTGTGGTGATGCTGCTTCTGAATGTATGTTTGTCATGCAAACCATCAGATTGGCGGAGCACTGGCTCATTTCACCTGACTGAGGAAAATGTACTAGTTTCCTAATTATTACCACAAACATTGTAGAGATTTATTCTTTTCAAATTCTGGAGGCCAGATGTCCAAAGTTAAAGTTTCATCAGGACCACGCTCACCCCAGAGGCCCCAGGGGAGAGTCCTTCCTTGCCTCTTCCAGCTTCTGGTGCCTCCTGCTGTTCCTTGGCTTGTGGCTGCACTACTCGACTTTCTGCCTTAACCTTCAAATGGCCTTCTTCCCTCAGTCCCTTTGTCTTCTCTTTTTCTGTCATAATGACAATGTCATTGGATTTACGGCTCACCCTAAATCCATGACGATCCCATCTCAATATTCTGGCCTTAATTACATCTGCAAAGACTATTTCCAAATAAAGTCACATTCACAGGGATGTGGCGTGAACATGTCTTTCAGGACCTAAACCCTACAGAATGTATTTTCTACTAAACCCTACAGAATGTATTCTCACCTGACCAGATCCTCCACTTTGTCTTTGAGCCAACACAAGAAAGATTACACCAAAGGCACTTAAATCCCCCAAATAATCTGACAGAGAATACCTCAGTCTCTTGAGAATGACCCTGTAAAAAGCACACTGTAAACAGTGCCTGTGCTGTTTTTAAGCTTCTCTAGCAGCCTGAGGCACAGAGCACGGTGCTAGAAACAGATGGCAGCATTTCTCTTAAATTTTCTGCAGTAAACAGAGAGGACTGGGAGAGATGAAGATTGAACAAACAGATTATAAAGACTTCTTCCCATTTACTAGCCGCTGCACCTCCACTCAAACCCTGCATAAATCACCTGAACAGACAGACCAAGGTAGAGTACCTAGCAGGTAAATATATGACAAGTGAATGCATAAATTAATAAACAAATTAATGGTTTTTATGAAGCCCTGAGATTTTTCTTTCTTTCTTTTTTTTTTTTAAAGACAAGGCCACACTCTGTTTCCCAAGCTTGAGTACAGTGGCACGATCATGGCTTGCTGTACCCTTGACTTTCCAGGTTCAAGCGATCCTCCCACCTGAAGCTCCTGAGTAGCTAGGACTACAGGCATGTGCCACCATGCTTTGCTAATTTTTTGTTTGTTTGTTTTTTGCAGGGATAAGGTATCACTGCCCAGGCCAGTCTCAAACTCCTGGGCACAAACTCCTGCCTTGGGTTCCCAAAGTGCTGGGATTAAAAACATGAGCCACCACACCCAGACCTGAAATTATCTGATACATAATTATACCCAAAAGAAGCGACAAGGAAGATTAATCTATCTAGTTTCACGAGTATTTATTTTTTTAAATGCCTACTTTGCTCATACCCTGATGTTGGGACTAAATTAAGAGACACAACTAATATGGGAGCTTAGTTCAATAGTGATGGTAGTGATTAACTGATTACCAACATCAGTTAATATTCATTAAGCCCTCCCACGGGCCAGGTGCTGTGCTTAATGTGTGGCCATCATCAAAAACATTATGGTTGGCCAGGTACAGTGGCTTTTGCCTGTAATCTCAGCTACTAAAAAGGCTGAGGCAAGAGAAGTGCTTGAGGCCAGGAGTTCAAGACCAGTCTGGGCAACATAGCAAGACCTCATCTCCACATACAAAAAAATAAGAAGAAGAGCAACAAGATCTAGTAGTAGGCCTAACTATAATTTCAAAATAGCAAGAAGCATAAATATTTAGAGAAACTTGTAAGAACTGTGATGTAATGTGAATACATTTAAGCTTTCTATTACTGACAAAGTAATGGGTTCTGCTCAAACTATGGGGTCTGCTGCTACATTAATAACAGAAAGAAATGCTAAATTTCAGTCTGAAGTTAATGAAAATAAAGATGCAATTTTCATTCCCTTTCAAGTTCACAGACTGCCTGAATTTTCTCCATGGATCCCTTGTCCATAGTCCCTTTGATCTGAATATAAACTGAGCCAAGCTTCCCTTTCAGTGTTAGGTAATGTTTTTTAAATAACCTGTTCTTTAGAAATGTCAAGAGTACTAGAGAATCACTGGCAGTCAGATCATTTTCTTGTCACCTTAAAATCAAGGTCAATGTTTAGGAGGCAGCTACTGGTCAGGTCTTCTCACTGTTGGTCCTGTACACTGGAGTGGTGGTTGTCCACTGATATGTGCTCAGCTATCTTGTCCCCAATGGGTCCTGGGAGACACTAGCCCAGTGACATACCCTGCTCTGTGGTCAAGGGAACTTAGGAGACATCAACTCTGCCTTTTAGAAATTTAGAATGCAAATTAGCATAGTAAAGGTTCTGAGAGGTACTACAAAGCAGTTAACCCAAACATGGCCTGACCACAGAACCACCTTTTTTCTTTTTTCCACTGTTTAACTAGTAGTTTCATTGTAGAAAATTCACCTTGGGAAACATTTGTTTGAATAGTGTTAAAAGTACCACAAAACAACTCCCCAACAGACCAAAATAAACCAGCTCCAAATTAAACCCATAGGCTTTTCCTAGAACAAATCCAGAGCAAGCTCTGGATGAAAAAGGGAAACTATGCACCAGCGTAGTTTATGTTACTCTCAGCAATGCATGCGCTCAGTTTAACAAAAACCATGCTTCTCCTGTTTGCCATGAAGGAGGTCCTATGATCATGTTCTACCTACTGAGTAAATATCCTTTCTGTAATCACCACCAAACCCTAACAATCACAGTGGGTCAATATGACTTTAGTGATCTGATTTATTAATTAGTACTCCTGTTTTAAATAACAGAACCCACTGTAGTGATCCTAAGCATAAAGGCAATTCATCAGAAGGTAAAAGGTCATCTCACAAACCCAGATGGAATGTAACCAAGTCACTTTAGGAAGATAATGACCCCAGGGATTGCACTACTGGTAGGGCTTGGCTCTCAGCCTCTCTCCCTCCCTCTCCCTTCTTCTCTTCCCCTTCCTCTTCCCTCCTTCCTTCTGCCTCCTTCTCACCCCCTTCCTGTCACCCTCTCTCTCCCCCTTCTTCGTCTTCATTTTTCATTGTCTAATTCTAGCATGCTTTTGCTCTAACACAAGTGCACATACTCTCCCCCACCTTCACTGAATTGCTTCTTCAGTGAATTCCATAGTGTTGACTGGCTTTCTCTGATTTTGCATATGGCACAAAAAAACAAAAACAAAAAAAAACATGGCTGAGTTACCAGTACAACCACAAAGGAAACTGAATTCTGCCTGGTCCAGCTTGGGTCAGGTGGCTTCCCTGGCCTGCCAGGAGCCATCTGTATGATACAGTGAAGATCAGATTCCACAAACAGGGAAGGGGGTATGAAAGATAGACAACCAGCATTGATGATATCTAGAAAACTACTTAAACAGACTTGCTTAGTTGATCACACATGTTATTAATTCCATTACTGTTAATAACTTAAATTCTTCCTTCAGGCTGGAATATAATAAGAAATATATGTGGCAAAATGTGCTCATTCCCCCTTCTCAACTAAACAGCTGGACAAAGGCATCCTAGAAACAATTAAAATCAGCAACATAAAAGAAAGAATTACTCAACACAATGGTTAATAATTAATAATCATCCCACCCACACACTAGGATTCCACCTTTACTGTTAATGAGCTAAGGATTCAAGGGTTACATATTTTCTGTGTGTCTTTTTAAAATTTCTTTACAAGCATTCAATAATTATTCTCAAATTACCCTTCAATATGAGAAAGAGGCTACAGATCCTTATTCTCTCATAAGCATTCACATCATGATCCCAATACACCCTCGCCTCTGCCACTTTCCCACATCCATCTGTGTTCCAGCCACACAGGATGCCTTGCCCTTCCCAAGCTATGGAACATTGTTTACCTGAAATTCAAATTGAACTGAGTGTTCTCTATTTTTACTTACTAAATCTGGCAACCCTATGCAGATCACACTATGCCCTCAAAGCTCCCTGAGCTTGTCACACTGCTCCTTTCATTTAGGATGCCATCCACCAGTCCCCTCCCCTAGGTAAATTGAGTCCCCAAAAAGGGGAGGCGCAGAGTTTAGGGGAATGAAATGGCAATAGAGTACAGCACACATAGGTTAAGTCTTGTCTTGTTAAGCTTAAGTTTCTCTGTGTGTGTGTGTGTATATGTGTGTGTGTGTGCGCGGGTGTGTGTGTGTGCATGCGCACATGTACACATGCTGATTTCAACGAAAAATGTATTTCTTATGGTTAAGTTACAGTTAAAGTAAAATGAAAGTCACTTCCCTCTGAGCAACCTCAGGACCAGCTATAATTTTCAGTTTTTATTTCTTGTCATCTCCTGGCATTTCCTTCAAACACTTTCAATGGCTCCTCATTTCATACATGCTAGGTCTTCCATAATCTGTCTCCAATCTCTTACCCCTCTCATCCCACAGCTAACTCCATTACACAAACCATCCACCTCAGATAAATGGTCTGCTGCCTGCCCACCCCTGCCCTGAATGTATGACACATACTCCACTTCATGGTGTTTGCCTTCTCCCACAGTCACCCCACCACCTCTTCCTCCCCTGTGGCCTCTCTCCTCTCTCTTCTCCTAAGTCCCACACTTACTTAAAGCTCAAGTTATGTTTGTGTAACCTTAACCAAGTCACTTCCCATCTGAACACTGGGTCTTTGCTGACAGAAAGAGAGAACTGGAGAAGAGATCTGGAAAGATGACCAAATAAGAACAGCTCTGGTCTGCAGCTCCCAGCGAGACCAAGGTAGAATGTGGGTGATTTCTGCATTTCCAACTGCGGTACCCAGTTCATCTCACTGGGACTTGTCAGACAGTAGGTGCAGCCCACGGAGAGTGAGTAGAAGCAGGGTGGGGTATCACTATACCTGAGAAGTGCAACAGGCGGGGGACCTCCCTCCCCTAGCCAAGGGAAGCCATAAGGGACTGCACCATGAGGGGCTGTGCTATCCAGCCCCGATACTACACTTTGCCCACAGTTTTTGCAACCTGCAGACCAGGAGATTCCCTGGTGTGTCTATATCAGCCGGGCCCTGCATTTCAAGCACAAAACTGGACAGCTATCTGGGGAGACACTGAGCTAGCTGCAGGAGGTGTTTGGGTTTTTTTATTTTTGTTTTTTTTCATACCGCAGTGGCTCCTGGAATGCCAGCAAGACAGAACTGTTCACTCCCCTGGAAAAGGGGCTGAAGCCAGGGAGCCAAGTCTTGCTCAGCAGGTCTCACCCCCATGGAGCCCAGCAAGCTAAGATCCAATGGCTTGAAATTCTCACTGCCAGCACAGCAGTCTGAAGTCAACCTGGGATGCTCAAGTTTGGTGGGTGGAGGGGTGTCTGCCATTACTGAGGCTTGTGTGGGCTGTTTCCCCCTCATGCTGTAAAAAAGCTGCCAGGAAGTTTGGACAGTGCAGAACTTACTGCAGAGCAGCAAAGTTGCTGTGGCCAGAATGCCTTTATAGATTCTTCCTCACTGGGCGGGGCATCTCTAAAAGAAAGGCAGCAGCTCCAGTCAGGGGCTTACAGATTAAACTTCCATTTCGCTGGGACAGAGCACCTGGGGGAAGGGGCAGCTGTGGGCTCAGCTTCAACAGACTTAAACATTCCTGCCTGCCAGCTCTGAAGAGAGCAGGACAGCACTCGAGCTCTGCTAAGAGACAGACTGCCCCCTCAAGTGGGCCCCTGACCCCCATGCCTCCTGACTGGGAGATACCTCCTAGCAGGGGTTGACAGACAACTCATACAGGAAAGCTCCAGCTGCATCTGGTGGGTGCCCCTCTGGGATGAAGCTTCCAGAGGAAAGAACAGGCAGCAATCTTTGCTATTCTGCTAACTCTGCTGGTGATATCCAGGCAAACAGGGTCTGAAGTGGACCTCCAGCAAACTCTATCAGACCTGCAGAGGACGGACCTAACCGTTAGAAGGAAAACTAAAAAACAGAAATCAATAACATCAACATCAACAAAAAGGATGCCCACACAAGAACCCCATCCAAAGGTCATCACCATCAAAGATCAAAGGTAGATAAATCCAGGAAGATGAGGAAAAGCTAGCACAAAAATGCTGAAAATTCCAAAAAGCAGAAAGCCTCTTCTCCTCCAAAGGATCACAACTTTGCACCAGCAAGGGCACAAAACTGGATGGAGAATGAGTTTGACAAATTGACAGAAGTAGGCTTCAGAAGGTGGGTAATAACAAACTCCTGCAAGCTCAAGGAGCATGTTCTAACCCAATGAAAGGAAGCTAAGAACCTTGAAAAAAGGTTACAGCAACTGCTAACTAGAATAACCAGTTTAGTGAACATATGTGACCTGAGGGAGCTGAAGAAACACAGCACAAGAACTTTATGAACACACACAAGTATCAATAGCCAAATCAGTAAAGTGGAAGAAAGGATATCAGAGATTGAAGATCGACTTAATGAAATAAAGCATGAAGACAAGATTAGAGAAAAAAGAATGGAAAAGAATGAACAAAGCCTCTGAGAAGTATGGGACTATGTGAAAAGACCAAATCTATGTTTGATTGGTATACCTGAAAGTGATGGGAGAATGGAACCAAGTTGGAAAACACACTTCAAGATATTATCCAGGAGAACTTCCCTAACCTGGCAAGACAAACCAACATTCAAATTCAGGAAATACAGGGAATACCACTAAGATACTCCTCAAGAAGAGCTACACTAAGACACATAATTGTAAAGATTCACCAAGGTTGAAATGAAGGAAAAAATGTTAAGGGCAGCCAAAGAAAAAGGTCAGGTCACCAACAAAGGGAATCCCATCAGACTAACACTAGATCTCTCTGCAAAAACCCTACAAGCCAGAAGATAATGGGGGGCCAATATTCAACATTCTTTAAAAAAAAAAAGAATCTTCAACCCAGAATTTCATATCCAGCCAAACTAAACTTCGTAAGTGAAGGAGAAATAAAACCCTAACAGACTAGCATATGCTGAGGGATTCTGTCACCACCAGGCCTGCCTTATATGAGCTCCTGAAGGAAGCACTAAATATGAAAAGGAAAAGCCAGTACCAGCCACTGCAAAAACATACCAAAATTTGAAGACCAATAACACTATGAAGAAATTAGATCAACTAATGTGCAAAATAACCAGCTATCATCATGATGACAGGATCAAATTCACACATAACAATATTAACCTTAAATGTCAATGGGCTAAATCCCCCAATTATAAGACACAGACTGGCAAATTGGATAAAAAGTCAAGACTCATCAGTGTGCTGTATTTAGGAGACCCATCAAAGATGCAAAGACACACATAGGCTCAAAATAAAGGGATGGAGGGATATTTACCAAGAAAATGGAAAGCAAAAAAGCAGGGGTTGTGGTCCTAGTCTCTGATAACACAGACTTTAAACCAACAAAGATCTTAAAGGACAAAGAAAGCCATTGCATAATAGTAAAGGGATCAATGCAACAAGAAGAGCTAACTATCCTAAATATATATGCACCCAATACAGGAGCACCCAAATTCAAAGAGCAAATTCTTAGAGATCTACAAATGGACTTAGACTCCCACACAATAATAGTGGAAGACTTTGACATTTCACTGTCAATATTAGACAGAAAATTAACAAGGATATTCAGGACTTGATCTCAGCTCTGGACCAAGCAGACCTAATAGACATCTGTAGATTTCTCCATCCCAAATCAACAGAATATACATTCTTCTCAGGACCACATAGCACTTATTATAAAATCAACCACATAATTTGAAGTAATACACTCCTCCACAAATGCAAAAGAATGGAAAGCATAACAAATAGTCTCTCAGACCACAGTGCAATCAAATTAGAATTTAGGATTAAGAAACCCACTCAAAACCACACAACTACATGGAACCTGAACAACTTGCTCCTGAATGACTACTGGGTAAATAATGAAACTAAGGTAGAAATAAATAAGTTATTTGAAACCAAAGACACAACATACCAGAATTTCTGAGACCCAGCTAAAGCAGTGTTTAGGGAGAAATTTATAGCACTAAATGCCCAATTCAGAAAGTGGGAAAAATCTAAAATCGACACCTTAACATCACAATTAAAAGAACTAGAGAAATAAGAGCAAACAAATTCAAAGGCTAGCAGAAGACAAGAAAAAACTAAGATCAGAGGAGAACTGAATCAAATAAAGACATGAAACACCTTTCAAAAAATAAATGAACTCAGGAGCTGGTTTTTGAAAAGATCAACAAAATAGATAGACCACTAGCCAGAATAATGAAGAAGAAAAGAGAGAAAAAGCAAATAGACACAATGAAAAATGATAAAAGGAATATCACCACTGATCCCACAGAAGTACAAACCACCATCAGAGAATACTATAAACACCTCTATGCAAATAAACTAGAAAATCTAGAAGAAATGGATAAATTCCTGGACACATACACCCTCTAATGACTAAACCAGGAAGAAGTCAAATCCTTGAGTAGGCCAATAACATGTTCTGAAATTGAGGCAGTAATTAGTAGCTTACCAAGAAAAAAAAAAAAAAAAAAAAGCCCAGAACCAGATGGATTCACAGCCAAATTCTACCAGAGGTACAAAGAATAGGTGGTACCATTCCTTCTGAAATTATTCCAAACAATAGAAAAAGAGGTACTCGTCCCTAACCCATTTTCTGAGGCCAGCATCATCCTGATACCACAACCTGGCAGAGACACAACAAAAAAAGAAAATTTCAAGCCAATGTCCCTGATGAACATCGATGCAAAATTCCTCAATAAAATACTGGCAAACCAAATCCAGCAGCACATCAAAAAGCTTTTCCAACATGATAAAGTTGGCTTCATCCCTGGGATGCAAGGCTGGTTTAACATATGCAAATCAATAAATGTAATCCATCACATAAACAGAACAAATGACAAAAACCACATGATTATCTCAATAGATGCAGAGAAGGCCTTTGATAAAATTCAACAATGCTTTATGTTAACAACACTCAATAAACTATATACTGATGGAATGTATCTCAAAATAATAAGAGCTATTTATGACAAACCCATAGCCAATATCACACTGAATGGGCAAAAGCTGAATGCAATCCCTTTGAAAACCAGCACAAGACAAGGATGCCCTCTCTCACTACTCCTATTCAACATACTATTGGAAGTTCTGGCCAGGGCAATCAGGCAAGAGAAAGAAATAAAGTTTATTCAAATAGGAAGAGAGGAAGTCAAATTGTCTTTGTTTGCAGACGCCATGACTGTAATCTTAGAAAACCCCATCGTCTCAGTCCCAAAACTCCTTAAGCTAATAAGTAACTTCAAGAGTCTCAGGATACAAAATCAATGTGCAAAAATCACAAGCATTTTTATACACCAAATAAAGACAAACAGAAAGCCAAGTCGTGAGTGAACTTCCATTCAAAATTGCTACAAAGAGACTAAAATACCTAGGAATACAACTTACAAAGGATGTGAAGGGCCTCTTCAAGGAAACTACAAACCACTGCTCAAGGAAATAAGAGAGAACACAAAAAATGGAAAAACATTCCATGCTCATGGATAGAAAGAATCAATATCATGAAAACAGCCATACTGCCCCAAATAATTTATAGATTCAATGCTATCCCCATCAAGCTACCATTGACTTTCTTCACAGAATTAGAAAAAAACTACTTGAAATTTCATATGGAACCAAAAAAGAGCCTGTATAGCCAAGACAATCATAAGCAAAAAGAACAAAGCTGGAGGCATCATGCTGCCTGATTTCAAACTATACTACAAGGCTACAGTAACCAAAACAGCATGATACTGGTACCAAAACAGATATATAGACCAATGGAACAGAACAGAAGCCTCAGAAATAACACCACACATCTATAGCCATCTAATCTTTGACAAACCTTCCAAAAACAGGCAATGGGGAAAGGATTCCCTATTTAATAAATGCTGGGAAAGCTGGCTAGCCATATGCAGAAAACTGAAATTGAACCCCTTCCTTACACCTTATACAAAAATTAACTCGAGATGGATTAAAGACTTAAACATAAACCTAAAACTATAAAAAACTCTAGAAGAAAACCTAGGCAATACCATTCAGGACATAGGCATGGGCAGAAACTTCAAGACTAAAACACCAAAAGCAATTGCAATGAAAGCCAAAACTGACAAATAGGATCTAATTACAATAAAGAGCTTCTCCACAGCAAAAGAAACTATCGTGAGTGAATAGGTAACCTACAGAATGGGAGAAAAACTTTGCAATCTATCCACCTAACAAAGGGCTAATATCCAGAAACTACAAGAAACTTAAACAAATTTACAAGAAAAAAACAAACAACCCCATCAAAAAGTGGGCAAAGGATATGAACAGACACTTCTCAAAAGAAGACATTTATGTGGCCAACAAACGTGAAAAAAAGCTCATGATCACTGATCATTAGAGAAATGCAGACCAAAATCACAATGAGATACGATCTCATGACAGAACGGCAATCATTAAAAAGTCAGGAAACAGATGCTGAAGAGGATGTGAAGAAATAGGAATGCTTTTACACTGTTGGTGGGAGTGCAACTTAGTTCAACCATTATGGAAGACAGTGTAGCAATTCCTTAAGGATCTAGAGACAGAAATATCATTTGACCCAGAAATCCCATTACTGGGTATGTAGCCAAAGGATTATAAATCATTCCACTATAAAGACACATGCACATAAATGTTTATTGCAGCACTGTTCACAATAGCAAAGATTTGGAACCAACCCAAATGCCCACCAGTGATAGACTGGATAAAGAAAATGTGACACACATACACCATGGAATACTATACAGCCATAAAAAAGAATGAATTCATGTCCTTTGCAGAGAAATGGATGAAGCTGAAAACCATTATTCTCAGCAAACTAAGACAGAAGCAGGAAACCAAACACCACATGTTCTCACTCATAAGTGGGAGTTGAACAGTGAGAAGGCATGAACACAGGGAGGGGAATATCACACATGGGACCTGTCAGTGGTGGGGGTCAAGGGGAAGGGATAGCATTAGGACAAATACCTAACGCATGTGGGGCTTAAAACCTAGATGACGAGTTGATGGAGGTAGCAAACCACCATGGCAAATTTATACTTATATAACAAACCTGCACATTCTACACATGTATCCCAGAACTTAAGGTATAATAAAAAATAAAAGAATTAAAATTTAAAAATTTTTAAAAATTCAAAAAAAGAAAGAATTGGTTGGAAAGCTAATATGGTTTGGCTGTGTCCCCACAAAATTTTAATGTGAATTGTATTTCCCAGAATTCCCATGTGTTGTGGAAGGGACCCAGGGGCAGGTAATTGAATCATGGGGGCTAGTCTTTCCCTATGCTACTCTCATAACAGTGAACAAGCCTCATGAGATCTAATAGGTTTATCAGGAGTTTCTACTTTTCCTTATTCCTCATTTTTCTCTTGCCACCACCATGTAAAAAGTGCCTTTTGCCTCCCATCATGGTTTTGAGGCATCATGAGAGAATATGCTTTCTCTCGAACCACAGTGAGTAATAAACCCAACTTATTCAACTACAGATGTGTTGCCAGTGGTCTTTGGCAAGAAGGCATTGACACCTGGCTCATGGTAAATACATACCTAATGTTTACTGTGAATAGCACTAAGATTTTTGTTCCACCAGATGATTTCTTGCTGTTCAGGTAATGAAAATTATCTAAAATTGCATGCTGGGTGCTGTTTAGAAAGCACAGTGAGAAGTTGTTTACATATATATTCTAGGTTATGTATGTCAGATTTGCACAGAATATCAGGCCAACTGCAACCTAAAAGTTATTTTAATTGGCTATGGTATGTTCTCATAGTTACACAAATATCTCAAAATGCTAACCACACTGCTTTGTGACTGTTGTCAATAAATGACAGACAACTAAAACCACCATTTTTTCGTTTTTTTGAAACTGCTTTGAAGCATTTTGGAGAGAGATGCAGTGCAAGTGCATTTCAAAATAAAAGTGCATTTCAAAACAATTACATCCTGGTCATGTCTAATTCCATTAGTCATGACTAAAAGTGGCTTGCTTAGCATTAGTGTTCAATGTTAAACAAATTAATGTAAATCCAGGCAGCAAATGTGTTGTTTTTCCAAAAACCCCTGCATGTTCTTCATAAATGCTGAAAGTCAGCTTATACGTAAAAGGATGAATTCAGAATAGGCTACCTTAAAATATGCCACTTTGGCATAAGAATTATTTTGCACTGAGGGCTATTAAAAAAAATAGACACAAGAAAAACTCTCTGCCTTCCCCTTCTCTAACAAGAAGTGTAGGGCAATGTTTACTCCTTAGAGACAAGGAATCTGTATAATAAACCATGTTAACTAGCCCTCATCTTCCCTTAATTTCCCCCACGTTTGCCTTCCCATAATTTGCCACTCCTAGACATTCAAAGTCCCTTTTCCTTTGTCTTGTCACTTCTCTATAAAATTGTTATAAAAATTATTACATAGCTAAAATGCTCTATAAACCTGAGGCTCTAGTCACCTCTTTGAGTTACTCATCTCTGAGTATTGTCATGTGTATGTATGATGCACATGTTAATAAACTTCTGTTTTTCTCTTATTAGTCTTTTATTAGTCTAATTAACAGGGCTTCAGCCAATGAGCCTAAGATCTATAAAGAAAAAAGAATTTTTTTCTTCCTGTACATAGCAGATGTATAATCTTCTCCATCTACTCATAGGAATTCTAAATTCATTGCAATATCTCCCCTCCCTCTGATAGTCTAGTACACAGCAGTGTTCTAATATATAGATATAATCTAAAAATCATGTACTAAATATTAAGTGTCTACCACACAAATATTTGATCTTCACAGATACCCAGCAAGGCACATATGAGGAAACTAAAATTAAGTAACATTTCTGTTATGGACTGAATTGTGTTCTTCTAAAATTCATATGCTAAACTCCTAACCCCCTAGGGTGACTATATTTGGAGATGAGGCCTTTAGATCTGTAATTAAGGTTAAATGAGTTTATAAGGGTGGAGCCCTAATCCTATGGGACTAGTGTTCTTAAAAAAGTGAAAGAGACACTAGAAATCTCTCCCTCTTTCTTTCCACATACACACAAAAGTAAATCATAAAAGGACACAATGAGAAGGTGGCCCTCTGCAAGCCAGGAAGAGAGACCTCAGTAGAAACCAACCCTGACAGCACTTTGACCTCAAGCTTTCAGCCTCCAGATCTGTGAGAAAATAAACTTCTGTGGTTTAACCCATTTTCCATTTAGGAAAAAAAAAAAAAAATTCTAGTTTGCTGCCAGCACGCATTTAATTTTACATAAACAGGCTCTTTGAGGCTGAAGCAAATCTGACTGATTTTCAATGTGAAAATAAAATAGAAAAACTGTTACTGAAGTTATTTCTAAACATAACTTGTCTCTAATTCTAATGTAACAGAAATGTATATGATGATTAGTATTTAATAATTTCTTTTCGTGTGGTAAATTTCAAAGCAAGGAACAACATGAAAAACATAGAATGCTACATTTTCTAGTATTTGACATTTTCAGCCATCAAGAATTGCTTATTTTGTAAATGAAAATACCACTGCTATAACCAGAATGCCATTAATAGAATGATTTATTTTGTTTCCAAAGTCAATATACTAGAGCAATGCAAAAATATAATAAAAGCAAGATATTGCATGGTAATATTTGGGGGTAAGATTAGGACTCTAATCTGTGAGTTATCCTGGGGTAAATGCTGCAGCTGCAAGTGTCACCAGTGAGTATTCTTGAATGGGAAATGTGATATTTCTGTCACTACAGACTGAGAAAAATAATACAATTTCCAAATTCAGAAAGATAATAAATAAAGATGGGATTTGAAATAGATCTCTAGATACCAAGTCTAGAATACTAACACACCATGCGAAAGTTTTTACTGTCAATTTGAACATGACTTTAGACTAAATTCTGCATTTTTCAGGAGCTCAGAAAGGTAAAATGAACTATTTCCTTTTTGTATGTATGCAACACCTATACAATGGTTTGCTATCTGTTGTTTTGACATAATTTTTTCCATTAGAAGTGATTAAGACTGGTTGCTGTAGCTTGGGTTACACAGTGTCATGATGTGCCTCAACACTTTTCCTTTGCATTTCTTTTAACTTCATCCAGTGGCAGTTGCCTGAAGTTGGAAGCAGAAATTCAGACCAGGCAAACTCCACCTGGTCATTAGAATCCACCCTGCATTCTCCATTACTTTCATTTTAGCTATTACAGACAGCAATAACCAAAGCACTGTATATTTCTTTTTCTTTGTTTTCATTTTCTTATACATCAGTGAGCCAATTTCCTGAGAGTTGAATTCATCATTCCTAAATTCCATTGGTAACTTATATTTTCAGTAACTGATTATAGCACAGCTGCTGTTTTATACCACAGATGACCTCATGGCCATACAGGAATTAAAAGTTTGTTAACCCCTACCCTCTCACCCTTCCTCTTCCAAAACCATGTTTCAGTGAATCAAGGTTGTTTTAGCAAGTCCCACTCCTGACACCAACTACTTGGATTTGGCCCAGATGTGAGGTGCTGTGGACTGAATGTGTCCCCTCAAGATTTATATGTTAAAATTTAATCTGCAATGTGATGGGATTAAGAGGTGGGGGCTTTGGGAGGTGATTGGCTCATGAGAGCAGAGTCCTCGTGAATGGATTGGTGCCCTTATAAAAGAGGCCTGAGGGAGCTTGTTTGACCCTTCCACTACGTAAGGACACAGAAGGCACCATTTTTGAAGCAGAGAGCAAGCTCTCAACAGATGCCAAATCTGGAGCCTTGATCTTGGACTTCCCAGCCTCAAGAACTGTGGAAAATAACTGTTTATAAGCTATTTGGTTTATAGTATTTTGTCATAGCATCCCAAATGAACTAAGACATGAGGTTTGAGGGTTTAGTTCTTCAGCCTCAAATCTCCCCAAAACTTCTACATCATCCATAAGAAGCTGGAGTTTAACTAAAAAATTAGAGGGCATAGTGTCAGGGCCACTCTCACTTCTAACACTAATTACAAGTTCAAAGATTCCTAAAACCATTTCTCAGTTTTATAATTCACTCAAATAATTCATAAAACTCATTTAAAGCTATTATACTCCCAGTTATGATATACTACTGAGAAAGGATACAGATCAAAATTAATCAAAAGAAGAAACACATTAGGCAGAGTCTACAAAAGCTCCAAATTGAAAGCTTCTATTGCCCTTAGAATATATTATCCTCCGATGAAATACGTGTGACAGTATCCATACAAGACAATATGTATGAAATGTGGCCAACCAAAAAAGTACCACTAATATTCAATGGCTATAGTTTTTATGGGAGCTTCATCTGAAAGTATGACGGAGCGATTCATTGACTTCCTATGTGGGTGAACTCAGCATTCAATCTTCCTTCACCCCAAAGGTAGGGCTGATAGGACATGGCCCGAGGAGCTCACCATTAGTCACCTCATTAGCATAAACCATCATATGTGGCCCAGAAAGACCACTATAAATAACAAAGACATTCCTAGCACTCCAAAAATTCCAAGGCTTTAGAGGCTACTTTCCAAGAACCAGGGACAAAGGCCAGACTTCTCTTAAGGATAAGTCTTTACTATGCAGTTTTTTGCTCTGCTTTACGCCTCACAAATATGTCTTAGAAATGCAGTTAAAATGGGGAAAAAAAAAGTAATTACATTAAGAATGTACCTGCTGCCGGGCACTAAACATATATTTTGTCTAATTCTCAAAACAACCCTGAAAAAGTTGGTATTATTCATCCCAAAAAGTTGCCTAAAATTCTAAATAGGGAAACAAACAGATTTGACCATGTTTGTACAGGATACCTCTTGAGCTGTAACATCTATTATTTCACAGTAAGCAGGTCTATGCAAACCTGCCCCAAAGCTGAGGAAGCTGAGAGGCCAAAGAAAGAGGCTGACAAATCCAGTTTCTTAGAAAGAAACATTTAATAGGAAGTTACAAACAGAACTCATCATGTCTGTGTCTCAGGTGGTGGTGAGACAACACGGTGGATCCCTGCATCATTACCCCTAAGACCCAGGCCTTTTATACCATGGAGGAAGGATGGTTCAGAAAGCATGTATAGGACAACTGAAGTACAAAAACATCAAAGTTGTTTTGACCCAAGGGTCAGATTTATGGTAAATATTTGCTATTACACATGAACAGTAGGTAAACTGAAAATCTTAGAGGCCTTCCCGGAAGAGGGACTAATCAGAAATCACCATGTTGAATTAGAATCTAAAGATGGACTTTCTTTAGCTTCCTCATTCATGTTGCCAAGTGCATTCATCCATTCATTCTACAAAAGTTTATGCTTATATGTACCAGTAACTGTTCCAAGTGCTAGAGATACAGCAAAGAACAAACAGACAAAAATCATTGCCCACATGGAGTGGGCAGTATCTCTAATGGAAGAGAGAGTCAGAAAAAAAGCAAATAGATATTTTTCAAGATGGCTGACTAGACACATTGAATACCAGTTCGCCTCAGAAAGAAGATCAGATCTACAGGTAATTGATCTTGTCCCAAGTGGAAAGCTGAGAGTACCGAAGCCTGTCAGAGAACCCATGGGAAGAAGCTGGGGCACAGAAACATGGGGTCCTGCAGAAAGAGAAGGTAGGGGTACTTCATTACACTCACCCCTGCAACAGATTGCTGACCAAACTATCAGAAAGCCCTTCTGCCCTCACTAGCCTGGGCAATGCTGCTGATGGCAATTTAGGAAGAGCAAGAGCCAGCTCATGCACTCACCTCCAAACTGAACTGAGGCACCAGGTACCATACCAGTTGTGCACCCATTGTGGGCTACTGCCCAACCTGGGAAATCTCAGCCATGTGTCATTCCATCCCCAGATCCCTTGCAAATATACCCTAGAATGCACTGTGACTTTGACAACCACAGGGGACCAGCAGGACTCTGGGGAGCTGCAGGAGCCTTGGAGACTTAGCTTTCAGCATGGGCAGCATTTGGGGGAAAGGAGAACACAGCCTGCCAAAGCATCTTTTGGAAAAAAACAAAATGCAAGTGTAGTGCCAATCTCTCAAGCAGGGAGAATGCTGTTCTGTCTCATCAGAATGGTAGTGTGATGGATAAGACTGAGTGTCAACTTGATTGAAGGATGCATAGTATTGCTCCAGAGTATGTCTGTAAGGGTGTTGTCAAAGATTAACATTTGAGTCAGTGGACTGAGAAAGGCAGACCCACGTCAATCTGGGTGGGCACAATCTAATTAGCTGCCAGAATAAAAGGAAGACAGAAGAATGTAAAAAGACTAGACTGAGGCCGGGCGCGGTGGCTCACGCCTGTAATCCCAGCACTTTGGGAGGCCGAGGCGGGTGGATCACGAGGTCAAGAGATCGAGACCATCCTGGTCAACATGGTTTCACCATGTTGACCAGGATGGT
>NW_022436998.1:5709140-5715945 GCF_009761245.1 Sapajus apella
TTTTCCTGTGGTAGATGCTTCCTGCCCTCAAACATCAGACTTCAAGTTCTTCAGGTTTGGGACTCTTGGACCTTCAACCACAGACTAACGGCAGCACCATTGGCTTCCTTACTTTTGAGGTTTTGGGACTTGAATTGGTTTCCTTGCTCCTCATCTTGCAGACAGGCTATTGTGAGACTTTGTCTTATGATCTTGTGAGTCAATACTCCTTAATAAACTCCCCTTTATGTATACATCTATCCTATTAGTTCTGATCCTCTACAGAACCCTTACTAATGCAGGTGGCACTGGTAACCAGGAACTGATGTGGAGAGAGGGTCATCTCCCACTCCAGTCCACTGCTGCAGAACCAGCCCAGGCTTTTCCCATTGAGGCCTGCCATAAGTACACTTGGAGACAGCTCTTTCAGCACTTTTCATGACAGCTGCACACCCCTAAAAGTGTGTCTGCCACCATCTGGGCTTGCACAAAGGGTGAAGCTTATCTCCCCCATCCCTAGACTGAGCAATAGTGCCCCTGCAACAGAATGCAGATCAGCCACAGAGCTTTCTGTTTCGGGATGGGGAAAGAAGTTCTGCCCCAAGGCCATTTCTGTGGTAGCTGCCAGAGGGGAATTTTCTACAAATCTCAGTCAAATTGTAGCCTAAGATAAAGGACAGTGTCTATCTGAACTAAAAGTCATAAGCTCTGCAACAGGAGTGAGACAGAGAAGCAGATCCTGTTCCTGCCTTCCCAGGATGAGAAGCTGGTGCAGACCCCTCCCACTCCCAGATCTCAGCACATTCTATCTTGAGCTCCCTCTGACCTCCACCCACCTCTATCAGGGTGGCTGCTTCCACTCCTCATTTGAATACCCAAGGTCAAGTCAGCTCTTACCCTTAATTGCTACCTATTGGGCTGGAGACTGATCTGCACCACAAAATAAAAAAACCTGCTGACAGAAGGGCATAGTGCTAGAGTACAAGATAAGATTCTGACACCTCCACACTCAGCCTCACAGAAGATAGTGAGTCAGCTCATATGGCCAATACATTAATACAACAAGCAGCATTTAAGAAAGCCACCACATAAAAGATATCTGTAACCAAGGAGCCTATACAGAGCCTTGGCTCCTTGAACTCACCCACAAATGAAGCCAAGCGATCATGCACAACACACAGTCATGCCTTCAAGGAAGAAAAGAATTAAAAATGTTGAGTCCTATTCAAATGATAGCAAATTCAACAAGTAATAATAATAAGTGACAGCTCCTTCAGAGGAGCAGCAATCTGAGCAAAGACTCTGGCAGTACAAAAAGACAGATTGTTTTGATTCATATAAGCTCTCTAACAGTAGGTCCTAACCAAAACAAAAATACTGCAATGAAAGAAAAATAATTCAAAATATGAATTGTAAGGAAGCTCTAAGAGATCCAACAGAAATTTGAAAACCAACACAAAGAAACCAGAAAAACAATTCAGAACCTGAATATTAAAATGATATATTTTTAAAAAGAAACACAACTTCTGGAAATAAAAAAAATTGTTGAAGGAATTTCAAAATACAGATGAAAATTTAACAAAAGATGAGAGCAAGCAGCAGAAAGAATTTCAGAACTTGAAGACTGGTCTTTCAAATTAACTCAGCAAGTTAAATTAATTAATGGACAAGGCCTTTGAGAAATATGGGAATACATAAAGCAACCAAACCTATGACTTATTGCTGAGAAATAAGAAGAAAAAGTAAGAAATTTGGAAAATGTATTTGAGGGAATAAACCAGGAATATTTTCATCATCTTGCTAGAGATGTAGACATTCAGATATAAGAAATTTCAGAAAATGCCTAGAAGATACTGTATAAGAGAAATATCACCAAGGCATATAGTCATCAGACTATCCAAGATAAAAGTGAAAGAAAAATCTTAAAGGCAGCTAAAGAGAAGCCCTAAATCGCCTATAAAGAAAATTCCATCAAACTAACAATGAACGTATAAGCAGAAACCTTACAAGCCAAAAGAGATTGGGAGTATTTTTATTAGCCTTCATAAAGAAAAAATATTTCCAGTCAAGAATTTTATATTCTGCCAAACTAAGTTTCAAAATGAAGGAGAAATGAAATCTTTTCCAGACAAGCAAACATCAAGGGAATTTGTCACCACTAGATCAGTCAATTGCTCAAAGTTCTAAACATGAAAATGAAAGGACAATACTCACCACCATAAAAGCACATCTAAGTACAATGCTCACAGATCTTATAAAGCAATTACATAATTGAGACTACAAAGCAACCATAGCCAACAATACTATAACAGGAACAAAACCTTGCATGTCAATATTAACCTTGAATGTAAATGTCCTAAATGCTCCAGCTAAAAGACATAAGCTGATAAAAATTGGATCTAAAAATAAGACCAAACATCTGCTGCCTACAAAAGACCCATCTAACTGGTAAAGACAACTACAGACCCAAAGTAATTGGATGGAAAAATATATGTCACATAAATGGAAAATAAAAATGAGCAGGTGTAGCTATTCTTAAATCAAATGAAACAGATTTTAAACCAGCAACAGTTAAAAGTGATAAAGGGCATTATACAATTATAAAGGGATAATTCAACTAGAAGATTTAACTATCCCAAATGTATATGCACCCAGATTCATAAGACAAATACTATTAGACCTAAGAAAAGAGAGTGACATCAGACCATTAATAGTGGGAGACTTCAACACCCTACTGACAGCAGTAGACAGATCATTATACCAGAAAATCAAAAAAGTAATTCTGGACTGAAATTGGACTCTAGACCAAATGGACCTGATAAACATTTACAAAATGTTCTACCCAACAACTACAAAATATTCATTTTTCTCAACTGCATATGGAACATTCTCCAAAATTGACCATATGCTTGAACATAAAGCAGGTCTCCATAAATTCAAATCACATCAAGTACCTTCTCAGACCACAGTATAATAAAATTAAAAATGAATGCCAAGGGAATATCTCAAAACATACCAATACATGGAAACTAAATAATTTGCTCCTGAATTACTTTTGGATAAACAATGTAATTAAGACAGAAATCAAATAATTTTTGAAATGAGTGAAAATACAGACACAACATACTAAAACCTCTGGAGTACAGCAGAAGTAGTGCTAAAAGTAAAGTTTATAGTGTTAAATGTCTACATCAAAAGGATAGAAAGATCTCAAATTAACAACCTAACATTGCACTTCAAGGAACTAAAACAATAAGAACAAACCAAAACCCAAAGCTAGCAGAAGAAAAGAAATAACAAAAACCAGAGCAGAACTATGAGATTGAGACAAAAAAAAAAAAAGGTGCAAAGTATCAACAAAACAAAAACTTCGTTCTTTGAAAGGTTAAAAATACTGATAGGCTACTAGCTAGATTTAATCAAGAAAAAAGGAGAAAAAAATCAAATAAGCACAATCAGAAATGATAAAGGTGGCATTAGATCTGATACCACAAAAATACAAAAGATCATCAGAGACTACTATGAACATCTCTGCACACAAACTAGAAAACCTACAGAAAATGGATAAATTCCTGGAAACATACAACCTCCTAAGATTGAACCAGAAAGAACAGAAATTCTGAACAGATCAATAACAAGTAATGAAATTCAATCAGTAATAACTTAAAAAAATTCCAACCAAAACAAAAAGCCCAAGACCAGATGGATTCACAGTTGAATTTTACCAGACATGCAAAGAACTGGTGCCAATCTTACTGAAACTATTTCAAAAAATCAAGAGGAAGAAATCCTCCCTAACTTATTTTATAAAACCAGTATCACTCTGATACCAAAATCAGACAAGGATGCAACAAAAAAAGAAAACTATAGGTCAATGTCCCTGATGAATATAGATACAAAAATCCTTAACAAAATACTAGCAAACTGAATGCAAAAGCACATCAAAAAGATAATACAGGATGATCAATTGGTTTTATTCCAGGGATGCAGTGATGGTTGAACATGCACAAATCAATTAATGTGATTCGCCATATAAAGAGAATTAAGAACAAAAAACATAAATCATCTCAATAAATGTAGAAAGGGCATCTGATAAAAATCCAACATCATTTGATGATAAAACTAGACACTGGAGGAGCATACCTCCAAATAATAAAAGTTGCACATTACAAACCCACAGCCAACATCATATTGAAAGGAGAAAAGCCAAAAGCATTTACCCTATGAATTAAAACCAAACAAGTTTGTCTAATCTCACCTCTCCTATTCAACACAGTACTGGAAGATCAAGCCAGAACATTCAGTCAAGAGAAATAAATAAAAGGCATCCAAACTTAAAAATATATATATATAAGATAATCTCTTTTCACTGATAACATGATCTTCTACCTAGAAAACCCTAAAGATTCCTTGAAAAGGTGCCTAGACATAATAAATGTCTTCAGTAAAGTTTCAGGATTCAAAATCAATGTACAAAAATCAGTAGCATTTTTATACCCCAATAACCCTCAAGCTGAAAACCAAATCAAGAACTCAATTCCATTTATAATAGCTACATATAATAAAATTAAAATTAAATACTTAGGAATGCATTTAACCAGAGAGGTTAAAGATCTCTACAAGGAGAAATACAATACCAATAAAAGAAATCATAGATGACACAAAGGGAAAAACATCCCATCTGGGCACAGTGGCTCATGCTAGCAATCCCAACACCTTTGGAGGCCAAGACAAGAGGATTCCTTGAGCCCAAGAGGTTGAAACCAGCCTGGACAACATAAAGAGACCTTGTTTCTACAAAAATAAAAATAAAAATTAGCCAGCCATAGTGGCTTACAATTGCAGTCCCAGCTACTTAGGAGGTTGAGGCAGGAGGATTGCTTGAGCCTGGGAGGGTAAAGTTAACAAAGTGAGACACTGTTTCAAAAAAAAAAAAAGGAAAAAAGAAAACCTTCCATGCTCATGGAGTGGGAAGAATTAGTATCATTTAAATGACAGTAATGCCCAAAGCAATCTACAGATTTAATACAGTTCCTAGCAAATTACCAATGTTATTTTTCACAGAAAAAGAAAAAACCATTCTAACACTCAAACAGAACCAGGAAAAAGACAGATTAGCAAAGCAATTCTAAGTGAAAGAAAAAAAGCTGGGGGTATCACATTACCTGACTTCAAATCATACTACAAGACCATAGTAACCAAAACAGCATGGTACTAGTTTAAAAATAGACACATAGATCAGTGGAACAAAATAGGGAACCAGAAATAAAGCCACATGCCAACAACCAACTGACTTTTGACAAAGGAAACAAAAACAATGGGAAAAGGACACCCTATTCAATAAATGGGAAAACTGGCTAGCCATATGCAAAAGAAAAAAATTGGACCCCCATCTCTCATTATGTATAAAAATTAACTCAAAATGAATTAAAAACTTAAATGTAAGACTTGGAACTATAAAAAATCCTACAAGAAAACCTAGAAAATACTCTTCTGGACATTGGCCTAGGCAAAGAATGTATGACTAAGGCCTCAAAAGCAAATTCTACCAAAACAAAAACAGATAAATGGGTTTAATTAAACTGAAAAGCTTCTACACAGAAAAAAAAAAAAAAAAAAAAAACAGAAAACCCACAGAACAGGAGAAAATATTTACAAATTATGGCTCCAACAAAGGATTAATATCCAGACTCTACAAGAAACTCAGACCCCTCAACAAGAAAATGACTTTATTAAAAAGTGGGCAAAAGACAAGAACAGACATTTTTCAAAAAAGGACATACAAACAACCAACAAGTATATGAAAAAATGTTCAACATCACTAATCATCAGAGAAATGCAAATTAAAACCACAATGAGACATCATCTTACATCTTACGTGAGTCAACTGACTATTATTCAAAAGTCAAAAAATAGCAGATGTTGGTGTGGATGTGGAGAAAAGAACAATTATACACTGTGATTGAGAAAGCAAATTAGTATAACCTCTATGGAAAACGGTATGAAGATTTCTCAAAGAACTAAACATATAATTACCATTTGACCCAGTAATTCTACTACTGAGTTTTCACCCAAAAGAAATTACATAAAAAAGATAACTGTACTTGTATGTTTATCACAGAATTTTTCACAATAGCAAAGTCATGGAATCAACCTAAGTGTCCATCAACAGACTGGATGAAGAAAATGTGGTACATATACACCATGGAATATAATGCAGTCGTAAAAAATAAAATAAAATTATGCCTTTTGCAGCAACATGGGTGGAGCTGGAGGCCATTATCCTAAGAGAAGTAACTCAGAAACGAAGTCAAATATCACATGTTCTCACTTATTAGTCGGAGCTAAACAATGAGCACATATGGACATAAATGTAGAAATAACAGACACCGAGACTACAAAAGCAAGGAGAGTGGGAGAGGGGTGAGGGTTGAAAAATTCTCTATTTGAGTGATGGGTACATTAGAAGTCCAAACCCCACCATTATGCAACATATCCATGTAATAAACTTGCATATGTACCCTCTAAACCTAAAATAAAAATATTTTTAAAACTTAAAACAAATTTAATAAGTAAAATATACAGTATTTTGAATGGTGATATTGCTATACAAAAAAGTAAAGCAACATGTACACCTCGCTTACATTTTTATTCAAACATATTAACTGTAAGAAGACATCTTTGACATAACTCGGAAATTTGAATATGGACTGGTCTTACACAGTACTATTAATTTGTTAGATTTGATGATGGCATAGTGTGTGTTTTAAAAAAGATATTTGTCAGGCTGGGCGCGGTGGCTCAAGCCTGTAATCCCAGCACTTTG
>NW_022436998.1:5716045-5748190 GCF_009761245.1 Sapajus apella
GGGGAGGTTTGGTGTGACCCCAAAACCCCCCGCTTCACCACCAGCTCGAAAAAAAAAAAAAAAACCCCCTTATAAAAAAAAAAAAAAAAAAAAAAAAAAAAAAAAAAAAGATATTTGTCTGTTAAAGTTGAATACTGAAGTATTTATGGGTAAGACTGAAAAATGTTGATAATTATTGGTGTCAGATGATAGATGCCTGATGAAGGGCCTTTAAACTAATATCCTATGTATTTATATTTCTCATTTTGTGTATGTGGACCCCTGGAAAATAACAAACATTCCAGGCATAAGTTGGAGATAGCACAGAGCCCTGGAGTAGAAATATGGCTGGCATGTTCAAAGAATAAGAACTCAAGTGGCTAGAAAGGGATGATCCATGGGTAAAATAGCAGTAAGTGGCATCAGAGAGTTAACAGGAATGAGTAAGGAGAGAAGAAATACAGGGACATATCAAATAAAAAATACTTAAAATATTTAAAGACTACCCATAAACCAATAAGAAAAATGCCAGCAACCCAACAGAAACATGGGCAAAATGTTGAAAAGGCACAACACAGAAAAAAATATGTCCAATAAGCATAAGAAAAGGTACTTTATTTCATTGGCCACTGGAAAATGCAAATTAAAACCACAATGCTATACCAGTACACACCTACAGACAAGTTAAAATTAAAAGGCAGGCAATATTAGGTATCCATATTGGTGGGTGGGTAAATTAGTGCAAACTGCAATGTCTACTAAAACTAAAAATATGCATACCTTATAAGACAGCAATTCTATTTCTAGGTATAAATAGCCAACAGAAAGCCATGTATATGCTCACCAAAAGACCTAAATGTTTATAGTAACACTATTCTTAGCATCCAACACTGAGAACTACCCAAATGCCCAATAACAGTAAAATGGATAAACAAATTGTGTTACAGTCACAAATGGGCATTTAGGATAAACAATATAGAAAAATCTCATGAACACTGAGTGAAGGAAGCAGACACAAAGGATTCAGTACTATGTGATTCCATTTACGTAAAGTTCAAAAACGAGTGAAACTATGCTGTCAGAATATAGAATAGTCGTTATCACTGCAGAGAAAGTGACGGAAAAGGGGGTTGGGAGGCTTGCTGGGATGTGTAATGGCCTGTTTCTTATTCTGGAGGCTAGTTAGATGAGTTCAATTTGTGAACAATCACCAAGCTGTAGGATGACTATCTGTGCACTTTTCTGTATCTATACTTCAATAAAGCGTTTTAAAAAATCATAAAGGACATCTTGGTTTCCTCCCTGAGGTGCCAGTGACATATCCAGTACCTTGAAGTCCCCATCCTATGCTGAGTGAAATGTGCTTTCTCAACTCACAGCTGCAAACTCTACATTTAAAGATACGGAAACTGACATACTGGGTTCTCTGGCTCATGGAAGGGGTAAGTGTACTACAAAGAAACTAGACAAAACTTTAAATAATATGATAAAAGCTATCTTCCCCTCAATGTTATAGAGTTAATAATGTACCTTATTGTGTAAACACATAAAAAGCTCCTTGGGGTCCTCAATAATTTTTTTAAAGAGTTCTTGAGACCAAAATGTGAGAAAACGACGTGAATTAATCCCAGCCTTGTTACTAGGAACCATTGTTTTGGAATTCCAAGATGTAAGTCTCTGGCTTGGCTGAGGTTGCCAGTCCTAGTTCTTCTTTATTCTTTTTACTCAATTTTTCCTTTTCAGTTTGTTGCTTTTTCTTACGTTTTGTCCAGCATTGTGTTTTGATTCCATTATAGAAATCCATTCTTCAGGTGAACTATGCAAGTGATTTTCTTTTCAAGTGATCTGAACCAAACGTCTCACTAGCTTTTCCCAAATTTAAGCCAACCTAAAAGCCTTGACTCCAAATCCAGCACTAAGTCCCATATGCCACAGGGCCTCTCAGCCATCTCTACTAAGGAGGGACCCTTATTGGCAGCTAGGATCCTTGAGACCATCATCAAGGAAAACCTGGCTAAGGTGAGGTTGGCCCGGGTCATCTTGACTGGGAAAGCAGCAGCCATGAAGCTCATTGATGAGACTCAGCAGATCTCCAGCCTGCAAACACTATTCACAAAATAGGAATCATGAAGGCTCAGATCACTCCAACACAGTGAAATATTTTCAGTGATCGATATTGAGGAATCTCTCTGCCTCATCATGAAGCACACTAGCAAGGAGAGGTTTGTGAATACCTGCTCATGGCAGCAGGAAAGAAAAAGAGGACTAAACGAAATTCCACCAAAAGTGTCTGCTGTACAAGCTGTCACCAGAAACGTATTGTCCACAGAGATTTAAAGGCAGAAAACACGCACTTGGATGTTAACAGAAACATCAAGACTGCAAATTCTGGTTTCAGTAACAAATTCAGCTTTTACAAACTGGATACGTTCTGTGGCAGTCACCTCTGGTCAGCAGATCCTGCCTTTGATGGACAGAATTTCAAGGAGCTGTAGGAGGGATACTGAGTAGAATATACTCCCTTCTACATGTCCATTGAGTATAAAAACCTGCTCAAAACATTTATCCTTCTCAATCCCAGCAGGAGAGGCCCTTTAAAGCACATCATGACGGATCCATTAATGATTATGAAGCATGAACACCAGGAACTTAAGTCCCGGACCTCCGCCATACTGAATCACGCTGTCCATGGGTTACAGACAGGAAGACCCAGGACTCCCTGAGAAGTATGATGAAGCAGTCATCACCTGCCTGCTCCTGGGTCCCAAGAGATCCGAACTGCAAGGTTATCCCATCACCTGAAAACCCCACTTTCAGCTGTTCTGACCCACAGTGGTGCACCTTCCCCATCCCAGGAGGTACAGCTCTGGTCTCTGCTGGCCCCAAGCAGCAGCGTTTCAGCAACCTGCCTTTCCCATCTTTCACGGCCTAAGAAGACTCAGAGGAGCCACAAAGACCCTGAGCAGGATAAGGAGACAGGGCAGAAAGGCAGAACACAACACTGCGCCCGCCAGCTCCGTACTCGCCTGGAGGGGACAAAACCTGTCCCCCGTCCTGAACAGTGACCTTTCCACCAAGACCAAAAAAGAACAGGAATTCCTCACTCGGGGCAAAAGCCAGTTTGGCCATAACTCCATCCAGAATGACAACACCAGCCCCACCGCGCTGGGCCTTGAATAGTTTGAAAGGTTTAATAATTTTTGTCTTTTAAAGAGCCCATAATATCTTCAACTCACCTAAGCAAGGCCTCCTGGACTCTTGCTTCTCGCCGCTACCCGTCGTCTCCCCGGCCACCAGCCCGGGAATCCCAGTCCGTCTCCTTGCAGCCCAACCAGGCCTCGTGCTGCACCCCACAGAGAGCAGCTGGCGGGGGGTGCCCACCCGACTCAGCCCCCCAGAGTGTCCCTGCAGCCTCCTTTGACCCAGGTCATCAGCGGAGGGGGCAGAGCAGAGCTCCGGGTGGGACCAGGTAGTGAGGCCAGGCAGCCCAACAGGTACCGCCCCGGAAATGTGGCCCAACGGGGTGACCCCATCCTCTCCCTCCGGCAAAGGCCGCGGCCAACAGAGGCCGGGAGCTTCTTCACCAAGTTCAGGTTCAAGTTCACAGACTGGATTCTTAGCTGCGGCTTTGCCCGAAGGAACTTGAAAGCGAAGGTAGGGCAGGACACTCCGACCTCAGGTGGGGACAGCACAGGCAGTGATTTAAAAATGGCTTTCCAGGGGCCCAGCCGCGCTCCCTGCCCTGGAGGCGGAGTATGGAGCCGCTAGTGCGCGGAGACCCCCGCGGTGCTGCGCAGACGGCAGTGGCAGCCAGGACCTGAAGCCGCGGGCGAGGCGGGTGCGAAGGGCGAGAGGAGAACGCTAGAGGCGACGCCAGCGGCCTCTCCACCTGGGCCTCCAAAGCGCAGGTCCAGCAGCTCCTCGGCCTCCACGAGAGTCGCCGCCCGGGTCACCACCGCCTGGGGGCCTGGAGGGTCCGCCGCTCGCACGCAGACCCCGCATCCCGGCCCAGCGCGTCGCCCCGGGGCCTTCTCTCCTCAGGCGCCGGTCTCCGCCTTCGCTTCCGCCTTCGCTTCCGCCTTCGCTTCCGCCTTCGCTTCCGCCTTCGCTTCCGCCTTCGCTTCCGCCTTCCTGCGCGGCAAAATAAACGGGTAAGTAGGAAGAGAAGGAACAGGCGTTCAGAGCGCCCGCTCCCCGCCATTTCTCTTCCCATTGCTGCCCCTTAGTTGCGTGTATCTGGGCTCCAGCGAGTTCACAGCAGCGACTACTGCCACCCCACCCCACCCCGCTGTTTCTCCTCTCTGTCTTCCTGGCCTTCCCTTCCCGACGGTGTCACCCCTCCAAGGGCGGGATACAAGTAGAGCAAAGTGGCGCCCGTCTGCTAACTCCGCACCATCATGGGAGTGGATGCTTATGGGCACTTGGATGCTGGTAGCCCCTGAATCTCTCAATTTATCTGCTGTTACTGTTCTTGAGAAACTGGGGTCCAGACCAAGGGATTCCCCTCCCCCAGCTACGCCTGTTTTCAGCTCTGAGGGGTCCAGGAGAAAATGGCTTGGCTCTTGAAGGGGACAGGGGCTGGGGTACCCTAGCAAGTGGCCCCTCCCTGCCCAGCATCCCCTCTTGAACTTAGGTTCTCCTAGGGATCAAAGGCGTAATAAAGGGAACAAGTTTTCTTGGAGGGAGTGGGTACCATGTATGGCCTTTAGGCTTCTATAAGGACTTTTACTCTGAGAGAATGAGGTTTTCACAGAGAATTGACATGATCTGATTATGGTTTAACAATATCCCTGTGTTTGATAAAGTGTTTACAGGAACAAGGACAGGAGTAGGCAGACACCAGGAAATACAGCCATGGTCCAGGTGACATCGTGGTGCCCTGGACCAGGGTTGTGGAAGCACGTGTGGGTGTAGGACCCTGTGGCTGAAGGCTGGTGCCTGCTGAATTCACTTTCTGAGGCCAGTAGGATGCTCTCTGCCTACCAGGCTCAGTATGGCCTTACTTTCTGTTCTCTGCCTCCCAGACCCCCTTCTTCAGCTGATACCAGAAGATTCAGGTAGCAGAGGCCAAAGAGAGTAATATGAGATTTAAGTTAATAAATACTGAGCTAAAGGAGAGATGACACAGTGAAAGAGAAGGTCATCCATTCATGGATCTCAGCTGCAAGCAACAGAAACCAACTCAGGTTAATTTCAATGGGAAAGGAGTTTATGATAATAATATTGGGTGGATTACATTACCAGCATGTATGAAGAGCCAGGTACTATGAAACACAGGCTCACTAAGACATCACACAGCTCACCTAATGTGGACATCCCTACCAGCACTAGCAAGCAAAAGGCTCTACAGCCTTCACCCCCAAGCACCAACCCCTCCACTACTGCACTCTGACACTGCCCCTAGCTCTGCTGCCATACCTCCACTAGGAATTCAGTCTGA
Organism: Sapajus apella; assembly: GCF_009761245.1. NCBI lineage: Eukaryota > Metazoa > Chordata > Mammalia > Primates > Cebidae > Sapajus > Sapajus apella. The sequence continues at coordinate 5,721,465 of NW_022436998.1, forward strand.
ATGGAGGTTCCCAGTCCTTGCTTCTTTGAGTCACTGGCTCCTGCTTTCATGCCTGAATCTGATTAGTAGCATGTACCTCACTTGGCCATGTCCTAGCTGCAAGGGAGTCTAGGCAAGCAAGAGTTTGGCATTTTAATCTCCCATTGGGTGAGGCAGTCTCTCCTGCCCATTATGGTTAATAACATTGAGGAAGATTCCAAAAAACACTGGATTTCAGATGCTAAGCAGACCTAAAAATTCACAAATGTACATAAGAAAATGTAAATCAGATTGGGACCAGTGAATGTCCTATAACATTACTAGATTGATCTCCTTCTGTGACTGTGACCTACAGTACCAGAAAGAAGTTACAAAAATATGAAAATGTTCCATTTTGTTTGTGAGTGATTTAGATTTCTGAGAAAACTCAATAATTAATATTTATTTGGGTATTTGTTTAAATATTATTGTCAACGTGGTAAAATTTTTATAAAACATTTGTGTGATATATTTTATCTATATATGTAGGTATAGATATATATGTATGGATAGATACATGATAGATAAGACACTCAGACACTAACAATATCATTATACCATTTGATGCACACCTTGATCCAGCAATAACTAGAGGTAAATAAACTCTTGGAATTTCCAGGTATTGAAACAAATAAATTACCTTTTATGTTCAGTTAGTTTGAGATGACTTTCTGTGTCATTTGTACCCAATAAGAGTCTGGAATAAAAAATATATATTTAAATATTATTGGTACTTAACATTTATTTATTCTATTTGTTTAGATTTATTAAATGGACTTATATAAGAGTTTTTTGTTTTGTATCAGAAGTAAATGAGGTAACAAAAACTGAAATGATTGTAGATTGATTTTTACAACTTTTATGTCTACAGCTATGACAAATTTTTATATTTTAAGTTTTCTATATATATTGTTTTGCTTTTGTTTTTGTTTTTTTGAGACAGAGTCTTGCTCTATCACCCAGGCTAGAGTACAATGGCAAGATCTCGGCTCACTGCAACCTCTGCCTCCCAGGTTCAAGTAATTCTCATGCCTCAGCCTCCAAGGAGCTAGGATTACAGGCATGTGCCACCACAGCCAGCTAATTTTTGTATTTTTAGTAGAGACAGGGTTTCACCATGTTGGTAGGTAGATCTTGAACTCCTGGCCTCAAGTGACCTGCCCACCTAGGCCTCCCAAAGTGCTGGGATTATAAGTGTGAATCACTGCACCCCACCATAAATTTTCCTTATTTTTAAGGTTTATTTTTTCCTAATGTGTGTAGGTAGGACATAATCATGCTTTACAAAAAGACAAGATGTTCTGCTGGATTTTGAAAAATTATTTTGAAGTTCTAAGCAAGACATGTTCTATTTGTTCCTGGAAAGGTAATTGTTTTGACATAGATTAATATCATTGTGCGAAGAAAGAATATATTTTAAAACTTAAGCTACTTATATGTGAGGAAAAGGAGTAAGGAAGATAAGTTTGTGATTAAATAAATGTAGTAATAGCATAAAATTAAGGCTCAACTAGTCATCAGACTCTAGGGCTGACACCATCTTATTTTTAATATAAACACACGACACATTTAGTTACTTTGACCTAAGGATTCTAGAGCACTAAAATAGTGTATAAAAATGTATATAAGTCTCGGCATAGTGGCTCACACCTGTAATCCCAGCACTTTGGGAGGCCAAGGCGTGTGGATCACTTGAGGTCAGGAGTTTGAGACCAGCCTGGCCAACATCAAGAAACCTTGCCTCTACTAAAGATACAAAAACAAGTTGGGCAGGGTAGTGTGTCTGTGATTCTAGCTACTAGGAGGCTGAGGCATGAGAATTGCCTGAACCCAGGAGGCAGAGGTTGCAGTGAGCAGAGATCAGGCTACTGCACTCCAGTCTGGGTGACAGTGAGACTCCATCTCAAAAAAATAAAAAATAAATGTATACAAGAATGTTATGAGACATGTTCCACTGATCATCAAAAAATGAACATGGACATATACCTTTACTCCCTCCTATAACTCACTATAAGGATCCTAAAGATATTAATTTAAAAGGTCAAACCACAGAATGAATAGAAGTGGCAAAGAGACAACAGCAGTACAATCTTGGAAGCAACAATGCAGATGTTTTAGTGGTCATTTTTAACAAACATGAGAAAGCCAAAACCTAAGCCAACAGTGGCAGAAGTACAAACAGAGTAGTTTCTGCTACAAATCCCTCAAAAGCCCTGAACTGCAGGTGGCATGTGCCTGGTGGTAGAACAGGTAAGATGAAAAATAGGGGAACTAACTGGAAGTCTCAATACTTAGAAGCCCATATCCACTCCTCACTGGTGGTAAACTGGTTTATTCTCCAGAAATGTCAATTCAACGAAGCTCTGGACTTTAGGGCCAGGGTCACCCTGAAGACAGTAAGACTGTTCTGAAAACAAGGGAACAAGTGACAATGTATATTATAAACCATGAGACTCTTTGGCCCCCCTGTCAACTAGGATCCCAGAATATTGATAGTTAATTTAGGGTGCAGGATTCAGGCTTAGTTTACTTTCTTCTTTCTGTATGTTTTGTATTCTTTAATATGAGCACATATCATTTACACAGTTAAAAAAAAAATTCAGGAGGCAAATAATTTCCAACCCATAATTCTATATCCAGCCAAACTATCTGTTGTGCTACTGCACAATACAAAGGATTATTGAGCTGCAGATAATTAAGAAGAAGCAGATGCAGAGATGCTCTCTGCCCTCCCTCTATTTGCCTAAAAGCAGGACATACAAAACAAAAAAATACTCTGCCTCACTTCTACCAGGGAGACCAAAAGTTAACCATAGAAGACTATTTTAAAACTTTACCATCTGGTGATGATACCAGAGGAATCTCCATTAACAATCTTTACTAGCTAGCCTTTATTTGCCATGCATTTGCCTTCCCACAAGTTGCCACTCCTAAAGTCCTTTTCCTTCACCTCTCCAAAAATTTGCTGTTTGTTATTGAAGATGCTATATAAGCCAGAATTCAAAGACAATACTGAGAACTTCTTATTCCCTGGGTGTCTCCCATGTATGTATGAAATACACATGTTAATAAACTTCTGTTTTTCTTTTTTTGATCTGTCTTGTGTTATAGAAGTTCATTTCAAGTAAGAGCTTACTAAAGAAAATAACCGTTAGTCTTCTTCTGTACAACCAATTATAAGAGTAGATTGAATATTTATCTCACATGCAAGTCCTCATATTTACCTCCAGATACCCTAGATCAGAGCCTTCTGAAAGATACACTCCATCAAAATGAAGGAATCGTACCAGAAAGAAGACAACACAGGATCCCAGAAATAGGGGATCCAATGTATGAGAGAAACAAATGGAATTGTCAGGATAACAGTAATGAAACATCTCAGGGCCTGCAGAATAAGTAGTCCAGACTGGAAAAAGAGAAGAGAGGGATTCAGAAGCTAACAGTGACTTCCTCAGGGCTGACTCATCCAGTAGGTTAGTAGGCGTAGTGCTGAGGGTCCATGATGCTCTTAGGAACTTACAAAAATGTTGTCATTTTAATTTCCTTTAAAATTAGGAGAGAAAAGTAATATAATAACAGTGACTACATGATAATGAATGCAGCCTGGATTATATTTATGTTTATACCAATGTGGCTATAAAATAATTTTTATTTTTTATGGGGGAAGGAGCTCATGAAGGCAATTTACCTAGGACCATGATCTCCAGGAAGAAAAGGAAAATAAAATAAATTGGATAGTTTCATTTGAACGTATCAAAAGGTACTTAATTAAGACTTCTCTGGCCGGGCGCGGTGGCTCACGCCTGTAATCCCAGCACTTTGGGAGGCCGAGGCGGGTGGATCACGAGGTCAAGAGATCGAGACCATCCTGGTCAACGTGGTGAAACCCCGTCTCTACTAAAAATACAAAAATTCAGCTGGGCATGGTGGCGTGTGCCTGTAATCCCAGCTACTCAGGAGGCTGAGGCAGGAGAATTGCCTGAACCCAGGAGGCGGAGGTTGCGGTGAGCCGAGATCGCGCCATTGCACTCCAGCCTGGGTAACAAGAGCGAAACTCCGTCTCAAAAAAAAAAAAAAAGACTTCTCAGAATTTGGCAGAATGAATTGGTAATAACTAAGAAAACTAAAGAAAAGACGATGCATAGTCAAGGAAAATAAAAAGGTCTACAAAAAACAGCTAAACCTAATACACTACCAGTTCATCTATGAACAATATTTATACTGTCAAAATAAACACTAAACACTGATAAAATTTTTAAAAATATAATATTGCAAGAATAAGAAGATGAAAAAAGAAGGTACATGCCCAGTTGTAAGACAGCCAACTCCTCATCTTCTGTAGAAGAAAGGCAATAGATAAGAACCAAACTGAAAAATCAGGAAATAGTATGAGAGGCATATTATAGGCTTGTGAAGGTAAATAATAGAAAAAAACAGTTAAAGGAAATGAAAGTCGTTGCCTTTGGAGATTAAGGATCTGGGGATGGAGAAGAGTGGATAATGGTGTAATTTGCATTATGTGACATATAACTTTCTGACTTTTTGAACAAGATCATAGGTTACCTTAATGAAATTTACAATTAAAGAACTTTAAGGATTGTTCAGAGTTAATATACTTAAATGAAGAATTTTGTACTTTTCTAAGGGTTTATTTATTACATGTTTTTACATTTAAGAAGTGTGAAAAAAGATTGAATTGCATGGTAGACTACTTAGATACCATGAAAGATGTGCTCATGGGACATTAAGGAGATTGAGTAGACGGTGAAGCCAAAGTGAAATTCCTGATGAAAGTGAACAGGGAAATACTTCAAAAAAAGAAGAATGACTGCAAATGAGGAAAGTGAAAAATGCTAAAACTAGTTAAACAGAAGTGTCAGGAACAGCCAATATGTCATAGTCAGTATGGAAGAATATAATATACATTATATATATGAGCTCTTCATCAGAAGATATGAGGGAAGAGCTAAACAACAGAATAAAAACCTTCATATTTTATTAATAAATATTATGAGCTGCTAAAATGGCATATATTTTGTGGGTATTAGTATATAAAAAGCCTCAAGGTATTTAAAAATCTGTTTCCAGAAAATTATCCCAAAAAGTCAAAATATACCTTTCATGGTTCTTTTAAATCCCTAATGACTTGTCAGCTACATATTCACACCACAATGCTGTATACTAATCTGTAGATGGTTGAGCTGTATGATTTTTGACAAGAGAATAAAAGTAAATGAAAAAGATACTCTTAGGTAAAACAAAAAGAAAACATTTCTCTCAGACCATTTAAAACGTAGGTAGTATAAGATAATCAGAGTTTTTAAAGAAGTCACTTTTCAAAAGAAAGAAAATAAAATTTTGCTGACCGTAGAATATTTATGAAAACAAAATCCAAAATCCAAAGAAGGGAAGTGTTATGATAAGGACTGAATGAGCTTCACAATAAGCAGTGAGGTATAAGCCATCACTTTTCTGCCCACTGAAGAGCCCTGCCTACAGAACTCAAGGCAATTTTAGACTTCCTATGGACTGGCATAAGTTTAGGGGTGCAGGAAATGACTCAAATGCTGCCCAAAACATATTTTTAAAAGCTTTTTCCCTGATAAACTTTTTAAACCAGATAATGAAAGCAAGTTGCTCGTGTGCCCTCTTTCTCAAGTCACACCCTCATATTTGAGAATCTAAGTACTGGATAAATAATAAGGGCTATCAATTATTGGGGGCTTTAATAATTCTTCCAATATTTAATGAGTGTCTCCTGAGTGCCAGGCACTGGGACTACAGCAGTGAACTAAACAGATGGCTACCTCCACAGAGTTTATAGTCTAAGGATTAAAAAATTAGACCTTGCACAATAGTGGGAGGAGACAGGGAAGTAAGGCCCAGGTTGGAAAGTAGAGAAAAAAAGGAAAGTCTCTACTCACCTCTCCTGAAGTAGACAAGTGAAGGAAAAGTCACAACTTAAATGTAGAGAACTGCGCACATCTACTTGCAAGAGTGAGACCACAACAGGAGCTAGTGAAGAAGTACATGGAAGGCTGTTGCCTCCGCATTGACTGTGGGCCCTGTTGGTCAGCAGGGCAGGCAGAGAAGGACCAGCTGGAGTCAAGATAGAGGCAGGCAAGGACAAGCTACAGCCCACAAGCAGTACATCTGCGCCTGTCTCCTTCTCCACTGGCTACACAGGTTAAGGGTTGCTCTTTCACTTCTGCCTCCCAAATCTGGCATAGATACATCTTTTGGCCAATTCTAATATGGAGCCATAAACGAAATGAAGTTCTAGCTTAAGCCAGCTGACACAGTACAAAACCAGCAAGGTTCATCCCTTGTAAAATTGGCAGCCAAGAGCACCTCTTTTAACCATATTTAATTTCCAGTAGCAAAATCTTGCTTCCATCTAAGATGCAAGTAACCCTGCTACAACTAGAAACACCCGAACCCTCTCTCAGATGAGGATATGAAGTACCATAGGACCTAAAGCATAGGTCACTTTATCTGTCTTTAGGGAAAATTCGTCCTTTTTCTAGCTGAGTCACACTGCCCTTTTAATATCCTGAGATATATGCTGAACTATAATACTATTAACACATTTTATGCTCAATAGTAGAATGGATGCAGAAGGAGGAAGAAAAAGAATCAGTATTGTATTTGCAAGGCGGGCACCCAAAACAAAAACCAATCCTTCTTTAATATGTAAACGGTTTCTGTTTGGTAACGTTTGATACGTTTAGTAACGTATCAAAATCTTAACGGCCGTGGCGCGCAAACGCGCGGCTGCTGAGGGGGGCCCTCTCCGCCCTCCTCCCCACTCTCTTCTGCGCTTCATGGGATCGGAAGGTCCTCGTGCCCCTGGCTTCGACTCTCCAGCTCCTGGGACTTTGGGCCGTGGAGCTTGGCCCAGCTGCGGGAGGCATTAAAGCACCAGGAGAGACTTTTGCATAATGACCTCCAACCTTTACTTTGAGGACTTTATCATAGTAAAATTACCATGACTGTGTAGCTTATATCGTTTTTTTGTAAATGAAAATAACCTAATTATGTAACAGTAGGAGGGCTGGTTGAGTAAATTATCGTTAACTCCAAATGACAGAATAATACATGAAACCATTAAAAATCATTTGCTAAAGAATGAATGACTTAGGCCGGGCGCGGTGGCTCAAGCCTGTAATCCCAGCACTTTGGGAGGCCGAGGCGGGTGGATCACGAGGTCAAGAGATCAAGACCATCCTGGTCAACATGGTGAAACCCCGTCTCTACTAAAAACTACAAAAAAAATTAGCTGGGCATGGTGGCGCGTGCCTGTAGTCCCAGCTACTCAGGAGGCTGAGGCAGGAGAATTGCCTGAACCCGGGAGGCGGAGGTTGTGGTGAGCCGAGATCGCGCCATTGCACTCCAGCCTGGGCAACAAGAGCGAAACTCCGTCTCAAAAAAAAAAAAAAAAAAAAATGAATGACTTAGACTGTTATTATTAAGTGGGAATAAAAGCAGAAACCTAAACGATATGTTCAGTACGAGCTCATTTCTGTAAAATGATGTATTTTACAGAGGAGAATAAAGTTTAACTTTATTATACCTACTTAATAACAGGAAGCCATTAATAATAAGTTGAATTTACAGAAAGAAATTTACTATAATAAAAAACAAAAGGATAAACAGGAAAATATTTGGAAAACATAATCACATATATAACCAATTCCTTCAAATCGATAAGAAAATAATCCAATAGCAAAAATGAGGACATGTTTAGAAAAAGGAATAAAACATTTTAAACATGTGAAGTGTTTATTTCATTCATACTAAGAAGAAGCAAATTAAAACAAAAATCTAATATTTTAACTATCAGAAAGCTCGACACATTGAGTTAGCAAGAGTGAAGCGAAATAGGCACTCTGATATATTGTCATTGGGAGTATAAATTGCTGAAACCTCTATAAAAAAATAAGCAAACCAAAATTTGAAATGATGTGCCAACAATTTTACTTAAAAGTATAGACATTCATTGCAGCATTTTTCATAATCTGATAAAAACAGAAACAAATGTACAGATGGGAACTGGTTAAATAAATTACGGCAAAGCCATACAATGAAATATTCTGTGATGATTAAAAATAAGGCACTTCTTCATGCAATTATATGGAAAGATCTCCAAGATATACTAAGGATTTTAGGGATATAATGGTATAAGTGAACCCTACCATTTTTGTAAAAATAAAATATGTATGTATACACACATATCAGATACTCACACTCACATTCCTATATGGGCATAGAATATCTGTGGAATTGTACAACAACAACAAAAAAACTGATAAATTGCTTCCTCTATAATTTTGAGGAAGCTCCCAACAGCTAATTGATTTTTGTTCTTTGCCCTAAACCAGCTCCTTCTTTCATTTTTTTCTCATTTCATTTCCAAAAAGCTACTACCATTGATTGTCTCAGAAAAGTAGAAATGTGATTTGTTCCTTCTCTTGTCCTTACCTGCCCCCATTAAATCAATCATCAAATCCTACTAACTTTATTTCCAAAACATATCTCAAATTTGTCTACTTTTATTGCAGATGTTGGCTGTTTCTCAAGGTTTTTTGTTCCTTTCAACCTTAGTCATAGAACACCTGATTTTCAACTAGACCTGTAGTATCCTAGAGTAACCATTTTATTTTCGCTCTTCCTTTGCAATCACACAGGGCCATGCAACTGAGTGCTTTCCAGTGAGCTGTAACTGCAAGCATCACATATAATTTCTAAAAATTCTCTTACAGGGAAGGGGTGTATCTTTTTTCCTCCCTTCCTCATTCACATTGTCTGGGATTAAAACAATATGACTGCAATTAAAGCAGCCACCTTCAATGAGGAAATGGAAGTCATATGTTGACAAGATGGAAGAAATCTGGTCCCTAAGAATGGTGGAACCACCAAATTCTAAGCTATGTACAGATTTCAATTATGTGAGAAAGGACTAAATATCTATCTCTCCAAGCCGCTGTAATTTGGAGTTTTCAGTTGCAGTTACTCCAAATCCCAAATGATAAAATATCTCTGCATTTCAACAGCCAACACCTGACCCAACCCCAGCCTATTTCACCTGAATGGCTGCAATAGCTTCTTACCTGTTCTCTCCACATCCCACCTTGACCTTTCCCTCTATTGAAGTCTCCACATCTCAATAAGAACATCTTTGTAATATATATATGTGTGTATATATATAACAAAGGAAGGATGTGACTACATATGTACATACATACATATACATATATGTACATACACATATATGTACATGTATATGTACATATATGTAGATATGTTTTTATGTACATATATAGTCACATCCTTCCTTTGCTATATACGTATATACATATATGTTATATATATGTATATGTGTACTATATATGTATGTGTACATATATGTATATGTGTACTATATATGTATGTGTACATATATGTATATGTGTACTATATATGTACATATATGTATATGTGTACTATATATGTACATATATGTATATGTGTACTATATATGTACATATATATGTATGTGTATGTATATATGTATATATGTGTATGTATGTATATATACATATATGTGTGTATATGTACATATTATAAGATGAAGGATCTGATGATATATATATGTATATATGTGTACATATATACATATATATATATATATGGTCAAATTCTTCCTTTGTTTACAACCCTTTAAGAAATTCCCATTAGTTTTAGAGTAAGTTCAAATTCTCAGATAGCCTATTCAATCTTACATTGTCTGGCCCCTAAAACATCAGCTCATCCCTTCCCCCCTCACTCACTGCCCTCTAATCACACTGAAGTTTCACATATCCTGTGCCCTCTACTGTTTAAATCACCTTAAATCTTCTGTCCTTGATCCCTACTGCCTAACTAACTCTACTAATCAAATCTTTCGGTCTCTGATAAAATGCAGCTTCCTCAGGAATTACAGTGAAGAACCATAACTATACTTTCTCATGACATCTTGGACTATGCCTTATAGTCCTTATTTCCACCTACATGATTGTTTGTGCAGTTATTCCTTTAATGCAGAGGTTTCAAATGGTATGTCAGACTAATCTGCCTACAGATGCATTCCATGGACCACACAATATTTCTTTTGAAAAACTTCAATCAGATCATTCTCTTTTTGGTTTGTCACACTTCCCATCAATTCATGCCATTTCACAAACTTAGGTCCCTTTCCTATCTCTTGCATGCCTTTGAACCTTTGGCCTGCCTCCTCTACTAAACTAGATGCTCCATGAGAGAAAGGATGGTGCCTGTCTTCCTCATCACTCTATGCCCACTGTCTAACATCCTTAAGACCTATCAAGGTGCTCTGGAAATCCTTGCCTAAGAAATAAAGCCAGTGAATAAGCTGCTCTCATTGCCATTATTAGCAACCTTTTTCTTCCTTTGGTTTTATTTTTAATACTGGATACCATAAGTAGATAAGAGTGGGGAAGTATCCATTTGGTAACTATTTCACATCAAATTTTGAACAAATTTAGCACAAGACTCTGAACCTTGAGGCAAACTTTCACTTTTTTTTTCTACTGGACTAAATAGAAAGTAAATTCATATAGTTACACTTTTGAATTTTGAGAAGATTACAAAAATATTTTATCCGGGCCATTCTATTTCTATTCCCTAGGAGTTAGGCACCTCACTGACAGTGCCCCCAATTCTCTAAAGGCTTTTTAGCTCAAGGTTTAAAAAATGAAATGTAACTTTTTAAAAACGAATCTGTCCTCCCTGGTGGCAACTCCAAAAAATAAACCCAGATCACACTGCCTAAAAGTCTTATGACAGCAAACATGGTACTTAGTACAAAATAGGAATTTTTAATTTGTCAATAATAAAAAAAATGAAGATGCAAAGCATGTCTCTGTATTTTCCATATATTTTATGTTTATATTTCATTGTCTTATCCTTCAAAGTGACAAGTTTGAGGCTTTGTATTTATTTTCTAAAGCTGTTGGCCTTCTATATTTTGACAGAAAGTATTAAGGGCTGAATTACTTCTAAAAATTCCAGGTTCTCCACTCTTACATTCATAGCAAATTTACATTGACTTGAAAAGTTTTCAATACACCTAAAAACACATTTTTTGTAGGTTTTCCTCACTTGGTGAAAACCGCAATTTTGTTAATACCTCTGAAGCATTTTAGAGTTACCCAAACTCTAGATGAAAATTCTGCAGTCTTTTCTAAAATTTTTACCTCACCTGTACTGAGAGAAAGAGATGGAGAAAGAGATCAGTTTAAATTTAAAATGGACTACAAGTAAACTTTTAAAAACCCTTGGATAAAAAACGTTTCCTTAAGCAAAAGAGTAAGAATTTTCATTTACTTCTATTAAAATAATAAATCTACTAATGTTGACTAAAGTTGATCATAAATTTGACAGAACTGATGTCAGGATTGTTGTTATTTTTCCACCAATATGCTATTTACCAAGTATAAAACCTAAATGTCAGACTACTAGTTTTGTTCTGTTTGTTCAAATAACCAAATGGCTTGGTGCAACATTATGTATTTTTCTATTTTTCTTCCTCTCTTTTCTACTCATCACACTTTGTTGAATTGATTTGAAGAACGAAAGCAATCAACTTCTGTAACTTCAGCTCTCTTCTTTAAAATATCTCCACTGGCTTTTCCTTCAACTCATTGGAAAAATGAATCACATCATCTAAAAGTTATGAATTTTGTGCGACCATGGAGATACTAATAAATACTATTTCATTCTTGCTATTAGTTTTCTCTGAATTTTTATAATCGATCACTTTTATATTAATCATTTTTATTCATCATAATAATAAACAATATTTGTTATGATTTTAAAGCATTATTATTTAAATACATTTATTATTTTTAAATGCTCATACCATCCAGGACCTGTATCTCCACTTACCATTGCCCATTTCAAGGTCCTGAGGTAGTTCTTAAAATTTAGAAAACACTTTAACACCAGAAGCTTAGGCAATGGTATTGAAACACTGAGTTCCCCACAGTACGGAAGTCAGGCAAAGTCCTAGACCAAATGCCATTCTGAGCAATGTTTTCACATACAAAAGAATGTGTTGGTAGAACTGTCTTCCCAATAGCCCATTGCCATCGTAATCTACCAAATAAAATAGGATCAAAGGAAATACTTTTAATGCTTTCTTGTTCCAAGGCCTTGGCTTGCCATTGTCTTAATAGACTATTAGCAAGTTCTTAGTGCCCTGTGCCAAACATCAAAAATTCAGATAAACTCAGGTTTATGTGTCATACAAGAAAAGTCACATTCTTCCGTTTTTCACCTTCAACCAGGGAATCCATGTGGCCATATTCTAGCCATTCTGGGAGTCCTCTGAGCAGCCAGGACAGAAGCATGGCCCAGCCTCCCTAAAGCTGTGTCAGGCCCTGTATGATTAGTCTCATTGCTCCTCAATAAAAACAATTTCTATGTTTCAAGAGTAAGTCAAAGCAGCATTTAATGGCAATGCAAACACTGCATTTTTCAATACTGGGTTAAATTCTTTTTTGTTTTACAATCAGTAATTTACTTACTTCACCTATCTACCTATCACAATACTTAATCCACTGTCTCGTAATTCCTTGTTTGATCATCTGATGCTCTTACTAGCCTGTGAGCTGGGTGTCCAGGAGAGAGTGTGCCTTGCTCAGTGCTTTACATCTGCAGCCCAGCACAATGCCTGATGGCAAAAGCACAAAGCATAAGTGATCAAATAAATATTCTATTATAATCGATTACTTGAAATTGTGAAAAACAAAATTCACCAGACAATTAAGGAGATGATTTTATTGAGGCTGTTGAAATGAGGAGAATGTCCATTTTGTGAAAGAAAGGGAAGGGGTTCTGGGCTTTTATGGAGTTGGGTAAACAAAGAAGCCATCCTTGAATCATGAGGAGGGATAGAGACAGGTCCTACCTTGGCAAGATTTGAAGACAAGGTGTTCTTTGTCAGTTAGCTATTTCCAGGATACAAAAGAATGGGGAAAATTATTAACAGCTGCTGCTTTCCAGAAAGACAAGGCTCAGATAAAGTTCAACATTATCCAAATGAAATTATATATAAAGCATATAGCACAGAGATTAAGACCACATGATAGCATGATAGGCACTTATAACTGGCAAAAATTGTTTAGAATAAACAGAAAAGGCAACCTTTTCCTGGACACCATCACTAGAAGTTTCCTGGTGGCAGCTGCTCCCAGGAGTGTCTGAGATCCTTGCCTGCTTCTCGCTCTAGGCTGCTCGCTAGGTTCCCAAAGGTCAAGGACCCTCACTTGTCTCCTCCCATCAATCACTCTTACTGCCTACTTCTCAGGTCCTGTCCCTAGGAGGCTTCTTCATTACCTAGCACAGTGCCCAAGGTGTCCTGCAGAGTAGGTGCTCCCTAAACATACAAATTATATGAATTTACTTATATATTTAGTTATATACATTTTAATTACCTGAGTTTAATTTAATAAACATGTAAATTATATGAATGTAATTTAATTATATTAATTGAATGAATGCATGGACAAGAGCTAAAGTTTTAGAAAATCTCATGTCATACTGATTATTATGGTTTTCTGTATTCATAGAGAAAACAATTATATTTGTGAATCTTTATGACCACAGATTTACTCCACCCTGGAGTCTTTTCCCTGTGTTATATATTAGAATCATCCTTTTAAAATATTTTGAATGTTTCTGTTCTAAATGCATTACATTCCATATATCCACACTGATGAGGTCCACATCGGATGGGCACGATGGCTCATGCCTGTAATCCCAGCACTTTGGGAGGCCAAGGCAGGCGGATCACCTGAGGTCAGGAGTTCAAGACCAGCCTGGCCAACATGGAGAAACCCAGTCTCTACTAAGAATACAAAAATTAGCTAGGTATGGTGGCAGGCACCTGTATTTCCAGCTACTCAGGAGGCTGAGGCAGGAGAATCACTTGAACCCAGGAGGTGGAAGTTGCAATGAGCCAAGACCACACCATTGCACTCTAGCTTGGGCGACAGAGTGAAACTTCTAAAAAAAAAAAAAAAAAAAGTCCATGTCTACTGCTTTCCTACCTATTAGCACAGCCTCCTAAATTTTCCCTGCATTGGTACTCATCCACTTTGCTTTTCCATATCCAGAGTAGTTCAGCATTAGCTGTAGAGTTTGGAGATTTCACTGTGTGAGCCCTTCTCTGGATCATTTATAAATGTTTTAAATAAGATTGAGCCACACCAATCCCTGAGGAACCCCACTGTGTTTACCCTTTTCCTTCCAAACAAATGTGTATTTCTACTATTCACTTTGTTTCCTGTCTTTAAGCCAGTTCCAAATCTGTGATAAAATACCTTTAGCCATCCTCTGGTGACAACAATTGCCATTAAGCAATACTTCAGAGGTCTCACAAAGAACAAAATGTCGCTGGGGAGACAGAGGCACTTTGTAGTGTGCTGATGTTACACTACCCTCTTCACAGTGGCATTCAAGAACCACTTCACACAAAAGTTAACTATTGTCCCCATAGAAATTCAGGCATAATAGATATCAACAGATCTGGCATTCAACACAATATTTCAAACCCAAGTTTCAACAAGAGCATTTATTTCAAATAATGTCAGCTTTTAGTTTGGTAGATGAGGTTTCAGAATTCTGCAGACTTCAACATGAAGATATCTCCATTTAAGAATGTTGCCTCTTTTGGAGTAAGGTTTCATGAATTGTTTTATAGAAACCTTGGAGGGCATCTGTATGAACTTATGACTTTTATATACATGAATGGAAACAAACACTCTGGCTCAATTTGTACCTGTGTTAAATTTGGTATTCGTTAATTCTTCATTAATCACTAAGGAACACTCAAGAGCTACTCTCATACAGTCCCTTTTCTGCTAACTCTACTGTGATGGAAACTTCTCAGACTATAATGCAATTATCTGTTCAGACTTTTTTTTTTTTTTTTGAAACAGGTCTCACTCTCACCCAGGCTGAAGTGCAGTAATGTGATCTCAGCTTACTGCTACCTCCACCTCCCAGGTTCAAGTGATTCTCCTGCCTCTCCCTCCCAAGTAGCTGGGACTACAGGCACACACCACCATATCTAGCTAATTTTTGTATTTTTAGTAGAGACAGGGTTTCGCCATGCTGGCCAGGCTGGTTTTGAACTGGCCTCATGTGATCCCCTGCCTCAGCCTCCCAAAGTGCTGGGATTACAGGCAGGAGCCACTATACCCAGAACACACATTTTTCTTTTTTTCTTTTTCTTCTTTTCCTTTTTCTTTTAGAGACAGGATCTGTCACCCTGGCTGCCAAGCTGGAGTACTGTGATGTGATCATTGCTCATTGCAGCCTCGATCTCCTAGACTCAAGTGATCCTCCCAGCTCAGCCTGCCAAGTAGCTGGACTATAGGCATGGGCCACCGTGCCTGGTTGATTCTTTTATCTGTTTTAGTAGAGATGGAGTCTCACTATGTTGCCCAGGCTGATCTCAAATTCCTGGGCTCAAGTTATCCTCCTGCCTCAGCCTACCAAAGTGCTGGGATTACAGGCATGAACCACCACCCATGGCCTGTTTATATAATTCTTAACAACCAGAATAAGTCTTTTTTTATTATAGGAATCACAGTGTATTTATCTCTATGTCACCAGAGCCTGACTAATAGATACTTACCACATATTTGAAAAATGTGTGAGTGAATTAATGTATAAACAAATGAACAAATGAATGAACAAATAAAACACGCAGCACTCTTCTCCATCCCCAGTGTAACCACCCCACTTGAAATAGGAGCCATGAAATGATATATGTTAAAAAGATTAAAGTGTTCTGGAAAAAAAGAGAAAACAAAAAGTAAGGGAGATTGAAGATAGGGTGTTGATATGGTTTGGCTGTGCCCTCACTCAAATCTCATCTTGAATTGTAGCTTCTATAATTTCCACATGTTGTGAGAGGGATCCAGTGGGAGGTAATGCAATCATGGGGGCAGGTCTTCCCCACGTTGTTCTCATGACAGTGAATAAGTCTCATGGGATCTGATAGTGTTATAAAGAAGAGTTCCCCGGCTGCACATATTCTCTCTCTTCTCTGCTGCAATGTAAAATGTGCCATTCATCTTCTGCCATGATTGTGAGGCCTCCTCAGCCACATGGAACTGTGAGCCAAATAAACCTCTTCCCTTTATAAATTAACCAGTCTCTGGTATTTCTTTATTAGCAGGATGAGAGCAGACTAATGCAGTAAATTGGTACCAGGTATGGGGCACTGCTGTAAACATACCCAAAAATGTGGGAGTGACTTTGGAACTGAGTAACAGGCAGAGGTTGGAACAGTTCGGAGGGCTCAGAAGAAGACAGAAAAGGCGGGAAAGTTTGCAACTTCCTAGAGGCTTGTTGAATGGCTTTTACCAAAAATGCTGACAATGATATAGACACTGAAATCCAGGCTGGGGTGGTCTCAGATGGAGATGAGGAACTTGTTGGGAACAGAAGTAAAGGTGACTCTTGCTATGCAAAGAGGCTGGTGGAATTTTGCCCCTGTCCCAGAGATCTGCAGAACTTTGAACTTAAGAGAGATAACGTAGTGTATCTAGGGGAAGAAATTTCTAAACAGCAAAGCATTCAAGAGGTGACTTGGGTGCTGTTAAAAGTATTCAGTTTTAAAAGAAAAACAGATCATAAAAGTTTGGAAAATTTGTAGCCTGATGATGTAACAGAAAAAAATATATATATTTTCTAAGGAAATATTCAAGCCAGCTGCAGAAATTTGCATCAGTAAAGAGAAGCCAAATGTTAATCGCCAGACAATGGGGAAAATGTCTCCAGGGCATGTCAGACACCTTTGTGGGCAGCCCCTCCCATCAAAGGTCCAGAGGCCTAGGAGGAAAAAAATGGTTTCATGGGCCAGGCCAAGTACCCCCGTGCTGTGTGCAGACTAGGGACTTGGTACCCTTCATCCAAGCTGCTCTAGCCATGGCTAAAAGGGGCCAAGATACAGCTTGGGCCATGGCTTCAGAGGTACAAGCCCCAAGCCTTGGCAGCTACCATTTGGTGTTGAGCCTGTGGGTGCACGGAAGTCAAAAATGACATTTGAGAACCTCTACCTAGATTTCAGAAGATGTATGGAAATGCCTGTATGCCAGGGCAGAAGTTTGCTGCATGGTGGGGCCCTCATGGAGAACCTTTGCTAGGGCAGTGCAGAAGGTAAATGTGGGGTTGGAGTCTCCACACAATGTCCCCACTGCGGCACTGACTAGTGGAGCTGTGAGACGAGGGCCATGGTCCTCCAGAGGCAAGAATGGTATATCCGTCAACAGCTTGCACTGTGCCATGGGAAAAGTTGCAGATAATGCCAGCTCGTGAAAGCAGCTGGGAGGGAGGCTATACCCTGCAAAGGCACAAGGGCAGAGCTGCCCAAGACTATGGGAGTCCACCTCTTGCATCAGCATGATCTGGATGTGAGACATGGAGTCAGAGGAGATCATTTTGGAGCTTTAAGATTTGACTGCCCTGCTGTATTTTAGACTTGCATGGGGCCTGTAGCCCCTTTGTTTCGGCTAGTTTTTCTTATTTGGAAAAATAAGTGGAAGAAGCAGGAGGCCAGTATAGCTGGGAGAGAGATGGGGACACTAGGAGAAGATGAGGTCAGGGAGGTAAGGAGAGCAATGGGAATGGGTGGCAGTGGACCATTGTAAGCACTTTGGCTTTTACTTTTAGTATGATTGGATTTTAAACAGAGAAACAACATACTCTGATTTATATTTTAAAAGATCACTCTTGCTACTGTGTTCAGAAAACATTATGGAGTTTTGAGTGGTGAGCCTAGGGGAGAAAAGTTAGGAAGCTGTTGTCTCCTAACCCATGTGAGAGATAATTGCAGCTTAGCAGTGGAGAAGTGATGGGAAGTGATCAGATTCTTTAGCATTCCCTAGTGAATTAGATGAGAGGTGTGAAAGAAAGAGTAGAATCAAGGAAGACTCCAGAATTGAGGAGTTGGCAAAGGAGGAGTTTTTCCTTATATGGCGCTGGGTTGTGGAGCAGGAGGTAGAATCAGAAATTCAGCTTTGGACATATTGTACCTGAGACGGCTATGAGACATGGGAACCTGAGACGGCTATGAGACATGGGAGGGGAGACGTGCACCAGGGAGTTGGTTATATGTGTCATGATTCAGGAAAGACATTGGGGTTGGAAATATAAATCCTATAGACAAATGGTGTTTATTAAAGGCATAAGGTAAACTGAAATCCCCAAGTGGAGTTAGCAAGCAAGGACAGGACCAAGTACCAAGAACAGGGCCCAGGGCCCTCCAGCAACAGGATAGGGGAGAAGATGGGCCAAGCAAGCTGACAAAGAGACAGTGAGGGAGACAAAAAGAGGCACATACATTTCAAGTAGAGAAAGTACTAAGAGGAGGGAACCATCCAAATGCAAATGGGTCAAATAAGATGAGATGAAGCACTGACAGTTGGATTTAGCAACATAAAGTTATCTCACACTCACTGAAGACTAGCAGGCCCTCACAAACTACATTCTTCCCCTGGATATCTGCTTAATGCAGTTGAATTCCTAATTAGTGACACTTTGGGCATTTACTTAGTGTCTTCTGTGTGGGTCAAGCAGCAAGCTAAGTTCTGGAGACTCAGAGATCGTGAACATGGTTTCTAACCTCAGAGATCTGGTCTTGTGTTGACTGCAACTACTAGGTTACAATGTAGAGGGATATAGAAGCCACCGTGGCTCTATGTAGCACAGAGAAAAAGCAGTCTGTGTCTTCTGGAGTCAGATTAGCCCGGGTTTGAATTTCAGATCTACTGCTTACTGTCTGGGTAAATTCAGGCAAACTGACCCTCCTGAGGCTGCATTCTCACCCAAAATATCACATCATCTCAGAGCATTCTGGAGTTGTTTAAAGGAGATTATGCATGGAAGCACTGCGAAGATGCCTGACACACAGAATGTAAACAGTAAGTGTGATCATTCCTACTATAGAGAATGAGCAGTGCACTGAAGATGCCTGGGGAAAAAAAGAGACCGACCTTCGCCTTATAACCATGCCTGTGGAAGTGGCGAAAATGTCATGAGGAAAGTAACATCTGAGCTGGGTCATGAAGGATAAGTAAAAGTTTGCCAGGCAGAGGAAAACAAATTGCTCCAGAGAGGGCTTTCCTGAGCAGAGCATGTTGTTTTGCTGAATCTTGCCAAGTCTGGCCCCTTGAACAGCTTTTGACAATGTGTCTGGAGTTCAGAAAGAACCCTCACTTCAGGGATCAAGACAGCTAGGACAGGGCTGGGCACAGTGATTCATGCCTATAATCCCAGCACTTTAGGAGGCCAAGGCAGGGGGATCACCTGAGGCCAGGAATTTTGAGACTAGCCTGGACAATGCAGAGAGACCCCTTCTCTGCAGAAAAATTTAAAAATTAGCCAGGCATGGTGGTGCACTAGCTACTCCTGAGGCCAAGGTGGTTGGATTACTTGAGCCCAGGAGTTCAAGGCTGCACAATGAGCAACAATTGCACCACCACACTCCAGCCTGGGTGACAAAAAAAGAGAGGGAAAGAGAGAGAGAGAGAGAAAGCTATGGCAGAACAGGCCTCTTCACACACTCCTGACAATGCATGAAACACACCCAGTGGCCAAAGAGGAGGGGAAAGTTCAAGCAACCTTTGAAAGGAAAGAGAAGAGTGTCAACCTGGCCAGGAACAACTCCCAGGGAAGGGAGGGGCAGCGTCTATTAAGTGCACAGCATCCCCTTGAGCCCTGTAGAGGGTATGGCCCCTCGGGTTGAGCAGGACAGCAGCCCTGCAGAGGACTACTCACAGCCTCCACATATCAGAAAAGCCAAGAAAGACATGGGCTCTTACCCAAAAAGTGCTATAACCCAGACCATTAATCTCCTGAACAGTAGATTCAAGGAGCTTGAGAATAGCTTTGGAGGAGAGAGATCCAAGATGGCTGATCACTAGCAGCTCGGGATTGTAGCTCCCAGTGAAAGCACAGAGAACGAGAGGACGCCACACTTTCAGACAAATTTTTGTTGCTCATGGACCAGGAGATTCCCAGCGGAGGAGCCCCACAGGTTGCCAGCGTGACTCTCATGGCCGGCGTGGCAGTTTCGCCCACGTCTTGGCACGGCGATTCTTGGTGCAGAGTCAGAAAAGCACCATCAATCTTAACGCCGCTGTTTTATCCGGCGCAGTGGGTTGCTCAGATTCCGGTGCTGGGAATCAACAGGTTGGACGTCCACTCAGAAACCTAATTAGAAAGTCGGTAATTACAAAGACCGCAGATGGAGAAATTTATAATGAAGGGAAGAAACCAGCCTAAAAAGGCTGAGAATACCCAAAATCAGAACGCCTCTCCCTCTACAGGGAATCACAGTTCCTCATCAGCAACGGAACAAGGCCTGATGGAGAACGAGTGTGTTCCATTAACAGAAGCAGACTTCAAAAGGTGGATGATAAGAAACTTCTGTCAGTTAAAAGAACTTGTTCTAACCCAATGCAAAGAAACTAAGAACTTTGAAAAAAGGTTTGACGAAATGTTAATGAGAATAGACAATTTAGAGAGGAATATAAGTGAATTAATAGAGCTGAAAAATACAACACGAGAACTTCACAAAGTATGCACAAGTTTTAACAGCCGTATTGATCAAGCAGAAGAAAGGATATCAAAGGTCGAAGACCAATTTAATGAAATAAAACGAGAAGACAGGATTAGAGAAAAAAGGATAAAAAGGAATGAGCAAAATCTCCAAGAAATATGGGACTATGTGAGAAGACCTAATCTACATTTGATAGGTGTACCTGAATGTGACGAACAGAATGAATCCCAGCTGGAAAATACTCTTCAGGATATTATTCAGGAAAACTTTCCCAACCTAGCAAGGCAGGACAATATTCAACTCCAGGTAATACAGAGAACACCACAAAGATATTCCTCAAGAAGATCAACCTCAAGGCACATAATCGTCAGATTCACCAGGGTTGAAATGAAGGAGAAAATACTAAGGGCAGCCAGAGAGAAAGGTCAGGTTACCCACAAAAGGAAGCCTATCAGACTCACAGCAGATCTCTCAGCAGAAACCCTACAAGCCAGAAGAGAGTGGGGGCCAATATTCAACATCCTAAAAGAAAAGAACTTTCAACCCAGAATCACATATCCAGCCAAACTAAGCTTCATAAGCGAAGGAAAAATAAAATCTTTTGTGAACAAGCAAGTACTCAGAGATTTCATCACCACCAGGCCTGCTTTACAAGAGCTTCTGAAAGAACCACTAAACATAGAAAGGAACAACCAGTATCAGCCTTTCCAAAAATATACCAAAAAGTAAAGAGCATTAACATAATGAAGAATTTACATCAACTAATGGGCAAAAGAGCCAGCTAACATCAAATGGCAGTATTAAACTCGACTAAATCCCCCAATCAAGAGACGCAGCCAAAACCCATTGGTATGCTGCATCCAGACTCATCTATACACAAAGATTCAAAACAAAGGGATGGAGAAAGATTTACCAACCAAATGGAGAACAAAAATAAATAAATAAATAAAAAGCAGAAGTTGCAATTCACACCTCTGATAAAATAGATTTTAAAGCAACAAAGATCAAAAGAGGCAAAGAAGGGCATTACATAATGGTAAAAGGATCAATGCAACAAGAAGAGCTAATGATCCTAAATATATACGCACCCAATACAGGAACACCCAGATACATAAGACTTATAAAGAGACTTAGACTCACACACAATAATAGTGGGAGACTTCAACATCAATATTAGACAGATCAACGAGACAGAAAATTAACAAGGATATCCAGGACCTGAACTCAGATCTGGAACAAGTAAACTTAATAAACATTTATAGAACTCTCCACTTTAAATACACAAAATATACACTCTTATCAGCACCACATCACACCCACTTACAGGTTTAAATGAAGTATTGGTTGGCTGCTTGTTTGTTATTTTCTTCCCTCATTTTTTTCCTGTCTTCATTATTAAGAACAATTATTAGTATAAAAGAGGCTTTCAATATCCATTTTTAGACTGCATTTTAGCCTGGGCAATAAAGCAACACTTCCATTCTCTCTCCCTCTTCCTCTTCCTCTCCTTCATTCTTTTTTATTATTATTATTTATTTTTTTATTTTCTTTAAAGAAAAAAAAAAGAGAGAATAGCTTTGGAGAAGCCACCGACTCTCCACCACTAGATGTAGATGCTAAGCATCATTCATGGGCCTATAGGTACAAAGGTAAGTACAAGGGAGTTACTCATAGGAGAGAAAAGAAGTAGACTGGATATACAAGCATGTGGGCAAAAGTGGGATGTTTTAGATTTCTCTAGGTTGGAGGTAAATTTTCAGTAAGAGAATACTGCAAAAATGTTTAAAAACCATCTTCTGTTACTCCCTTCAAACATTTCCCCTTCCAACTGACTTGAAGTAACCACCCTTGTGGAGCTCTTCCCCGACTTTGCCTCCATTTTATTCACAGATTTGTTTTTGAGTGGACTGTGCTAGATGAGAAAGCTATGCCAGAAGAATGAGCTACCTTCAATGGAACTTCAAGCATTCATGGTTTGTCTGTGGCTGAAAATTTTTGAAAAGGGATTGTCCCAATATATCCCAGTGAAGGAAATCAGGCTATTTCACCTCAAAATATACTTCTATAGCATATTTTTAGATGGCTAGTCAGAGAGGTTGCAGACCACAGGAACAGCTTTGAAAAGCTGTCCTGTTCAAAGGATCTGCAGAGAAAATCTACATCAGTGAAACAAATAGCAGATGCAAACATACTTTCTCTGAGGCCCCTTTCCTCTGCCTTATCTAGATCTAGTGAAGATTACCTCAGAAGGACTGACACTTTCAAAGGTCTGAGAGAGAAACAGTGGCTCTGTCTATTCGGTCTGAGGGCAGCTCCAAGAATATAAAAGAGATTTTTATCTGCATAGCAAGACAGCTTCGGCTTGCCACATTCTCCTCCCTCCCTCTCCCATAGCCTGGGATAAAGAACATGATGAATGTTAGTTCAGGCGCAAAAAGGAAACTTCCCCTTTGCCCTGTGAAGTTTCTCTGAAAATCACTGACAAATGGAGATTAATGGGAGAAAAGCCATACTATTATTTGATTATAATTTTATGTGACACAATAGCCTTCAGAAAGAAAACCCAAAGATACAAAGTCACTTTCCATTTTTATGCTTAGGTTGGACAAAGAATAGACACCATATAGAAATTATGATTGAACAAAAAAAGTATGATCTAATACTAGAAAACTGAGCAGGGAAACCCAGCAAGGCCATCTGTTTAGATTCTTCATGGCCTCTGTGCACAGCATTCCTTCCTTCTGGGTGTGGAGTAGGACCCTTTCTGGAATGGGGATCTTATGACCCTCAGGCAGACAAGGTAGGTCAGATGTTTTCTCTATGCCAGTTTTGACACAAAAAGACAGGGAGGAAGTTAGAGTAACATTTTTAGGTTTTATGGCTAGCTTTGGGGACAAAGGATTCTGGTTTCTCTGACCCACCTTAGGGAAGAGGAATTCTAGTTTTTATGCCTAGCCTCGGGGGAAAATGAGAGGCCAGAGATAGGTGGGCAGGAGTTCAGAGAGAGCTGTTTCTAAGGTCTTCATTTTGGGGTATTCTTTTCTTTTCTTTTTTTTTTTTTTATAAGACCATGTTGGCCAGGCTGGTCTTGAACCCCTGTCCTCAGGTAATCCAACTGCCTTGGCCTCCAAAGTGCTTGGATTACAGGCCTGAGCTTATTTTCTGAGACCCTACATCAGCAATGGTTTTTCACTAGTGCAATAAATGGTCTTCAAGATGTGTGCCTTGGCTAAAAGGGCTCTTTCTATTCTTTGCACAAGTAGGATAAAACCAAAAATCTGGCATGAGCAGTAGTCTGTATCTCTTGGAATGTGCCCCATACTTGACTGCAGACAGAGCAGCTACTGATACAGGGGATTCTTCCTGTCACTATTCAACTATAAAGTTAGCTGAATCTACACATTTACAGTCAATTTTTTTTTGACAAAGGTGTCAGGAACACACAATGAGGAAAAGACCATCTCTTCAATAAATGATGTTGGGACAACTGGATAGCCACATGCCGAAGAATAAAATTAGACCCTTATCTCACACCATATAGAAAAATCAACTCAAAATGGATCACAGACTCAAACATAAGACCTAAAATTGTAAAACTACGGGAAGAAAACATAGGCACAAACCTCCAAGACATTGGTTTGGCAGTGATTTTTTGGTTATGACCCCAAAAACACAGGCAACCATAGTGAAAATTGACAGGATTTCATCAAAGTAAAATGCTTCTGCACAGCCAAAGAAACAGTCAAGAGCACGAAGGGACAACCTATGGAATGGCAGAAAAAAATTGCAAACCATATATCTGATAAGGGGTCAGTATCCAAAATATATAAGGAACTCAATTCAATAGCAAGGTAACAAACTGGTTAAAAGTGGGTAAAGGAACCAAATAAACATTTCTTACAGAAAGACATACAAATGTCCAATGGCCAATGGTATATGAAAAGGTGCTCAACATCACTAATCAGGAAAATACAAGTTAAAAAAACACAGTAAAATATGACCTCACACCTGTTAGAATGTTTAACATAAATAAGACAAAAGATAACAAGTACTGGTGAGGATGTGGAGAAAAGGGAACCCTTTGTGCTATTGGTGGGAATGTAAATTGATACAGCAATTATGGAAAATAGTATGGAAGTTCCTCAAAAAATTAAAAATAGTACTAATATGATCCAATAATCCCACTACTGGGTTTATATCCATGGAATATGAAATCAATACATTAGAGGGGTATCTATACTCCCATGGTCATTGCAGCACTATTCATAATAACCAAGATATGGATTCAACCTAAATGTCCTTTAATGAACAAATGGATAAAGAAAACGTGGCACATATACACAATGGAATACTATTCAACTGTTAAAAGAAATTTACTCATTTGTAACAATGTGGGTGAACCTGAGGACATTATGTTAAGTGAAATAAGCTAGGAATAGAGAGACAAACACCACATTATCTCACTTACATGTGGAGTCTAAAAATGAATCAGAGAACAGAATGGTGGTTATTGAGGGAAGAGAGGGTTTGATTGCAGATGTGTTGGTCAAAGGGTAAAAAATTTCAGATAGGAGGAATAAGCTCAAGAAATCTATCATACATATGGTGACTATAGTTAATAACAATGTATTATATTCTTGAGAATTGCTAAGAGAGTAGGCTTAAGTATTCTCATCATTAAAAAAATGATGTCTGTGAGGTAATGCATATGTTAATTAGCATTAAACATTCCACAACATATGCATGTTTCAAAACATCATATTGTACATAATAAATATATATAATTTTTTGTATTCAAAAAAGAACTATGAGAGTTAAAAATAAAAAATAAAATAATTTTTACAAAATAACATTAGCTACATATTGCCACAATTTCCTCGCACAGACCTTGCATGCCAGGTATAACCAGAGAACCTCAAAGATCAGATCTGATCATCTGGGGAGCTGCTTGCTACTAAATGTCACTATGTATGGCAGAATTTGACCTGAGCAGAAGGCCCATAACGTTCACCAGCCTCTAATCCTTAGAGATAACTGACATTTCCCAAAAACTACCTAATGGTCGTACATGAGCAAATTAGCTTGATTCATTTCACAACACCTGCCTCCGTGATGCAGATTGAGGGTCACAATCTTGAAGATCTCTTCAGCTACAACATTCCACAACATTTCAATTTACCTAAAATGTGTACAGCATCTACCTCTTATGCCTGGAAGCATTTATATAACCACGAAAGTGCTCCTGGTCTTTTAATCTTCATTTTAGTGTTGATATTTTCCACCAACAGGAGATAAAGAAATCACCAGGGTTTTTTCCAAAGCCAGCAATCCCTATTTTCAAAGGTGCTGTTAAGTAGTTACAGCATAATTGATGTTAGCAATCACTGGAACCCAACAATAAGGCCCTGGGGAGAGTGAAGTGGATTTGTACTCTCCTTCTCTGTCCAAGGAGGCTTCCCCCAGATCATGCCACCTGAGGGGAGGTATTGTTTGCTGCATGAAGCTGCTCCACTCCTTTTCTCCTTACTTGTCTAGATTGAAAGCCTCTTAGTGACAGCTCCTGCTGCTCTTTAAATGGAGGGTCCTTTCTCCTGCAGCAGGAGTTTTGGCACTGCAGGAGAAAACCAACTGGAGACCAGGAAATGGGATTTTAAACTCACTTTGGGTACCTGGCACTGACAGGTAGAGGTGCCTACATGAACTACTGGTTCTGTTTCCATGGATACAGGAAACAGTTTGGACAAACAATGCCAGCATTAAACAGCACTTCCCCAGATGACAAGCTATCTCTCTCATTTAACGAGGAATTCTAAATTCAATTCAAACCAGTATTTTATTGGGCCAAGCATTTTGCTGTTATGAATATAAAGGTGAATGAAACGGACATAGTCCTTGCCCTCAGGAAACTCCAGTCTAGCAGATTGCAGTGTATTTTGAAAAGAAACATCCAAAGTACAGCAAGATAAACCAAACAGATTTTACCATGCCTTAAAGGTGTTAAATGGAAAACCTAAAGGATGACTAAGACTAATATAGATTAGATAGACAGATAGATAGATAGATAGATAGATAGATAGATAGATAGATAGATAGA
>NW_022436998.1:5748200-5945749 GCF_009761245.1 Sapajus apella
AGATAGATAGATAGATAGATAGATAGATAGATAGATAGATAGATAGATAATTAGGTACATATACATATATTGAAGATCTTTTTTCTTCAAAAAAAAATCTGACTGGGCTGAATAATCAAAAATATTTGAGGTTCACCATCCTAGAGCAAATAATTTCACATTAGAGTCACCCAAGATGCATTTTAAAAGAACAGATTCCCAGTCTTCTCCTCTAGCAATCATGTTTGGTAGACTGGGGTGAGTTACAGAAAATTGTTTGATAAACACTCCAGGTAATTTTAATGAGCACTGCTCAGCAGATCAGTTCCTTAGAGGATAATTTATTTACTCTGCCACCAGTTCGAAGAGAGGTCTTTGATCCTAGTCCACGTTTAAATTTAAGATGGGGAGTGAATTTTGTTTGATTGTTCATATGTTTTTGTGGCATTTGAATATTTTGCTTATTGGTTATTGAAAGTGGCCTAAGTAACCTCTCCATCTTCTAGATTTCTCCAGTAATCGAGGAATTCTACTTCGTGACTCTGAGGATCCACTTCTGCTATCTAAACTCCTACCTGGACTTCCTTCGGCCTTGTCCCTGGCTTGTAGCTCCACGGTTCAAAGTTGTGTCTTCCTCTACAATTTGTCTTGGCCCTTTTCAGTAGGGCAGCCAACTGTCCCAGGTGGTCTGAAACAGAGATTTACTGCAACTTGGGACTTTCAATGCTAACTCCAGGAAAACTCCAGGTGGGCCAGAATGAGCCTGTCATCCTAGCAAGAAGCGTGGCTTTCAATAAACAACTGCATTTGAAGTGTTAGAATGGTGGGTCAGGGCCAAAAACAAGAAATGTTAATCCACCCTAGAGGTCTGGTTTCTTCTACCCAATCATTTCTAAGCCTTTGTTTTCATCCATCCAACTTCCACCCACATCCATGGAAACAAGAACAGTAACAAGGCTATTAACTAGAATTTGAAACTCTCTTGTCAATTTAGCTGACTGCCTGCAGAGACTTAGAAATGCTAAGTTATACATGACCCTAATGTTGTTTGGGGGTAGAGAATAATTAATAAACAGTGTCCACATTCCTAAGTGTTGTCCATCAACTCAATCAGATCTTTCTTTTTCTGGCTTTAGATAATTAAGAATGTGTCTTCAGTCCTGTGGCTTGAAAGATTATACCTGATCCAAATCGTAGGCCTCCTGCAAAGAACTTCTCTGTTCCTTATAATTTGTGGTACAGCAAGTATTTTTTAAAAGGTTATGTGTGAAATCCCTTTCCCTCCAAGTTGAGTCCAATTCTCCATTCTTGATGGTTTCCTAGCGGGAAAGTGTTACTTTCTGCTCAGGGAAGAAGAAATGAACCAATATTCATTGAGAACCATCTATGTGTTAGGACCTGTCATAGCTATTTTAAAAACCCAATCTCCCTTCCTCCTCAAATCAAACCTAGAAAGAAGGCATATACAATTCCCTTTTACAAATGAGGAACTCAATGCACAGAGCATTCAAGGCTACACAGTTAGAAGATGTGGAGCAAAGCTCCAACCAGCAGAAACAGTCTGCACTGTCTGAGCAACAGCTTCTCCTTCCCTGGGCATGCTATGTGTCTCCCCACAGGGTCCCAGCACCTTGCTCATGTTCAGTTTAATTAACAAGAAGCAGGAAAGGGGGTATATTTTTAAAACCCCATCTCAGTCGCGGGAACTCCCAGGATCTCTCACTTCCTCTGAGCAGCATCTGGATTCTTAGACAGCTGGGCAGCATCTGGATTCTTAGACAGCTGGATAGCATGCAGGCACTCTCTCCACGTTGTCTCCCAGAAGCAGCTCATTTTTATCCTGCTGGTTCCTGACTCTGGCAGGGACTCAATACTACCTTTCTCATGGGTGATCTTCCTCTCACCAATGCCAAGCTCCTCTCAGCAGTCCCAGTTGCCCTCCTTGCTATTTCAGCTGCCGGACACTTCCAGGGGGTTCTGAAATGTTTCCTCTGCACCTGAGGTCAATTCCTTAAAGAGTCCCCCACCCACCATTCCCCTGCTTTTGATAAATAAGGCCTAAGAAGAAAGGGTGCTTCTTTATAAACTGACTGATGTATGGAGAAGTAGGTTGGTCTGCCTGCAGTTCTCAAGCTACATATTGTTCACCAGGGTCCTGGAGCTTACTCAGGAATTAGTCTATACCAACCCACAAAACACCACATCCAGAAGCTTTCCCTAGTTTTTCTGTATGGCGGACTTTTGGTTCTCCAACTCTGAAACTTAGGGTTTACTCACATCGCCTCTAAGGAGCTCATTCTCCTCCAGCCAAACTCAAAGACCAACTAAGGAACCTGGAAAAAGTCCCTATAACCACTTGCAATTTGCTTATTACTCTTCCCCATAAAGCTGAGGTATACTACAAATGGCATTTCCAAGAGAAGCCCTTTATGCCCTCTTACTATCACCAGGAAAAAACCTTAATCTTTTTTTTTTTTAAGTACGGGTCTCTCTGCTGCCCAGGCTGAGTGCAGTGGTGTGATCCTGGCTTATTGCAGTTTTCACCTCAGGTTCAGGTGATCCTCCCACTTCAGCCTCCTGAGTAGCTGAAACCACTGGCACACATTACCAAATCTGGCTTATTTTTTTAAAATTTTTTGTCAAGACAAGTTCTCACTATGTTGCCCAGGCTGGACTCAAAACTCCTGGGTTCAAGAGATCCACCCACCTTGACCTCCCAAAGTGCTGAGATTAGAGACATCAGCCACTGTGCCCGGCCAAAAAAATGAAATCTTAATTATAACCATGATTACAATAAAAATAAAATGTAAGTACAAACCCTTTATTTCAACAGTCTCTTTTCAGTGCAGGCTAGGTCATGGACTCTGTAATCTTATGGGTAGCAGAGATTTTCAGATTTTTATATTGTGAGGGCCATGGAGAAGAACATCAGAAAACATCTCCATTGGCAAAGTAGAGGAAAAACAAGTAGTTTGGACCTCTTGTTTTTGTATAGCTTACTCTCTGTGACAACATATTAAGGTTGGAGGCTAGATGTCAAACCTAATCTAATTCTTAACTTAAACAGTGTTCAAATTTCTAAAATGCATCCCAGCCTCTCCTCTTCCCAAAATGAGGAAAAACTGTGACATCAAATTACATCTGCTGTAAATTATCTGCTGTTCTTTTTAACTTGGGCGTATTTTATTCAAGCTGATTGCCTGTGTTAGCAGAAGATGCCTGGAAGTATATTTGACCTATAAGTTGCTTCCTGAGCTACATCATCTGCTGTCTTTGACAGTAATATCTTATTTCAGATAGCATCCAATTAAGAGCAAAGCCCAACATCCTTGAACCTACCTCAAATCACTCACAAATCCAATACCTATAAGTCCACTCTACAACATTTTTTCCCTCTGCCATGTTTCTTCATGGTATTCATTCTCCCTCATTGTAAGTCAATAAACCCAGTTCTTTTTGGCTGCAGTTGTGCTCCTGATGGCTGCCCACTGAGGGCACTGATTGAGTGAATGAGTAAATAAATTTCAGAAACAACTCTGCTGCTCAATAACACTAAATCCTTGAATAAATCACCCTTCTATAAAAGAAATCACTTTCCTTTCTTGGGCACCATTTATCATCCAAAAAATAGAATAGCAGATGTGACTTGGATAATCATAAATAGTCTATATGCAAGCATAACATTCACTTTATTTTTATAAATATTTTGATTTCTGTTTTACAAGTACTCATTCATTCTCAGCAATGACAACTAAATATAAGCCAATCTGGAAAACTCTACCCAGCCTAGTAATTCTCCTTCTATCATTTCAGATTTAAATGTCATTTTCCTCAGTATTGTCATCATTGTTATCAGTCACCATGTAGTCCCAAGTTTGCCACTGACCCACCTGAGTCCTAACCATCGGTCTATAAACTTCCAGGGAAATTTATACTTGACCGCAGTGCCACAAGTCCATAATCTTATGGAGAAAAATCCAAATATCTGGAGGAATGGAGGTGATAGAGCATGATTCATCAGATTCTTGGTTGTTCCTCTGCTAATTGTCTCTCACTCAACAAGGTGTCATGGATGACCCTCTGGAGGCAGTCCTGTTTCCTCTCCTATCAAAGTCAGAGTAGCCCGGCTTGTTCCACGGACAGCACAGGCTTCTGGCAGTGGTAACAAGACAAGACAGTCCCCACTATCCCTCAGGGACCGAGGCGAGTTCAAATGTCTCCACTTAGCTGCAGTGGAGACACAGTTGTTCCCTTTTCTCCCTCTTGCATCTTCTCAGGTGCACCCCTCTGCAGCCCTTCATGCTCAGTACTCACGAGGTTCCAGATGCCAAGCAGAATCTACCCAAACCTCAAATTCACGCACAACCTCGTGGCAGGTTCCCTTGGGCCTCTTCCCAGGTCCAGATCCCCTGACCCCCTCAGAAAACAGAAAAAGAGAGACACTAGGGGCCTGTGCTCACCTCAGACGGCCCCTTGCTTCCTCCTGGCACTCTTTATATCTTCTTTTCCAGCCGGGAGAAAAGATGAACCAGCTCAATCTCCCTCAGGCATCGTTTCCTGCTGCTCTCACAAGGAATAACCCCTGAGATAATGAGGTAGAACCCTAGGGTTTCACAGAGTCCATTCTGAAAATTCAGTTTCTTCTTCCACTAAAGAATTTTTACATCATAACATAAAATGAGCCTTGAGACTTCCTGAAGTGACACTGGTCAGTGCCCAGCTTTCTTCTCACAGCCAGGGACAGGAACTAGCCACCTCATGAGGCTTGATCTAGAGTCGACTCCATGTGGGAGCATCACTGGCAATGTGGAGCTGAGGTGTGAGTGGAGCTGAGGTGTGTGTGTGAGTGGGATTGGGGCTATGTAAATAGCAACAATCATCATACAGACATTTTCTCAGTCTTTTCTCCTTCCTTTAATTCTGTATGTGACTGTGTGTGAGTCTCTGTGGAGTGTGTGGGGGTGTGTGTGGTTGTGGGGGGTGTGAATGTGAGTGGGTGTGGGTGTGTAATCAGTCATACAGTGATTGAGGAGGTTTCACCCTCCATGAAGCTCTGTGATTAGGGAACTTTTTCATCCTCCTATGCTCTTGAAAGAGAGACTGAAATAACAGTAACATAGGAGAGAGAACGGAATGAGCAGCTCTTCTTTCCTTTCACCTATAGAATTGAAAAAATGAGTCATATTCATCAAGTAAAATCTGCTAGCACAGCTGTGGTTTAAAAGTGAGAAAAGTGGGATTGCCATGGAGATAAAGCAGGTCTTAGATGGTTAACAGGGAGAGGACAAAGAATTTACTAGTTTTGGCGTGAGAAACATTGAACAAAACAGAGTGAAACTTGGCTATAAAAGTGGGTTTATAAATGCATGTAAATATTTTCTCTATTAATTCACCCTAAGGGGAAAAGCACTGATATTTGTTAATCTGTGGCTCCAATAGTGTTCAGTGCAGGGTTGTTTTTAATGGGGAAAACCTGGGAAACTTAGATGAACAAAAAATGTGCCAGGGTAAATAAATTATAGTACATCTCTATGATGGAAGAGTACATAGTGGTTAAAGATATTGTGGAAATACATGTAATAAAATGGAAAGATAATCACTATTTATTGTTAAATGAAAATGCAAGCTGCAAACTGGTATGTACATTTGCTTCTATTTCTGTTGAAGGAAAAAATATACATCGAGGTACAGAAAAAGTTTCGAGGATATACCTTAAATGTTTGACTTCTCTTCTGCCCTCCTGGTGAGGTAGGATTGCAGATTACTTTACTTTTTAAAAAATGTTTTTAAATTTCTATAATTAACATATTATTTTATAATACCTGAAAAAATAAAATTAAAAAAATTTTTTTAGCTCTATTGAGGTATAATTGGAAAATAAAAATTATACATATTTAAGATATACAATATGATGTTTTGATACACATAGTGAAAAGTTTACTACAACCAAGCTAATTAACATATTCATCAGCTCACATAGTTACCTTTCTCTATTTTTTCTAGTGAAAACAATTATCTACTCTCTTAGGAAATTTCAAGGACACAATACACTATTTTGAACTACAGTCACCACAGCATATATAGATCTTTAGAATTCATCCTGCATATCTGTAATTTTGTATACTTTGACCAACGCTTCCCCATTTGCCTCTGCCCCATCCCCTGCCCTTATAACCCACCATTCTACTTAATTGTAAGAGTTCAACTTTTTTAGATTTCACAAATAAGTGAGATCATATGGTATTTGTCTTTTTGTGTCTGGCTTATTTCACTTAGTATAATGTCCTTCAAGTTCACCCATGTTGTCACAAATGACAAGATTTTCTTCCTTATTAAGGATGAACATATTCTTAATAAATAGCATGTATATATGTGTGTATACATATACAGGTATATCTTATATCATTGTACACTGCTTTATTGTGCTTCACAGATACTGCATTTTTTACAAATTGAAGATTTGTGGCAACCATGAATTGAGCAAATTTATTGGCAACATTTTCCAAGCAGCATATACTCACTTCATGTCTCTGTGTCACATTTTGGCAATTCATATGATATTTCAAACCTTTTCATTATTATATATGTTGTGATATAATATCACAGATCAATGATCTTTGATGTTACTGTTGCTTTTATTTTGGGGTGAAAAGAGCCCCAT
This sequence comes from Sapajus apella, assembly GCF_009761245.1. NCBI lineage: Eukaryota > Metazoa > Chordata > Mammalia > Primates > Cebidae > Sapajus > Sapajus apella. Next base: position 5,754,841 of record NW_022436998.1, read on the forward strand.
TCACCACATAAGATGGTGAAGTTAATAAATGCTGTATGCTTTCTGACTGTTCCACCAACTGGCCATTACTCCATCTCTCTCCCTCTCCTCAGCTCTCTATTCCCTAATATACATCAACATTGAAATTAGGCCAATTAATAAAACTACAACGGCCTCTAAGAGTTCAAGTAGAAGGGAGAGAGACACATCTCTCACTTTAAATCAAAAGGTAGAAATGACTAAACTTAGTGAGGAAGGCAGTCAAAAGTCCAGATAGGCCAAAATAGAGATCTCTTGGGCAAAACAGTTAGCTTAAGTAGTGAATGTAAAGGAAAAACTGTTGAAGGAAATTAAAAGTGCTTCTCTAGTGAACACACAAATAAGAAAGTGAAACAGCCTTATTGCACATGTGGAGAAAGCTTTAGTGTTCTAGATAGAAGATCAAACCAGCCAGGCACGGTGGCTCACACCTGCAATCCCAGCACTTTGGGAGGCCAAGGCTGGTGGGTCGCAAGATCAGGAGTTCAAGGCCATCCTGGCTAACATGGTGAAACCCCATCTCTACTAAAAATACAAAAATTGGCCAGGTGTGGTGGTGCGCACCTTTAGCCCCAGCTTCTCAGGAGACTGAGGTAGGAGAATCGTTTGAACCCAGAAGGCAGAGGTTGTAGTGAGCCAAGACTGCACCACTGTACTCCAGCCTCGGCAACAGGGCAAAATTCCATCTCAAATTATATATATATATATATAAATATATATATATTAATTAGGGTATACACATTGTTTTTTTGACATAATGCTGCTGTATACTTAATAGACTACAGTATAGTGTAAACATAACTTTCATATGCACTGGGAAAATGAAAAAATTGTGTAACATTTTTATTGCAATATTCAATTTCTTGTGATAGTTTGAAACCAGACCTGCAATATCTCCAACATGTGCCTATGTGTGTGTGTATATTTTTTATACATATGTATACACATATATACAATAAAATTCAGAATTTTTCAGCCATTATTCCTTTGAACAATTTTTTTTTCCTTTCTCTTCACCTTCTAGGACTCCCTTAATATTCATGTTGGTTCACTTGATGGTACCCCATAAGTCTCCTTAGCTTTCTTCACTCTGTCTTTTTTTCTTTTTGCTCCTCTGACTGAATAATTTCAAATAACCTGTCTTGTTCACTGATTATTTCTTCTGCTTGATCAAGTCTGCTTTTGAACCTCTCCAGTTAATTTTTAGTTCAGTCATTGTTCTCTTCAGCTGTAGAATTTGTTTGGTTCTTTTGTATTGTTTCTGTCTTTTTTGCTGAACTTCTTGTTTTGTTCATTACTTGTTTTCCTGATTTCATTTAGTTGTTTATCTTATAACTCTTATAGGAGTTATAAGTTCTCTTATAACTCACTGATCTTCTTTAAGTATTTCTGAATTCTTTATCATATAATTCAACAGCTCTCCATTTCTCTTGGGTTGGTTACTAGAGGCTTACTCTGTTCCTTTGATTGTGTCATGTTTTCCTGATTCTTCACATTTCTTATAGGTTTGCATTGTTGTCTAAATATTTGAAGAAGCAAATACTTCTTTCAGTCTTTATGGACAAATTTTGAGGTGGAGAGAGCTTTACCAGTTCACAGTGTTTAATTTGAAATAGCATAGAGACTGACCACTCAGGGAGTGCATTGCAAGACTAAAGTAAGGGTCCCTTCATTCCCTTCCCTCCCACCTAGAGGAAAAGCCTCATTTCTGGCTTTTCCCAATAAACTGAGTAGTTCTGGCTTTAAGGGATGCCAGCCCCTTTTGTTAGTTACTAATTGTCCCAGGAGGCTGAGATCTGTCAGTTATTCAGGGCTTTTTATGAGGTGAGATGGAAATCAGCTCCACAGAGGACACCCTGAGATGCTGCAGACAGACCCCCTCACTTCCTTCTCTTCTTTGTGGAGGAAAAATGTCAGTTCTGTGCCTATTCCCAATCTCAAAAAGCAGTATCAGACGGAATCACTCTCTCAGGGAACCAAGCTCTACAGATCATCCACTGCTTACTACGATGCAAAATGAAAACTGGCCTTCCAGAGGGTGTTCTGAGAGGCCAGAAGGCCAAACAGCTCACCTTCCAAACAAATCCCCTACCGCTGCATGAGAAATCTTGGGCTGAAGTATCTTCTCAGTGTTTAGCTAAGCCAGTTTGCAGAAGGAACTGATGTGTGTAAAATGAAATTGCTCTTCTTACCAAGATAAATGTTACTGCTCTCTGTTTATGCTCTGGTCGAGTGCTTTTACTTTTTAGTTGGGTTCTGAATTTCAAGGTATTTTTGTATCAACATCATTCTTTTATCAGTGTTTCTGTGGAGGAATGTGAGGTTCAGCTTCCTATGCTATCATCTGTCTGACATCTTCAGAAAAATGTTTTTTAAAAACCAAAAGAGAATGAAAAATAACTGGTCTTTTAAAGCTGTGTCAAAATGTTGCCGTTTGTTCAAATGTGCACTTCCGAATTGTCAGTGGCAGGAACACAAAGACAAAGCAGTGGGTTCAAACAGCTTTGCCATGAGCCCGGTTTCCTAAAGAGAACTTATGCTAAGTCATGTAAAATATTAAAGGTAAGGATAAAAGAAAATGCAAAAAGGTAGGTGTTAAACAACCAGAGCTCAGACAAGAAGTTAGGCATGGCAGAAAAAGAAGAAAGGAGAATATATGAGGACTCCTGCAGAGCAAGAAATGGCAGGCCTGGTAACAGCCTCAGCATGTGAATGGGTGAAATCGAGACTGATGCTTAAAATTACCTCTTGGCCTGCAGGCCTGAAGGCATACCACACTGTTGAAGGAGACTGGGTCTCAGTAATGTGTTTTTGAGAAAAACTTGTTATGACTTCATCACCCTAAAATTGAACAAAGACAGGGCTTCTAATAAAGAGAAATGTCCTATATCACCAAGACAGATTCAGAGATAAAAAAGAGAAGTAGAGGAATTGTCTGCTTATAAGTTTTAGGAAAAAAAATCTGAAAGGAAGTAAGGTTTCAGTGAGAACAAATGCAAAGAAACAGGAATTGTGAGCGGGACCAATGTTCAGGCGTATATTTTATAAAGCTGTGGGTAGTAAAATACCCACGACATAGTGAACCTCACAAAATAGCAGATACAATTACTTGCACACAAATTTTAGCTCACTTACTAAATTAAGAGGTCATCCTAAAAATTTCTATTAATATTCTCCCTTCAAAGTGCATAGTAAATTACCTTGTCTTTAGAGATTGCTCAACAAATGTCTGTTGAGGAATAAATGAAGATAGTTAATAAGTCCATTTTATCCTTCCTAAATGCCACCTTTATTGTTAACAATAATTTTTTTTTCTTATCTCTCCAGCCTTTTCTACTATAAGTAGGAAAGTACAGGCTATGACTACTCACAAACTAGATGATTTCTCCCTATGAAATGAATTCACTTGGATTCACAGACTGTTACAGGTAGAGGAATTTTAGAAATCATCAAATCTAGGAGTTTTGGGGTTGTGCTCCACTATTCCACCTTGGGGTGGGGAGGGACCTATACTTCAATAAGTAACTCAGCTCTCATCTGTTTTATATATTGGTCTTTCTAGTAAAATTTTATTTGCTCAAAGCTTTTCAAGCTAAGCAAAATCTAAAAATGATTGAATTTTAAACTCTCACTGCTATAAAGAGATAGCAGCCAAGAGATGCACAGCTGTAACTAAAAAAGGTTTTCTAGATTAAAAAAAAAAAAACAGTATTTATTCCTAACACATCAAGCAGCCCCTAATTTGGGATATGTTTTTTCAAATGAATTATATGTAGAGTTGCCAGATAAAACACCAGATGTCCAATTAAATTTGAATTTCAGATAAACAACAAAAAATGTTTCATATAGGTATGTCTCAAATACAGCTGCACTCATCCCACTGTCCAAACACCTGGGTCCATAAACACTCCATCTTAGAAGTTGTAGCTTCTGTGCTTTCAGTGTATTGCTATCAAGAGACTATTTCTCAACTCTGTTTGAACTGTAAAAACTAAGCCCATAAATCATACTCTTGGAATGTGCCATAACAGCCATTATTACAATAATCCTGACCACACATTAGGGTAAAATGAGGGATTTCCTTTTGAAATTGGAAGGCATAACTAATCAGTGTTACCCAAAATATAATACCCTACACATGTTCACAATTTAGTGGATCTGGTGGATGTGCTGCCCCTTTGGGGCTGATGAGAATATGTGTCTGTTTAAGGAAGTTATAACATCTGTGTTGTTAACTTTTGGTGCCAACTGGACAATCAAACCATAAATCATCCATTGCTTTCTTGTCATAGGCATCAAACTACTGTTCTTTGCAAGTAAACCATCTCTTCACTTCCAATTCCATTCAATAACGGGCTTCACTACAAATTCCATTTGCCCAGCACAGTGTTGGGCATAGAGATAAAATGAGGTTCCCCTCCTTAATGTGCACACATTCAGAAAAGGAGACAAATGTGAAATATACAAATATAGGGTAATGTGCTGTTCTGTGCAAAAGACGCACGAAGCGAGAAAAGGCACACAAAAAATACCTTTAAGGGTAAATAACCTTTATCTCACATAAATGGCAATACAGATATAATAAGCAAATGACATAATAAGCAAATTGATATAATAAGCAAATTGCAATGGGAAGGAGAAAAGGGAAAATGTGTGTGTGTGTGTGTGTGTGTGTGTGTGTGTGTACACACACACACATTCATGAAGTTTCAGCAAGGTCTGAGACCCTAGCTCTTTTTGTAACAAGTTGTTTGGCATGAGGCCCAGTCACAAGGACCCTCGCAACTGGACTCAAGGAACACAAAAAGGTCAACTTGTTTTTGCAATTGTCTATTGTTTTTCAATAACTAATGTATAAGAATAGATTGAAATAGAGATTTCTCCGAAACAGTGCTGGATGAATGCCTCAAGGGGCTCACACAACCTGTTCCAGGGTTTGGTGACCATTGTTTGTGTCCACATTCAATTAAGCTCAAATTTAATATTTAACTTTTCTTCCACATGTGCTAAGTGCTATAATGGGGTCAATAAGAACCACTATGAGCACAGAAAACACATGTGAGACAGGAGCAAACTGGAAGTTAAACCAAAATGAAAGAAGAAAGTGGATCTACTGGGACAGAACAAAATGATCAAAGGCTCAGAATCATGAAATGTCACAACGTGCTCAAGAACTATGAATAAGTTGATGTTGCTCAAATGTCAAGTTCAAGAGGAAGAAGAAAACATCAACTAAACTAAAATTCTAGAGTAACTTTATAACATAAAACACAAAATCACAAGAAAACCAGGAAAGTGAGATGGCTCTTTTCTTTATAAATTACCCAGTTTCAGATACTCCCTTACAGCAGTGCAAATGCATTAAGATAGTTTGGGTATAAAAATTTGAGACAGGACCAGGAAAGGCATTTTGGAAGGCTGAGTCAGGCATATCACTTGAGATCAGGAGTTCAATACCAGCCTGGCCAATATGGTGAAACTCTGTCTTTACTAAGAATACAAAAATTAGCTGGGCATGGTGGCACGTGCTTATAATTCCAGCTACTTAGGGGACTGAGGTGGGAGGACTGCCTGAACCCAGTAGGCAGAGGCTGCAGTGAGCTGAGATCACACCACTGCACTCCAGCCTGGGTGACAGAGTGGGACTTCATCTCAAAAAAAAAAAAAAAAAAATTGACACACAAATTTTGGATTAAACTGCCTGGAAGCAGTATGGAAAAGGATGGGGTTTGGGGTAAAGGAAAGAGGGGAAAGTGTATGAAGCTTGGCATCAAAGAGCAATGCATGGTCCATGTAGAAGATGGTAGCAGTCTCAACTAAGATAATGAGGAAAGGAAAAAAAAAGATAGGTTTGAAAAATATTTAGGAAGTCAAATAGGCAAGATGTGGTGGTTGGTTTTATGTGTTTGCTAAGAGAGAGAAAGGAAAGAATGGCCCCCAGTTTTCTAGTATGGGTGACTAGGTAGATAAAAATTCTGCCAAATTAAACATGAAGTTTCCCTGTTGACACTCAGCTCAGGTCTGTTCCTTCATCGTCAAAAACGATAATAAGTTAATATTTGTTGGCTTACTTGTTTAGTGGCAGTCTACTTCTCTAGACAAAAAATATGGTGGGTAGAACTGTGTCTGGTGTTGCTCACCTTGTATCTTCAGTACTAGCACAGTGAGTGGCACAGAGTAGGCACTCAATAAATAGTTGTCAAAAACACAGAATGAGAAACATAATGTACAGGAAGTAAAGATACTTAATTGAGTTTATTTGCAGACATGTTGAATTAGAAGTAACTGTAAAAATCCAGGTGGAGATAACCAGTAGGAAGCCGGAAAATTTGGGAAGATTAGGTTCATGCTGCAGTTTGGATAGCTGACTTCTCCAAACTTCATGTTGAAATTTGATCCCCAATATTGGAGGAGGGGCCTAATGGGAGGTGTTTGGATCAGGATCCCTCATGAATGTCTTGCTGCCTGACCTCATAGTAATGTGTGGGTTCTAGTGCTAGTTCTATTAGTTCCTGACAGAGCTGGTTGTTAAAAGGAGTCTAGCATCTCCCCACTCTCTCGTTTCCTTTTTCACCATGTGATCTCTGCACAAAGAAGCTCCTCTTCACTTTCTGCCTTGATGGAAGAAGGCCGAAGCCCTTACCAGAAGTAGATGCTGGTATATGCTTCTTGTATAGACTGCAGAACCACGAGCCAAGTAAAGCTCTTTCCTTTATAAATGATCTGGTCTCAGATATTCCTCTACTGCAACACAGACAGACTAAGACAGTTTAGAAATAAAAATCTGAAAATTATATGGCACATAATTAAAAGCACAAAATTAAGAAGTGTGGCAGAAACAGACCCCCAATAAATTCAACATTTAATGAGATTTACTTCCTTGTAATTCTCAGCCAATCACTTGCCTTATCCAAGTAAACCATTACTATCCCCTATGCTGCTCACAAGACTGGCATATTACATGGCCCCAGGGGACACATTTCTATGTTTTGCTCCAGGGAAGGCCAACCTTTGCCCTTACGACCTTCCAACGCAGCATCATGTGTCTATAATACAAGTAATAGCAAAAACTGCAATTACTTTTGCACCAACCTAATACTTTCCACCATGTGCCCATTCGGTTCTCTCCAGTTCTTTAAACAGGTTGTGAATTCATAGTAATCCTCTCCCATGAAATCCTCCTGCTGTGGACCATGGAAGAGCAATTATTCCTGAATATGCTCACCATCAAATAATGAGTTACCAATCTGCTTTTCAAAATGTGGAACTCTTACTCTTTCTCAGTTCTTTTTCTAATTAGATACCTTTAATTTGTTGTTTACCCTTAAGATCAAATTTGGCCTTTCATAATGCAAACACCTTGTTGTCTGTTGCTATCTCATTTATTGTTTCTAGTGACATGTTTGCTCTGACCTGGTGCCTACCTTGAAGAAATCACAGGCCGTGTCAAGTAGAACAACAGACAGCCTAGATTTTCTAACATAGTTCTGATGAAATATTCACCCCACAATCAGGTGTTATGTTAAACTACACTTTTGGCTCAGGAAATGTTGTTAGGGCAGGAGCACTGGCAGATTGCCTGGTATTGACAATTAGGCACTTAATACGTGCTTTTTAAAAATAACAACAAAGAAGCTTGAGCTTCTGAAGTCTTAGCCTTGTCTAAAGCCCACAGGGCTTCTTTAGAAAGGATAATGTCTAAAGTCAACATTATAAATATATTTACGGTCTATATGCCAATATAGTAACTTCTCAGTGATGGATCAGTTAGGAAAAAAATTTACCTGAGAATGACAGGAAACCTGATCAACAATTGCTTTTCCCCTCATAGCAAGTGCAAAGATAAGCAGTCCCCCATCAGCAAAGTAGCTGCTCAGAGTTGCTATAAAAGAAGAACCGGGCTGCTCTCGCCTATCTGTTATGCCCTCCTTAGTTACATCGGCTTTTGCCCTCACACTTGTCATACATGGACAGTGGTGGCTGCTCCATTCCCAAGTTTCATGTTCCCAGGAAGATGGTAGGAAAGGTGGGGGGTGGAGGGACAAGGGAAAAAGACATTTCTTGTACTGAGGTACTGTATTATCATGTTATTCAGGAAGGGAAGCCCTCCTTAGTGATTTCACTTACATCTCATTGACCATCTCTCCCTACAAGGGAACAGAGAGATGGAGTTTGTAGCTTTTACAGCTTCTATGACAGAGCTAGACAAGTGAGATGGGAGAAATGAGAGTGGGAGCTGCCAATCAAGTACTTCAGACTTAAGAACAAATCGAAAACACATTATTGCATCTGCATATTTCTTAAAATCCTTTGAGCAACACATCTTACCCTAATTTACTTGTGCTGTTGATTTTCATTTGCATAATTCTTAGAGTTGACCTTATTTTAAAATTTTCCACTCTATAATATATGAACATTATTACCTTTCTCCTTTATATGGTCTATTTTATCAAAGTAAACTAGGAAAATGTTTGAAAATATTTGTACATCCTAATTCAGGTAACTGTATGAATAAAATATATTTTTGGCCACGTTATTTTTAAATTAGTTCCTGGAATTTTCCCCAGTGGTGGTAAGAATTTATTTGATTGGCAAGCAACAATACCAAAGATAATTTTACATATGTTCCCATATTTTTGACCTGTTTGGTATATTACACAAATTGGAGTTGCAGATGTTAAGGCCAGAGAATGGGTTTTGTCTGGGGTCTTTTTCATTGAGAAGTGCTTTGTCTCCATCTGGTGGACAATCGTAACTTTTCCATGTTAGCAGTTAGCGGATGCTTTTCAGCCTGGAGGCACATTGGGATTGGAGGGGTGCTTGTAAACAATCTAATACCTAGCTCCTCCCCACACCAATTCAATTAGAATGTGTAGGATAGAATCAGGGTTAGTATTTTTTTTTAGACTTGTAGGCAACTTTATTGTGTAAATAAGATTAAGAACTATTGAGTTAGAAAAAGTTCCAGATCCGTGACGAATACTGGATAAACCATTCCTTGTATGAGACTTCCATAAAGTAAAAAGAGCAATCTATATAGGTAAATCTATATCATCTTCCAAAGATCCTTTTACATCTTTCAGAGCAGCAATCACCAATGAGCAGCTAGCAATATAAGAAATCTAAAATCTAACTCCAAGTTGCTTCCTGTGCAACTCTCCCTATAACGAGGCAGAATGTGCTGGCAGAGACATACACACACACACACAGACTTGCCCCTGGATCAAACTGTCAAATACAATCCACCCTTCATGTCCTCGGCTTCTACATCCACAGATCCAACCAACCACAGACCAAAAATACTTTTTAAATAAACAATGTAAATTTTAAAACAACACAGCACAACTATATATCACATTTATATTGTATTTGTATTGTAAGTAATCTAGAGATGAATTAAAGTATATGGGGGGATGTGTGTAGGTTATGTGCAAATACTTGAGCATCCACAGGTTTTGGTGTTTGCTGGAGTCCTGGAACCAATGCACCATGGATACCAAGGGACGACTGTAGTTTCCATCTGATTTTGATACTTCATGTGTTTACGGGCAACTTTCTTATGTATATTCTCATTTAACCCTCCTTTCTTCCCATAAATGCCAATACTTGCCAAAGAGCACAGGTCCCTCAAGTGCCTTGGGTGCCCACTCAGGCCCTGTTTTTTTCCTCCATCTTGTCATCATTAAAACTGACTTTGCCAGGATCTGCTTCTTTCTGAGCTCACCTTTTTAAAAAAATCATCACATATGGCTCCATAGGACTCATAAATGTAACTTGGATACTTGAGGCCAATGGGACAACTTTAAGTGGAACACAATATCACTCTTTTTAATAAAGAAGAAACTTTAATGATTCACCATTGGATCATTGCTCTTAGCAATGGGTATACAGTACCATTTAGCAATGACTTAGCAACCCCTTCCTGTTGGACAAAAGCCTATAGAGAGAGACCAGGAATCACAGACAAGGCCTTTCTGCTTTCTTTGACAAAAATGCCAAAGGATTATGAAAAGTGACAGCAGGCTGGGTGTGGCGGCTCATGCCTGAAATCCCAGCCCTTTGGGAGGCCGAGGCGGGAAGATTGCTTGAGCCCAGGAGTTCAAGGCCAGCCTGGGCAACATAACAAGATCCTGTTTCTTAAAAATTTTTTAAAAATCAAAAAATAATAAAAAAGGAAAGTGACTGCATTCCAAAAAAAAAAAAAAAATCATCACAGATTTACTTAATATTCACTTGTCAAACCCACAGTTGATTATCTTTAGGGAAAATACATTCAAGGCACATATACAATTGTAGAAGTTATTATGTATGTAGCGTGGAAGGTCCATTTTATTATTTTTTACATGTTCTGGAAGACATAAAAAAAAGATTGAAAAAGATTATTATCCTTTTTAAAACTTTCTCAAACCAATTTCGATAGATAATGGCTCAGTCTTTATCAAGATATAGTAGTCACCCTACTTATCCTTGATTCCACTTTCTGTAGGTTTAGTAACCCGTAGCAAACCATGCTTTAATATGGTCTGAAAATAGTAAATGGAAAATTCTAGAAATAAACAATTTATAAGTTTTAAGTTGTGCCCCATTTGAATAGTGTGTTGAAATCCTACACTATCCAACCCAGGATATGAATCATCCATACTGTGAACACTTCCCGCTCATTCCTTAGTAGCCCTCTGGATTATCAGATTGACCAACAGTTATCACAGTGCTTACTTAATAAAGGCCCCAAAGTGCAAGAGTAATGACACTGGCATATTGTTATAACTGTTCTATTTTATTATTATTAATCTCTTACTGTGCCTAATTTATAAATTAAACTTTATCATTGGTATGTTTATACAGGAAAAACATAATATACATAGGGTTTGGTATCTGCAATTTCAGGCATCCATTAGAGGTCTTGGAATTTATCCCTCAAGGGTAAGAAAGGACTACTGAATAGCAGGAAAGCAACCACAGGTAATATGTAAGTGGATGGGCATGGCTGTGGCTTAATAAACAGACCCCTGGTTTACTGGATCATCGGTCAAAGATAAGAACGTTGTCTTAAAATTTTTTCAAGTGTTTCAAAACACTTGAGAAAACATTTAAAATCTATTTTTCTTCTTTCCATTAAAAATTTCAAAAATGAGTTGTTTTTTTTTTTCTTCAAATATTTTCACTTTTTTTTTTTTCCCCATTTATTTATTTTATTGCATTTTACATTTTGGGGTACATGTGAAGAACATGCAAAATTGTTGCATAGGAACACACGTGGCAGTGTGATTTGCTGCCTTCCTCCCCATCACCTACATCTGGCATTTCTCCCCTTGCTATCTCTCCCCAGCTTCCCACCCCCCACCCTCCCTCCCCTATTTCCCCCCAACTGACCCCAGTGTGAAAATAGACAAATGGGACCTAATCAAACTCCACAGCTTCTGCACAGCAAAAGAAACAATCATTAGAGTGAATCGGCAACCAACAGATTGGGAAAAAATTTTTGCAGTTTACCCATCTGACAAAGGGCTGATATCCGTAATTTACAAAGAACTAAAGCAGATTTACAAGAAAAAAACTAACAAGCCCATTCAAAAGTGGGCAAAGGATATGAACAGACACTTCTCAAAAGAAGACATACGTGAGGCCAACAAACATATGAAAAAATGCTCATCATCACTGGTCATCAGAGAAATGCAAATCAAAACTACACTGAGATACCATCTCACGCCGGTTAGAATGGTGATCATTAAAAAATCTGGAGACAACAGATGCTGGAGAGGATGTGGAGAAATAGGAACACTTTTGCACTGTTGGTGGGAGTGTAAATTAGTGCAACCATTGTGGAAGACAGTGTGGCGATTCCTCAAGGACCTAGAAATAGAAATTCCATTTGACCCAGCAATCCCATTACTGGGTATATATCCAAAGGATTACAAATCGTTCTACTATAAGGACACGTGTACACGAATGTTCATTGCAGCACTGTTTACAATAGCAAAGACCTGGAACCAACCCAAATGCCCATCGACGATAGACTGGATAGGGAAAATGTGGCACATATACACCATGGAATATTATGCAGCCATCAGAAACGATGAGTTTGGGTCCTTTGTAGGGACATGGATGAACCTGGAAACCATCATTCTCAGCAAACTGACAGAAGAGCAGAAGATCAAACACCGCATGTTCTCACTCATAGGCGGGTGTTGAACAATGAGAACACATGGACACAGGGAGGGGAGCAAAAATGAGTTTTAACTCTAGCTGACTAATAACCAATATACATATTATATCTCAAGTGTGACTTTTTGGTGTTTTGATACTCATAGTCAATTTTTTATGAACATTTTTAATAGCATATTGAAAAAGGTCTTCTAAAGTAATGGTAAGAATTTATATTTTTCATGAAGAATCAATGTCTGTCAAGACTAAGAGTAATAAAATTACCTAATTTAGGACTGAAACACCTATTTTCCCAATCTAAACAAAATGTCCTTGATGTTAGTGTTGTCACTAGCAACAATTCTTTTTTTTAATTGTTTTTGTCATTTATAACATGTAGTTAAAAGTACTCATAGATACACAGTTTACAAAACAAAAAATTCTCAGAAGATCTTAACTTTTAGAAAATGCAGTTTGAACAATATTGGGAAAATGTGGAGGATCATGTATTACTGTTATAAATGAGGCAATATAGGAAATAAAAACACAAAACTAGTATCTTGGTTCTGCATCAGTTTCTCTGACAAACTCTCAAAATAGATACTCTTCAGTAGAAAATTCATGTTTTGTAATATTGAGAAACACATATGGGCTAAAGTGGGCTTAACATACCAATGATGGACACACAAATTGAAGCCCTTTGTGTGACACAGATACAAATATCAATTAAAGAAATGACAGTTTTTTAAATTGTCATCTAAGGGCAAGAAGAGTCCCAGAATAGTGTATAGAGTGATGACACAAGTGGGCTTTTTTTTTTTTAACGGAAGACTTAAAAATCTCTGTTTTGCCCATTAGACCCATAAGTACTTTGTAGGAAATAAACATACCCCCAACCCAGTAACACTGTCACAGCTCATAAAACCAGCTTCAGAAATCAATAGTTACAAAAGCCATTCCAAGTAAGAAAGCATTCCAGTTCCAACTTGGTCAATGAGTCACTTTTAGTCTGAAGGCGTTCAGTCCCACCCACAGCCTGTGTGCCTGTGCTTCCTTCCACCTTGCCACCCAGTTGGACACGGGGCAGGGCCTCAGGTAGCTCCCAACACAGTCGGGGACAACAAACAAACACAACTCCTTCCTTGCATATTTGGTCAGTGTTTGTAGTGCAACTAAATGGGGACCTCCAGCCACCCGTGGCCCCTCGGGGCACTGGCTCCTCTTCCCTCTTTTTAAGTCACAGTACTAGTTTGGGGCAGGCCAGCGTGGGCAGAGACAGCAACAGGGACAGAGGCAGAAGGAAGGGCGGGGGTGGGGGAAGGAACGACGCTGCAGGATGACTTATGCACACCAGTGGCTGGCAGGGCCCTCCCATCACCCCCAGCATGGGATGTGTCATATGGGCATGGGCTAAGTCTTAAGATAAAATTTTTGTTCTTAAACAACATACCACTAGGACATACACCACCTAACTACTACTGTTTCACAGGACTAGCAACAATCAATCATCTTCTTGCTAATTGGTATACAAACTGAACAGAAATCACATATCTGAAATTGGGTCTCTAAATCTGTCTCCAGATTCTATACAGAACTTAATCATGCTGAGTCAATACCATGAGGTCCACTTGTTATTTTACATGGTTTTATGCCCTTAATCTACATGGAATGTATAACAAGAGAAAATTTTAAATGTGTTTTAGAACCAAAATGCTAAACTAACAAAGCTTTTAGCCAACTACAGCCAAAAAAGCAATCATATCATTTTTATTGTATGTACTATTAATTGGAAAAGGCTATGCTAGTGCAAGCCTTAGGTTCAGGAAGTCAAAATGGACATCAAGTCCTCTGTAGGCTAAGCAAGTCAGCAGGCAGCTATTCTCCTTTCAATGCCTCAGTACATAGGTGCCACCATCTCAATGCAAGAGCTCAGAAAATAAGCTGCAAGGTCAGAAGGGCTCTAATCCTCAGGCTGAAGTAACATGTAAATGATGCATCATTCCACTCAGAAGTTACTAGCCAGGACACTAGAAAAAGAAATGACAAATAGGAAGCAGAACTAACTTGCAGCTCCCACTCAGACAGACCAGTGTGTGGAGACTCACATAATAAACTTTTTCTCCAAGAACTATTACAGGAACATACCAGGAAAGCTGAGATGATCCAGAGATCCTTTGAAGGAAGGAGACTGCTGCTGCAGGTGCCTGGAGACAGCCAAAAAACTGTGAATTATCAAAATGGAAAGAAGGATTGTCTGCCCCAAACACACAACCTCACTGGGGAACCTGAAGGTCCAAATCACAGAAGAAGGATTTGACCTTACCTGGAGCTGAGACAAATTTAGAGAGCCAAGTAAAATACAAGTGTAGATGAAGCAGCAGAAAGAGCACTGTGGGTACTCTTGGTTCCCAGGGAAGCCATTTCTGACTTTGTCTCACAGGAGACCTTGGGGAGGGCTGCCAGAGGACTGGGAAAAGACCACAGGGGGAAGGAAACGTCCAATTGCACTCTGTAACCATTTTGACAACTCACAAAGTTTCCTGGACAGAACATGGGGAAGGGGATTAATAGGGAGTGTAGACACAGCACAGAAGCTGTACAGGTGGGGAAGCACAAAACCTGAAAGCCCTGCTTGCTTTCCAGCTGAGAGGCAGGTAGCCTGGGGCAAGTTCTCAGCCCCATTTACCCACTGCCTGGAAATAAACTCAGTGCTATTGAGAGGGCACAGTAGGAGTGAGACTAGCCTTTTGGGCTATATGAGAGCTGTGTGAGGCCTGTAACTGCTGGTTTTCTCCCACTTCCCTGGAGACCTGCATGACACAGCAAAGACAGCCATAATACCCCTGGAAACATAACTCCATTGGCCTGAGAGCCACACCCACATACCCCACAGCAGCCACAGCAAGCCCCACCCAAGGAGAGTCTGAGCTCAGACACACCTAACCTTGCTCCAACCTGATGGTCTTTCTCTACCTACCCTAGCAGCTGAAGACAAAGGTCATAATCTCCTGGGAACTCTATGGCCCCACCCACTACCCGATCCTCCCTATACTAACAGAACTGATGCTCTCTTGAAAGTGTCACCTCCTGGCTGAAGGCCAACCAACACAAAACTAGCACAATAAACAAAACTACAACCAAGAACTCTGTCACAGAGTCCACTTCACTCCCCTGCCACTCCACCAGAGCAGATGCTGATACTCATGGCTGAGAGACTTGAAGATGGTTCACATCAGAGGATGTTGTAAAGACACTTCCCAGTAGCAACCTGGAGCCCAGTAGCTCTGCTGGGTGGTTAGATCCAGAGAGAAATAACAACCATTGCAGTTTGGCTCTCAGGAAACCAAATCACGAGGGGAAGGGGAAGAGAGCACCACATCAAGGGAGCACCCCTGTGAGACAAAAGAATCTGAATAGCAGCCCTTCAGCCCCATATCTTCCCTCTGACATATTCTACTCAAAGAAGAAGCCAGAAAAAACAATCCTGGTAATATGACAAAACAAGGTTAACACTCCCAAAACGATCACACTAGCTTACCAGCAATGAATCCAAACCCAGAAGAAATCTCTGAATTGCCAGAAAAAGAATCAAGAAGGTCAATTATTAAGCTAATTAAGGAAGCACCAAAGAAAGGTGATGTCCAACTTAACGAAATATTTTTAAAAAGGTATAAGATATTCTAAAATTGACACCCTATGTCAAAATTGAAAGAGCTAGAGGAGCAAGATCAAAAAAACTCAAAACCTAGCAGAAGACAAGAAATAGCTAAGATCAGAGCAAAACTGAAGGAGATAGAGACACAAAAAACCCTTCAAACAATCAATAAATCCAGGAGCTGGTTTTTTGAAAAGATCAACAAAATAGACAGACCACTAGCCAGATTAATAAAAAAGAAAAGAGAGAATAACCAAATTGATGCAATAAAAAATGATAAAAGAGGTATCACCACAGATTCCACTGAAATTCAAACCATCATCAGAGATTATTACAAACAACTCTATGCACAAAACTAGTAAACCTGGAAGAAATGGATAAATTCCTGGACATTTGCCTCCTCCCAAGCCTAACCCAGGAAGAAGCTGAAACCCTGAACAGATCCATAACAAGGTCTGAAGTTGAGGCAGCAATTAAGAGCCTACCACCCAAAAAAAGCCCAGATCCAGACAGGTTCACAGCCAAATTCTACCGGACATACAAAGAGGGGCTGGTACCATTCCTTCTGAAACTATTCCAAACAATACAAAAAGAGGGAATCCTTCCCAAATCATTTTATGAGACCAACATCATCCTGATACCAAAACCCAGCAGAGACTCAACAAGAAAAGAAAACTTCAGGCCAATATCCATGATGAACATAGATGCAAAAATCTTCAATAAAATACTGGTAAGCCGATTGCAACAGCACATCAAAAAGCTTACCACCATGATCAAGTAGGCTTCATCCCGGGAATGCAAGGCTGGTTCAACATACGCAAGTCTATAAATGTAATTCACCACATAAACAGAACCAAAGACAAAAATCACATGATTATCTCAACTGATGCAGAGAAGGCCTTTGATAAAATTCAACAGCCCTTTATGCTAAAAACCCTCAATAAGCTAGGTATTGACGGAACGTATCTCAAAATAATAAAAGCTATTTATGATAAACCAACAGCCAATATCATACTGAATGGGCAAAAACTGGAAGCATTCCCTTTGAAATATGGCACTAGACAAGGATGCCCTCTCTCACCACTCCTATTCAATATAGTACTGGAAGTTCTAGCCAGAGCAATCAGGCAAGAAAAAGAAATAAACGGTATTCAAATAGGAAAGGAGGAAGTCAAATTGTCTCTATTTGCAGACGACATGATTGTATATCTAGAAGACACCATCGTCTCAACCCAAAATCTGCTGAAACTGATAAGCAACTTTGGCAAAGTCTCAGGATACAAAATCAATGTGCAAAAATCACATGCATTCCTATACACCAATAACAGACTTAAAGACAGCCAAATCAAGAACGAACTTCCATTCACAATTGTCACAAAGAGAATAAAATACCTAGGAATACAACTAACAAGGAACATAAAGGACCTCTTCAAGGAGAACTACAAGCCACTGCTCAATGAAATAAGAGAGGACACAAACAGATGGAGAAACATTCCATGTTCATGGTTAGGAAGAATCAATATCGTGAAAATGGCCATACTGCCCAAAGTAATTTACAGATTCAACGCTATTCCCATCAAGCTACCAATGACCTTCTTCACAGAACTGGATAAAAACACCTTGAACTTCATATGGAACCAAAAGAGAGCCCACATAGCCAAGCCAATTCTAAGCAAAAAGAACAAAGCGGGAGGCATCACACTACCGGACTTCAAACTATACTACAAGGCTACAGTAATCAAAACAGCATGGTACTGGTAGCAAAACAGAGATATAGACCAATGGAACAGAACAGAGGTCTCAGAGGCAACACAACATATCTATAACCATCTGATCTTTGACAAACCAGACAAAAACAAGCAATGGGGAAAGGAGTCCCTGTTTAATAAATGGTGTTGGGAAAACTGGCTAGCCATGTGCAGAAAGCAGAAACTGGACCCCTTCCTGACACCTTACACTAAGATTAACTCCAGATGGATTAAAGACTTAAACATAAGACCTAACACCATAAAAACCCTAGGAGAAAATCTAGGCAAAACCATTCAAGACATAGGCGTAGGCAAGGACTTCCTGACCAAAACACCAAAAGCATTGGCAACTAAAGCCAAAATAGACAAATGGGACCTAATCAAACTCCACAGCTTCTGCACGGCAAAAGAAACAGTCATTAGAGTGAATCAGCAACCAACAGAATGGGGAAATATTTTTGCAGTTTACCCATCTGACAAAGGGCTGATATCCAGAATTTACAAAGAATTAAAACAGATTTACAAGAAAAAAAACAAGCCCATTCAAAAGTGGGCAAAGGATATGAACAGATACTTTACAAAGGAAGACATACACGAGGCCAACAAACATATGAAAAAATGCTCATCATCACTGGTCATCAGAGAAATGCAAATCAAAACTACATTGAGATACCATCTCATGCCAGTTAGAATGGCGATCATTAAAAAATTTAGAGACAACAGATGCTGGAGAGGATGTGGAGAAATAGGAACACTTTTACACTGTTGGTGGGAGTGTAAATTAGTTCAACCATTGTGGAAGACAGTGTGGCGATTCCTCAAGGACCTAGAAATAGAAATTCCATTTGACCCAACAATCCCATTACCGGGTATATATCCAAAGGATTATAAATCATTCTATTATAAGGACACGTGCATACGAATGTTCACTGCAGCACTTTTTACAATAGCAAAGGCCTGGAACCAACCCAAATGCCCATCGATGATAGACTGGACAGGGAAACTGTGGCACACATACACCATGGAGTATTATGCAGCCATCAAAAAACGTTGAGTTTGTGTCCTTTGTAGGGACATGGATGAACCTGGAAACCATCATTCTCAGCAAACTGACAGAAGAGTAGAAGATCAAACACCGCATGTTCTTGCTCATAGGCAGGTGTTGAACAATGAGAACACATGGACACAGGGAGGGGAGCACTACATTCTGGGGTCTATTGGGGGGAAATAGGGGAGGGACAGTGGGGGGTGGGGAGTTAGGGAGAGATAGTATGGGGAGAAATGCCAGATATAGGTGATGGGGAGGAAGGCAGCAAATCACACTGCCACTTGTGTACCTATGCAACAATCTTGCATGTTCTTCACATGCACTCCAAAACCTAAATGCAATAAATTAAAAAAATAAAAAAATAAAAATAAATTAAATAAAGGTATAAGATATGAAAAGAAAAAAACTTCACTGAAATAGAATAAACAAAAGACAATCACAACTTCTGAAAATAAAGGACACACTTAGAGAAATGCATGCACTGAAAAGTCTCAGCAACAGAATCAAAAAACAGAAGAAAAAATTTTAGACCTTGAAAACAAGACTTTTCAATTAACCCAATCTAAAAATGACAAAGAAAAAAGAATAAAAAACAAAAGCAAAGCCTCTAAGAAGTTTGAGATTATGCTAAACAACCAAATATAAGAATAATTGGTGTTCCCAAGAAAGAAGAGAAATCTAGAAGTTTAGAAAACATATTTAAGATAACAATCAAGGAAAACTTCCCTGGTCAGGCTAGAGATTTAGACATGTAACACAAGAAGTTCAAAGAACACCTGGGAAACTAATTGCAAAAAGATCATCACCTAGGCACATACTCATCAGGTTATCTCAAGTCAAGACAAAGGAAACTATCTTAAAAGCTATGAGGCAAAAGCATCGGGTAACCTAAAACGGAAAACCTAACATATTAACAGCAAATTTATCAGCAAAAACCCTGCAAACTAGAGGGGACTAGGGCCCTATCTTTAGCCTCCTAAAACAAAATAATAATCAGCCAGGGATTTTGTATTCAGCTAAACTAAGCTATTAAGCTTCACAAGTGAAAAAAAAAAGATAGTCTTTTTCAGACAAACAAATGCTGAGTGAATTCAACACTACCAAGCCACCACTATAAGAACTGGTAAAAGGAGTTCTAAATCTTGAAACACATTTCAGAATACACCAAAATAGAACTCCTTAAAGCATAAATACCGCAGGACATATAAAACAAAAACACAATGAAAAAATAAAAATGCATTCAGGTAACAAATAGCATGATGAACAGAATAGTACGTATCTCAATACTAACATTGCATGTAAATAACATAAATGCTCCACTTAAGAGACGCAAACTGGAAGAGTGAAAAAGAATTCAACAACCAAGTATCTGCTATGATCAAGAGACTCACCTAATATATAAGGACTCATGTAAACTTAAGGTAAAAGGGTGGAAAAAGAATATTTCATGCAAATGAACACCAAAAACAAGGAGGGGTAGCTATTCTTATATTAGACAAAACAAACTTTAAAGGAACAACAGTTAAAAAAAAATAAAAATAAAAGAGACATTATATAATGATTTTAAAAACTCATCCAACAGGAAAATATCACAATTCTAAATATAGGTGCACCTAATACTGGAGCTCCCAAATATAAATTTGGATAAACAATTACTACTAGATCTATGAAATGAGATAGACAGCAACACAGTAATAGTGGGGGACTTTAATACTCCACTGACAGCAACAGACAGGTCACCGAAACAAAAAGTTAATAAAGAAACAATGAATTTAAATTATACCTTAGAACATATGGACCTAACAGGTATTTATAGGACACACTACCCAGCGACTATAGAATACACATTCTATGCATCAGCACATGTAACATTAATTCTTCAAGATAGACCTTATAAGCCATAAAACAAGTCTCAATAAATTTAAGAAAACTGAAAATTATATCAAGTACTCTCTCATATCACAGTGGAATAAAATTGAAAATCTACTCCAAGGAACCCTCAAAACCATGGAAATACATTGAAATTAAATAATCTGCTCCTGAATGATCAGTGGGTCAACAATGAAATCAAGACAGAAACTTTAAGATTATTTGAATTGAACTATAATAGTGACAAAACCTATCAAAACCCCTGGGATACAGCAAAGATGGTGCTAAGAGGAAAGTTTATAGCCTTAAATGCCTACATCAAAAAGTCTGAAAGGGCACAAATAGACAATCTAAGGTCAGCCCTCAAGGAACTAGAGAAATAAGAACAAATCAAACTCAAACTCAGCAGAAGAAAAGAAATAACAAAGATCAAGCAGAACTAAATGAAATTGAAACAACAAGAAAAATATAAAAGATAACTGAAATAAAATGCTGGTTCTTTAAAAAGATAAATAAAATTGACAGACCATTGGCAAGATTAACCAAGAAGAGAGAAAATCCAAATAAGCTCAATTAGAAATGAAACGGGAGATAGTACAACTGATACCACAGAAATACTAAAGATCATTCAAGGCATTTATGCCTTTATGCGTGTAAACTAGAAAACTTAGAGGAGATGGATACATTCCTGGAAATATACAACTCTCCTAGGTAAAACCAGGAAGAAAGGGAAACTCTGAACAGACCAATAACAAGCAGCTAGATTGAGATGGTAAGAAAAAAAATTGCTAACAACAAAAAAGTCCAGGACCAGACAGATTCACAGCTAAATTCTATCAGACATTCAAAGAAGAATCCTATTGACATTATTCCATGAGATAAAGAAAAAGAGAATCCTTCCTAAATCATTCTATGAAGCCAGTATCATCCTAAAGCCAAAACCAGGAAAGGACATAACAAAAAAAGAAAACTACAGACAAATATCCCTGATGAACACAGATGCTAAAATCCTTAACAAAATGCTAACTAACCAAATCCAACAGCATATCAAAAAGATAATCCACCATGATGAAATGAGTTTCATACCAGGGATGGAGGGATGGTTTAACATATGCAAGTCAATACATGTGATACACCACATAAACAGAATTAAAAACAAAAATCACAGGATCATCTCAATAGATGGAGAAAATGCATTTGACAAAATCCAGCATCCCTTTACCCTCAGTAAAATCAGCATACAAGGAATATACGTTAACATAATAAAAGCTATGTATGACAAACCCACAGCCAACATTATACTGAATGGGGAAAAGCTGAAAGCATTGCCACTGAGAACTGTAACAAGGATGTCCATTTTGAACACTTCTATTCAACATAGTACTGGAAGTCCTAGCCAGAGCAATCAGACAAGAGAAAGGAATAAAAGGCATCCAAATTGGTAGTGAGGAAGTCAAATTGTGGCTGTTTGCTGATGATATCATTGCATACCTAGAAAACCCTAAAGACTCCTTCAAAAAGCTCCAAGAACTGAGAAGTGAATTCAGCAAAGTTTTAAGACACAAAATTAATGTACACAAATCAGTAGTTCTGCTATACACCAACAGTGACCAAGCTGAGAATCAAATAAGAAAGTCAACCCCTTTCACAATAGATTAAAAAAAAAAAAAAGCTTAGAAATATACCTAACCAAGGAGGTGAAAGATCTCTACAAGGAAAACTACAAACATTGCTCAAAGAAAAAATCATAGACAACACAAACAAATGGAAATACTTCCCATGCTCATGGATGGGTAGAATCAATATTGTGAAAATGACATACTGTCAAAAACAATCTACAAATTCAATGCAATTCTCATCAAAATACCACCATCATTCTTCACTGAAGATACATCATTCTCACTTGAAAATACTATGCTAAAATTGATATGGAACCAAAAAAGAGCCCACATAGCTAAAGCAGGACTAAGCAAAAAGGAGCAACTCTGGAAGCATAATATTACCTAACTTCAAATTATACTATCAGGCCATAGTCACCAAAACAGCATGGTACTTGTCTGAAAACAGGCACATAGACCAACAGAACAGAATAGAGAACCCAAATATTTACAGCCAACTGATCTTTGACAAAGCAAACAAAGACATAAAGTGGGGAAAGGACACCCTTTTCAACAAATGGTGCTGGGATAATTGGCAAGTCACATGTAGAAGAATAAAACTAGATCCTAATCTCTCACCTTATATAAAAATCAACTCCAGATGGATCACAGACTTAAATATAAGACCTGAAACCATACAAATTCTAGAAGATAACATTGGAAAAACCCTTCTAGACACTAGCTTAGGCAAAGACTTCATGGCCAAGAACCCAAAAGCAAATTCAATGAAAACAAACAGATGAGACTTAATTAAGCTAAAAAGCTTCTGCACAGCAAAACAAACAAGAAACAGAGTAAACAGAAAACCCACAGAGTTGGAGACCTTTGCAATTTACACGTCCAATGAAGAACTAATATCCAGACATATCAGCAAGAAAAAAAAAATCCCATCAAATAGTGGGCTAAAAGCACAATTCTCAATTGCAAAATCATGGATCAGGTCCAATCCAAATGCCCATTCTTGCTTTGGCTATGTGGGCTCAACAAGTGGATAGAGAAACTGTGGTATGATGGAATACTACTCAGCAATAAAAAGGAATGAATTAACAGCATTCACAGCAACCTGGATGAGATTGGAGACTATTATTCTAAGTGAAGTAACTCAGGAATGGAAAACCAGGCATTGTATGTTCTCACTGATATGTGGGAGATAAGCTATGAGGACTCAAAGGTATAAGAATAATAAAATGTACTTTGGGGATTTGGAGGAAAGGGTGGAACTGGGGTGAGGAACAGAAGACTACAAATAGGCTGCAGTATGTACTGCTCAGGTGATGGGTGCTCCAAAATCTCACAAATCATCACTAAGGAACTTATTCTTAATACTAAACACCACCTGTATCCCAACAACCTATAGAAAAATGAAATTTTAAAAAAAGAATAGAAAATATTTGCCTTGTTATCTACTCCCCCCACCCCAAAAATGTGGGCTAAATACATGAATAAACAACTCTCAAAAGAAGATATACAAATGGGCAACAAACATATTTAAAAGGCACAACATCACTAATTATCAGGGAAATGCAAATCAAAACCACATTGCAATACCACCTTACTCCTGCAAGAATGGCCATAACCTAAAAACAAAAAAATAAGTGATGTTGATATGGATGTAGTGGGAAGGGAACACTTTCTCACTGCTGGTGGGAATGTAAACTAGTACAACCACTATAGAAAACAGTGTGGAGATTCCTTAAAGAACTAAAAGTAGAACTACCATTTGATTCAGTAATCCCACTACTGTGTATCCCTGAGGAAAACAAGTCACTATATGAAAAGGACACATGCACATGTTTATAGGAGCATGATTCACAACTGCAAAAATATGTAACCATCAACCAATGAGTAAACCATGAAATTAAATGTCCATCAACCAATGAGTAAAGAAAATGTAGTACATAAGGGACTAATACTCAGCCATAAAAAGGAATGAAATGATGGCATATGCAGCAACCTGAATGGAGCTGGAGACCATTATTTTAAGTATGTAGCTCAGGAATGCAAAACCAAACACCCTAAGTTCTCATTCATAAGTGGGAGCTAAGCTATGAGGATACAAAGGCATAAGAATGATACAATGGATTTTAGGGATTCAGGGAAAGGATGGGGGGGGTGAGGGATATAAGACAACACATTGGGTACAGTGTACAGTACTCAAGTGATGGATGCACCAAAATCATATAAATCACCACTAAAGGACTTATTCATGTAACCAAATACCACCGGTTTGCCTAAAACATATTGAAATAAAGATAATAATAAATTTTTTTTTAAGTCAAAATGAGGGAAACAGGCTTAAGGAAAGACTAAATTTTTTGGTGAGTTCAATGCTTGGGGAAACCAGAAACTTTAATGTGTATGCAAAACTCTGACAGAGGCCAAATATTTTTTCAAAGGTGTAAGTCATCTATAATAAATTAAGGACTTTGAGGAATCAAATCAGCCAGTAAAAAAAAATTCCCATGGAATGTCCCATTTGGTCACTCTTTGGGATTTGGCCAAAGCAACCTAGATGCATATTGCAGCCTATATGCTTTACAAAATACATGGAGAGGAAGAAAAATGCCCATTTGGATTAAACTGTAATTGCTGCAATTACAGCTGTAGTGATGGCTGGAAGCAGAGGTGAAGTAATTAGTACCTGAAGAACTTCTAGCTGGATCCAAAATAGTGAAGGGAAGATCAAGATTAGGAAGGCCAGGCAGCCAGGAGGTGAAGTGCAATTTCATATAGTAGATTAGGTTAAGCAGGACATCTCATTTATTGTTCCTCTTTTGGGCTGTGATAATAGGAAGACTCAGGTCAGTGAGAATATTCAGTATACTGGACTGTGACTTTACAAAAACCAAGTGATGAACAAACTTCCTGAAAAGCCGTTGGAATAAAACATAATTTAACATGCCCACCAATAAATCATATTTTCCTGAATTTCTTTGGAGCTATTTCCTTGACTTAAATATTCTTAATCTCTCTTGCATACTACTGAAGACTAAAAAATCACAATCAAAGAAGAATGCAGTAGCCATATCCTATCTCCATTTTTAGAGATAAAATAAATGGCTTTCTTCTCTTATGCTTTTAGATAGTACTTATCAACAATTTTTGGTAAGCATTTGCTAAATGACTTGTAATCACATAAAAGACATAACCTTCTGTAAGAAAAAAATAAAATTTTAAATCCATAAAACAGAAAGTGATTCTATTTAAAATTTACTTCCTTTACAAAAAGGCTTCACAACACAATTCCTCTAATGATCTTCCCTACAGCATTTAGAATGAATTCAACTTATACACCATTTCCTGTATCATCTATTGAGGAAGAATAGGGCCTGGAGTCAGGGAACCTAATGTCAATTCACACAGACTTCCTAGAACTAAATCAAAAGTAAAACTACAACTTTCCACACCCAAGTAACAAAAGGACTGGAAGCTACTCCCTTTGCAACACCCACCACTTTTTCTGTGTAGCAGATGAAAAATTGAAAGTATCTCTGATTGGTACCCTTCTGCAACCAATCAGGCTTGTGGCTGGCCAAGTCTTCATCTGACTGGGTATAACTTTGTAACTTCACTTCAGCCTTACTCTCCTCAACCAATTAGACATTTGCATACAGCGTAACTTTGTCACTTCACCTCTGATTTGTCCCGTCCCTCAACCAATCAGACTGATTGTGGGCCACTACTTCACTTCTGTTCATGTCCTGTTAGCTTTTGATATTGTTCCACTGGACACCAAGGCTCTGCTTTCTCCTTTCAATCTCCTTTATTCAGATTGTATAATTTACATTGTGTCTTCAAGCTCACTGACACTTTCTTCTGACACCTTCAATCTGTGTTTAATTTTATCTAGTGGATTTTTCATTTCATTATTTTACCATTCTGTTGCGAAATTGTTCGTTTTTATCTTTGTGCTTTCCATTTCTCTTTCCTTATTGCTTTACTCATTAAGATGACATTTCCTTTACATCGTTGAACATGTGCATAATAGCTCCTTTAAAGATTTTGCAGAATTCAACATTTAAGCAATGTCAAGGTTTTTCTTGACTGCCTTCTGTCTTTACTGTGGGATTTTCCTGTTTCTTTCCATACCTAGTAATTTTTTACTATATACATTACATTTTAAAAGATATGTTGTCAGCCGGGCATTGTGGCTTACATCTGTAATTTCAGCACTTTGGGAGGTCAAGGCAGGCAGCTCACCTGCGGTCAAGAGTCTGAGACCAGCCTGGCCAACACGGTAAAACCCCATCTCTATGAAAAACACAAAAATTAGCCAGGCATGACGGCGCATGTCTGTAATCCCAGCTACTCGGGAGGCTGAGGCAGGAGAATCACTTGAACTGAGGAGGCACAGGTTGCAGTGAGCCAAGATCATAGCATTGCACTCCAGCCTAGGTGACAAGAGCGAAACTCCATCTCAAAAAAAAAAAAAAAAAAAGATATGTTGGCAAAAATCTGCATTGTATCTTCCTCTCAAAGTGCTGATTTTTGTTCCAGCAGGCATTCTGATTACTAGATGGCTGCTTTCAACTTTAGTTTTATGCTTTATTAGTATAGATCTGTGAAAAGCTCAAGGTGTTTTGCAGTCCTTTTAATTTGTCAGGACTTGCTCTGTAAATTCTGTCTCCCTTGATTTTAATCCATATTCTGGAATGTGGATACTTATTTACAGTGCTGGAACAAGAAGGTAGAGTGTTTATCTTATTCAACCCCAGCTGGGAATGTGCATGTTGGGAAACTCAAATTTTTGTCACTGTGCACGTATCCACAACTGACTACAAAAGCACTGCATTAATTTAGGGTATATAAATACATTTTAGCAGGTCAGCAAATTTACAAATATAGAATCCATGAATAACGAAGACCAACTACTTTTTTTCTAGATAGCAAAATGAAAACATTTTAATGCTTTAAAAAGGCTATGTTGATATAATGTCTTTAATGGAAATTTTCCCTAAATATAATGTGTGGAGCCCCTAAACAAGAATCGAAGATAACTTGCCTTACTGACTCAGGGTCGTCATTTTAATAATCAAGTCAACAATGCTAAAATTCAATAAAACCTTTGTTTCAACTGTATCAATGTTATGTTCCTAAATTTAAAAGCCCCAGATTGCAATAATTCTTAAGGTTTCTGCTTTACCTTGTGTTTTTTTTTGCCTTTTATTGGTGTTTTTTTAAACCAGTAACTCAATACACCTTAATTGTATGACCTTGCAGAATTAAGTAAACTTTATGGCTCTTAGTTTTCTCACCTGTAAAATGAAGAAAATGTATTTCTAATGTTCCTCCAGGTCTAAATTATCTTTCTTTTCTAACTGTCATTGTTTTGGCTTCTAGATGCTCTCTCTTCTTCCTAATTTTCTATGTCTAATCTTCTGTGTCCTGAAAAAAATCAGAATGCCAACTGTATTATTAAAAAATAAAAGACAAGAGGTGTTGGAGCAAGATGGCAGAATAGAAAGCTCCACCAATAGACTCTTGACAAGGACACCAAGTTAACAACTATCATCTATCTACAAAGAAAAAACACCTTCATTAGAACCAAAAATCAGGTGAGCACTCATAAGTGGTTTTAACTTCATATAGCTCAGAGGCACTAAAGAGACAAAAAAAAAAAAAAAAATAGTCCTGAATCACCTATGCTACCCTTCCCCTATCCCCAGCAGCAGCATGGTATTGACAGCTTCTCTGGGCACTGAGGAAGAACATAGAAAATTATGAGGCACTGAACTCAGTGATGTCCTGTTACAGCAGAAAGGAAAGCTGAGTCAAAGCTCAGCTGACATCCACCCATGGAGAAAGCAATTACACCAGCCCTAACCAGAAGGGAACAAATCAGCAGTCAGAACTTGAGTTCCTGCAAACTTCATCAATGCCAGCTACAGGAATCTGTGTCTCCAAGTAAACTTGAAAGGCAGTCTAGGCCATAAGGACAGCAATTCCTGGGACAGTCTTAGTGCTGAATTAGGCCCAGAAACAGTGGACAGGAGGGGCACACAACATCTGAGGCAGTCAAGGGGATGCTAGCATAACCCCTCCGCTAACACCAGGCTACACAGCTCACGGCTCCAAAAGAGACCCCTTTCTGCCACTTGAGGAGAAATGAGAAAAGAGTGAGGAGGACTTTGTCTTGCATCTTGGATATCAGCCCAGCCACAGCAAGATAGGGCCCTAGTCAGAGTCATGAGACCCCCATTCCAGATTCTTCCTCCCAGAAGACACTTCTACACACACTCCAAGACAGAGGCGAACCCAATGCCTTCAAGGAAAGAAAACTATCCTGGCCAGCATTCCTCACCTGCTAAATGAAGAGCCTTTGGGCCCTAATAACTAGAGCAATACCAAGATACTACAACAAAGCCTTGGGTGAATCTCTGAGACTTGCTGTCTAGACTCAGCTGATTAAGCTGTGGTGGCTGTGGGGTAAAACTTCTGCTTGAGAAAGCACAGGGAAATGTAAAGGAGACTTTGTCTTGCACCTTAGATACCAGCAAGAACACAGTAGGGTAAGAGCACCAAGTGGACAGGGTCCCCAATTGTAGGACTTGACTCTTGGATGGAATTTCTGGAACTCCCTTGGGCCAGAGGGGAGCCCACTGCCCTCAAGGGTGGATAACAGGCCAGGCAGCATTTAAGACAAGCTGACTTAAGGGCCCCAAACCTTAAGGGAATATCCATGGTACTCTGTTACTACTCCTTGTGATGGGGGTGGGGAGTGGCTACAGGGTGAGGCTCCTCTCCCTTTGGAAAGGGGATGAAAGAGTAAGAAATACTGTGTCGGGTAGTTTGAATGCTGGCTCAGCCACAATACAACAGAACACCAGGTAAATTTCTAAGGTTTTTGACTCTAATCCCTGACTCCCAGACAACACTTCTGGACTCATCCAGGGTTTAGGGGCCCTCACCACCTCCATGGGAAGGACGCAGGCCTGGCTGGCTTTGCCACTTGATGATTGTAGAGCCCTGGGGTCTTGAGTGAAAATAGGCAGTAGCCAAGGAGAGGTTACAGAAGGCCTTGGGCAAGACCCAGTGCTGTGCTGGCTTCAGGTAAGACCCAGTGCCATCACAGTGGTGGTGGCCACAGGAGTGCTTGTGTCACTCCACTCTCAGCTGTTATTAAGGGGTTCAAAATACAGTAGAGAGAGAAAAAAAAAAAGGAACAAGAATTTCTGCCTAGTATTACAAAGAATTCTCCCAGGGCTTGCCCAAGACCAGCATGGCTGTACTCCCATACGCCTGAAAGAACCACAGTGTTACTGGGCTTCAGGTGTCCCTTAAAGTAGATACGGCTAAGATCACAACACCCAAGTCCTTTCAAATATCTGAAAAGCATTCGCAAAGAAGGGCAGCTACAAATGAGCCCAGACAGTGAAGACTATAATAAATATCTAACTCTCCAAGGCCCAGACACCAAAGAACATCTGCTAGCATCAACACCATCCAGGAAAACACAACCTCACCAAATGAACTAAATAAGACACCAGGGGCCAATCCTGGAGAAATAGAGGTATGTGACCTTTCAGACAGAGAATTCAAAATAGCTGTGTTGAGGAAACTCAAAGAAATACCAGATAACACAGGGAAGAAATTCAGATAAATTCTGTAAGAAAAATTTAACAAAAGGATTAAAATAATTTTTAAAAAATCAAGCAGAAATTCTGAAGCTGAAAAATATAATTGGCATAGTGAAGAACGCATCCGAGTCCTTTAATAGCAGAATTGATCAAGCAGAAGAATTAGTAAGCTTGAGGACAAACATTTAAAATACGGTCAGAGGAGACAAATAAAGAGAAATAAAAAACAATGGAACATGACAATAGGATCTAGAAAACAGCCTCAAAAGGATAAATGTAAGAGTTATCGGCCTTAAAGAAGAGGCAGATGGGTAGAAATTCAAAGGGATAATAAAACAGAACTTCCCAAACCTACAGAAAGATATCAATATCCAAGTACAAGAAGGTTATAGAACACCAAGCAGATTTAACTCAAAGAAGGCTACCTCAAGGCATTTAATAAACTTCCAAAGGTCAAGGATAGAGAAAGGACTGTAAATGCAGCAAGGAAAAAGAAACAAATACACAAGAAGCTCCAATATGTCCGACAGTAGACTTTTCAGTGGAAATCATACAAGCCAGGAGAGAGTGGCAAGACATACTTAAAGTGCTGAAAGGAAAATACTTTTATCCTAGGATAGTATAGCCAATGAAAATATCCCTCACACATGAAGAAGAAATAATGACTTTCCCAGACAAGCAAAAGCTGAGAGATTTCATCAATACCAGACCTGTCCAACAAGAAATGCTAAAAGGAGTAAGAAAGACAAGGGCATTGAGAAATAAACAATCACCTGAAGAAACAAATTTCACTGCTAGTAGTACGTACACAGAAAAACATACAATATTATATAATTCTGTACCCATGGTGTGTAAACTACTCTTATATTAAGTAGAAAGACTAAATGACAAACCAATCAAAAATAACTACAACTCAAAACATAGTACAATAGGATACAAAAAGAAACAACAAAAAGTTAATAAGCAGGGGTATGAACTTAAAAGGTGGAGTTTTTATTCATTTTACTTCTTTACGTAAAAAATTAGTGTTGTTATCAGGTTAAAATAATGGGTTATCAGATAGTAACTGCAAGCTTCATGGTAACCTCAAACCAAAAAAATATATAATGGATACAGAAAAAATGAAAAACAAGAAACTAAATATTATCACTAGAGAAAATCACCTTCATTAGAGGAGGTCAGGAAGGAAAGACCGACCACAAAAACAACAAAATGATAATAATGAGTCCTTACTTATCAATAAACATTAAACATAAATAAACTCTCCAATCTAAAGACACAGACTGACTGAATGGATGAAAAAACAATACCCATTGATATGTTACCTATAAGAAATATACTTTGCCTATAAAGACACATACAGACTGAAACAAGGAGATGGAAAAACATATTCCATGCCAATGGAAACCATAAAAGCAGGAATCACTACACTTATATCAGACTAAATCGACAATATAACTATAAAAAGAGACAAATAAGGTCATTATATAATGAAAAAGGGATCAACTAAACAAGAGGATATAACAATGGTAAATATATAAGAACCCAACACTGGTACATCAGATATATAAAGCAAATATCATTAGAAGTAAAAAGAGAGGCCTCAATACAATAATAACCGGAGACTTCAACACCCCACTTGCAGCATTGGACAGTCTCTCTTCACAGAAAATCAAAAAAGAAACATTAGACTTAATCTGTACTACAGACCACATGGATCTAATATTAAACAGATATTTACAGAACATTTCATTCAAGAGTTGCAGAATACACTTTTATCCTCAGCACATGAAGCATTCTCAAAGACCACATTTTAGCTCACAAGATAAGTCTTAACACACTCAAAAAAACTGAAGTATCATCAAACATCCTCTCTCACCACAATGGAATAAAACTAGAAATTAATAATAAGAGAAATTTTTGAAACTATCAAAATACATAGAAATCCATGTGCTCCTGAATGACCAATGGGTCAGTAAAGAAATTAAGAAAGAAACTGAACAATTTCTTGAAACAAATGATAATACAAACACAACATACCAAAACCTAGGGTATATAGAAAAATCAGTACTCACTGGGAATTTATAGCTATAAGTGCCTATATCAACAAAGAGGAAAAACTTCAAATAAATAATCTAACAATTCATCTTAAAGAACTAAAAAAGCAAGAGCCAGCCAAACCCAAAATTAATAGAAGGAATAATAAAGATCAGCACAGAAATAAACAAAATTGAAATTAAAAAAATACAATCAATGAAATAAAAAGTTGATTTTTGAAAAGTTAAAAAAAATTGACAAACCTATAGCCAGACTAAGAAAAAAAGACAGAGGATTCAAATAAAATCAAAAATGAAAAAGGAGACATTACAACTGATACCACAGAAATTAGAGGCTACTATGTGCAACTATATGTCAATAAATTGGAAAATCTAGAATAAATGGACAAAATTCCTAGATATACACAACCTACCAAGATTGAATCAGGAAGAAATCCAAAATCTGAAAAGGCCAAAAAGTAACAAGATCAAAGTTGTAATAAAAAGTCTGCCAGTAACGAAAAGTCCAGGACCCAATGGATTCACAGCTGAATTCTACCAAACATTTAGGAACTAATATCAATCTTATTCAAACTATTCTAAAATATAGAGGAGGAGGGAATACTTCCAAATGCATTCTACAAAGCCACTATTGCCCTGATACCAAGAACAGACAAAGATACACCAAAAAGAAAACTGCAGGCCAATGTCTCTGATGAATATTGATCCAAAAATCCTCAACAAATTACAAGCAAACTGAATTCAACAATACATTAGAAAGATCATTCATCATGATTAAGTGGGATTCTTCGATGAGCTGCAAGGATGGTTCAACACACACAAATCAATGAATGTGCTACATCTTATCAACAGAATGAAGAATAAAAACCCTATGATCATTTCAATTGATGCTGAAAGGGCATTTGATAAAATTCTACATCCCTTCTTGATAAAAACCCTCAAAAAGCTGGGCATAGATGAAACATACTTCAACATAATAAAAGCCATATATGACAGACATACAGCTAGTATCATGCTGAATAGGGAAAAACTGAAAGTCTTTTCTCTAAAATCTGGAACACAAAGATGCCCACTTTCTCCACTGCTATTCAACCTAGTACTGGAAGTCCTAGTTAGAACAATCAGAGAAGAAAAAGATAGAAAGGGCACCCTTGAAAAGGAAGGAGCCAAACTATCTTTGTTTACTAATGATACAATCTTGTATTTGAAAAAACGTAGAGACTACAAGAAAACTATTAGAACTGATAAATTTAGTAAAGTTGCAGAGTACAAAATCAACATATAGCATTTCTATATGCCAACAGTGAATAACTTGAAAAAGAAACTTAAAAAGTAATCTCATTTACAACAGCTACACATAAAATTAAATACCTAAAAATTAACCAAAGTGAAAGATATCTATAAAGAAAACTATGAAACACTGATGAAGAAAATTGAAGAGGATCCCAAAATATGAAAAAACATTCCATGTTTATGGATTGAACAAATCAATATTGTTAAAATGTCCACACTACCCAAAGCAATCTACAGTTACAATGCAATCCCTATCAAAATACCAATTACATTCTTCACAGAAATAGAAAAAAAAAATCCTACAATTTACACGAACCCACTAAAAACCCAGAACAGCCAAAACTATCCTAAGCTAAAAGGACAAAACTGAAGGAATCATATTACCTGACTCCAAACTATACCACAGAGCTATAGTAACCAAAACAGCATGATACTGACATAAAAGCAGATACAAAGACCAATAGGATAGAATAAAGAACCCAGAAAAAAATCCATACAATTGCAGTGAACTCATTTTTGACAAAGGTGCCAAAAACTTACAACGAGGAAAAGACAGTCTTTTAATAAACGGTGCTGAGCAATTTAGATATCCTCATGCAAAAGAATTAAACTAGACCCCATCTCTTGCCATACACACACAAAAAAAAACAAATTAAAATGGATTAAAGATGTGGATCTAAGACCTCAAGCTATGAAACTACATCACTAAGGAAAATCTCCAGAACATTGGCCTAGGCAAAGACTTTTAGAGCAAAATCCTCCAAGCACAGGAAATCAAAGCAAAAATGGACAAATGGGATCACCTCAAGTTTAAAGCTTCTGCACAGCAAGAAACACAATCAACAAAGTGAAGAAACACCACACAAAATGAGAGAAAAGATGTGCAAACTATCCCTCTAACAAGGGATTAATAACCAGAACACGTAAGGAGCTCAAACAACTCTATAGGAAAACATCTAATAAACTGACTTAAAAAAAAAAATGGGCAAAAGATTTGGATAGACATTTGTCAAAAGAAGACATAAAAACGGTAAATAGGCATATGAAAAGGTGATCAACATCACAGATTATCAGAGAAATGCAAATCAAAACTATAATAAGATACCATTCCATCCCAGTTCAAATGGCTTACATCCAAAAAGTAGGCAATAATAAATGCTGATGAAGATATGGAGAAAAGGGCCACTTGTACACTGTTGGTAGGAATATAAATTAGTACATCCACTATGAAGAAACATTTGGAGGTTCCTCAAAAAACTAAAAATTGAGCTACCATATGGTCCAGCAATCCCACTGCTGGGTATGTACCCAAAAGAAAGGAAATAGAGATATCTGCACTCCTATGTTTGTTACAGAACTGTTTACCATAGCTAAGATTTGGAAGCAATCCAAATGTCCATCAACAGATGACTAGATTAAAAAAATGGGGGACACATTTAGCCATAAAAAAGAATGAGATCCTGTCATCTGCAGCAACATAGTTAAAACTGGAGATCATTATGTTAATAAGCCAGGCACAGGAAGACAAAGACTGCACGTTCTCACTTATTTGTGGGATCTAAAAATAAAATCAACTGACTTCATGGACATACAGAATAGAAGAATGGTTACTAGTGGCCGATAAGGGTACTCGGGGTTGTTGGGGGAGATGAAGATGGTTAATGGGTACAAAAACAAAATAAAAAGAATGAGTATGACCTACTATTTGATAGCACAACAGGGTGACTATAATCAATTATAACCTACTTGTATATTTTTAAATGATTTAAAGAATGTAATTGGATTATTTGTACTTCAAAGGAAAAATGCTTCAGGGGATGGATACCTCATTCTCCATGATGTACTTATTTCACATTACAGGCCTGTGTCAAAATATCTCATGTACCCCATAAATATATATATGTACTATGTACCTACAACATTTTTACAAAATAAAGAGACATATCTAATTAATAACGAGATCTTTTCTAAATAATGTATATACATGTTCTGTGATCTGTACACACTTAATCTCCAAATC
Source organism: Sapajus apella (assembly GCF_009761245.1). NCBI lineage: Eukaryota > Metazoa > Chordata > Mammalia > Primates > Cebidae > Sapajus > Sapajus apella. The sequence continues at coordinate 5,789,928 of NW_022436998.1, forward strand.
CTAGCTATAATCCAAACAGATATGTAAAATCAGTTGTATATCATAACAAAGTAAGAAAAATTCACAAGACATTGTTAAATATAAGTAAATCAAATACCTGACCTAGTACATCCTGTGTTGCAAAATAAATGAGAATAACAGCCTCTTTCCTAGGATCTTCATTGAACCAATGCCTGAGATAATAGGGAAATACAGTTTGAAAGAAGCTATTATTAAAAAGACTTATAAAAATACACAAATGTTGACTTATTTATTGAATTAAAATTATATTATGTATAAAACTGCAATCTATATGCAGAGCAATTTAATGTACCATAATATACACAATTATCTTGACAAGTCAGGATGCAAGTTCCAATGATTATGACTAAAAAATTTACATTAAACATTTTCCATAAGTGATTCATTTGACTGTTTTCGTTCGAAGTCGTCGTTTGAGAATCTGGTGATCACTCTCCTTCATTTTCTGGTCCATTAAAATCTGAAATTAATAATTTCATAGTTTTTTCAAAGCTTGTAAGTGAAAATAAAAACAAAAGCTTGTCTATAATGAATAAGACATGTTCATGTGCTTAGTAACTAAAATGATACATTAGAAAATATTTTTACTCTTAGACTAGAGATATACAGTCTTCTACAAAAATTTCTTTAAAAAATAGACTTTGTGAAAGATTTTACACTATCAAATTCTAGAATTAAAATAACCTAGAATCTACTGAATGCAAGGCAGACATAGCTTAAAATAATTACTAAAATATTTGGAGACAAATGCCTCAAACGATTTTTAAGAAATGATCTTTCGTGGCAACAAATGTATAACTTAGAAAGCAGAAAGTACATTATATAGCAACTAAGAAAATGATTTTCAGTCAAGGGAAGAAATTAGGTACTAATCAGACAGATGCTCAAAAGTGAGTGATGGAATGGTACTTACAACAGCATGCCCTAATCTACCCTAACTCCTTACCTCTTGCATTCAAGGATCAATCTCATATATTTCTGAAAGCTACTGTTGCAAAAAAGGTTTCTCCTGATTTTTCTTCGCCAATTCCTTTTGATTCAATTTTTTTACATTTCTTTTAATTACATTTTTACCTTCACTTTCATCCACTAAGCAAATGCAAGCATGACAGAAAATTACAACTTTCCCTGTGACAGCACAGACTGTTCTGAGTCAGAATGAGTCACAGAGTCAGGGTGATAACTAGTGATTTCTTAATAGACCCTCAGAGGCTTAGGGGAAAGATGGGAAGAAATGGCTTAATGTCAATTTTATATTTTTACCATGGGCCCAGATTTGTACAACTCTTGTGATTTAAAAAAGAAAAATTAAAAAAAAGAAAAAGATTTTGGAGGCCAATAAGTTGCTAAATGGTGACAATTCTATTATTGGAAATAAATTCCTCTGATGAATTTTCAAATGCAAATGAATGATACTTGTATACATTAATACAGTATTTATATTTAATTAGTATAAAATTAACACATGTGAGACCAAAAGCATGACCTTTAAAGCATGGGTTTTGAGAGATCTAATCTAAAGGACTGAAATTTAAACCACTGTAAAAAATTAAAAAGAACATGAACAGTTTTACATTGATGAAAGTGGGAATACTAGCTTACCACTTGGCCTGATATATCAATAGGAGATGAAATTTCATTTGTGTATAATTTCCGTTTGGCTCGTTTTGGTTGAGACACATTTTCTTTACTTGCTTCTACATTTGAGAGCTTTGAAGAGCTCATTGTTTCGATTATCTTCTTTGCTATAAGATATAAATGTTAATTAGCTCCTGAAATAAATAATTTTCTAACTGCAAAGGTGGTTTGAAATCCTTAATAAAGAATGGGCATAAGGAAACTAAAAATACTGCAATATACATATGGTGAAAGCACATAAATAATTCGCAAAGAAAAAAAATGCCAAAAAAAAAATGAAATAATGATCAAGAGCAAAAAATAGCAAATAAATAAAACATCATTTGATTAATATTCAATGTAGTAAAAAAACTGAGGTTCTTTAATGACTTGGAAGTGGTTTATGCTATGTTAAATAAAAGAGCAGGATATATACTTAGTGGACCACGCAGCATTAAAAATAAGGTGGTAGATGATCTAGTTCAATGATCACACACAAAGTTATGTACAATGAGTACTGAGTGAAAATACTCTGTAAACTCCTGAGAGTCCACACACAGACGAAACCAAACTGTTAACAATTGGTTGCTTTTAGAGAGTAGAATAGAAATGTTTAAATCCCTATGTACGTCGCTTTATTTTAATAGAAAATATATTTCCATCTGGGAAAATTCCTGAATACAAATTCACATACGTGTAGTATCAACTTTATTTTTAAAAAAATAGAAAAAACATTTAAGGAAATAGACTCAATTGAGAGACTATTTGCTAAGGGCTGAGCTGAGCTTGAACAAGCTGACAGTCCAGTATCAGAGTAGCCAATTAAGACAACAAGCCAAAATGAAAGTAACAATCTAGTTTTTTAACCACTTATAACAACTGTATATGCAAGAAGCTAAACCTGAGAAAGGACCAGCTCCTACCTCTTCCATAGTCCACCACAGAATAATATAGATCAGCATAGGAAGAAGTAGTCACTTTACTATCCAGGCAGCCCCAAACAAAAGGCTCTTGCAGTTTTATAGGCCTCAGGGCTGGAGGTTGGGGGTAGCTATCCGTGGAAAAGTACCAAGTTACAGTGGAGAAAAGTGACTTCAAGGCTCCCCCTCCCGTTCTCCTCCATAAGAAGGCCTCCACCAAAGGCCTCAATAAAGAGGCTCTGAATGGAGGTACTCAGGCTAAATACGAGTAAGAGCATGACTAGCTTCATGGGGCTCAATCACTGAATATAACTCCCTTAAAAGATCATAACATATTGGCTATGTATCAAATCTGATGTAGAAAGGGAGGCTCATCACGTAAGTCTTTGTAATTGCCTATGGTACAGCCTAAAATAATAAAACTGTTTAAAAATCATACATATGTTGGTACTCAGTAATATTCCTCACTCTGGTCTCTAATTCATCCTATTGCTATCAACTCATCACTCAGGTAACCTCACAAAAACCCGTTCCTCCACCTCACCCCTAAAATAGTCCTTCCACATTCCACATGTCAGATGCATCTTGCTGCCTGTAATTGCATAAACATTTCCTACATTTTTCTGATACTCTACCTGTGTTGAAACCCTTCCTTCTGCATACGAGCAGACACATATGTGTGTATATCTTAATATATACATAGGTATCAATATGTCCACATTATATTATAAAGAAAAAAGCACTAAGCATACTGTTTTTGCAGCTGAACAGGTATTTATGAAAATACATGTTTTTGACATATTATACATAAACAGGTAATGTTTACATATGCATAGAAAAAAAAAAAAAAGCTAGAAGGATATATACCATAATACTAACACTGGCAAGCTTGTCCAACCCACCTTACTTTGTTGTTTCTGTTCTGTTTTGTTTTGTTTTAGGCTGCTAGCCATGGTTTTTAGTTTCTGTCTCTAGTGATAAGCAGAAAACAAGGATGAGGAAGGGAATTTCCTGGCCCAACCAAAAATAGAAACTAAGAACCCATGACTGTATTCTCACCCTTGGACAGCTAGAGGGTGTAATCCTGCCCACATTCAATACACAGGGTAAATCCCATCTCTCCCATAAAATCTTCTCAAAGCCCCCTTATCAGAGTAGCTCTTTTCCTTACAATATTATCATACCTTTGCTTGTACCCCTATTACTATATTAAGCAGCCTGCTCTGGATCAATTACTTAAATATAAGCCTTTCTCCTCTAATGCACAGTGAACACCTAGATCTATCATCCTTTTACATGTTTCTTCCCACGGTACCTAGTATAGGACAATGCCTGTTTGAAGTATAATATTCACTGAACAATCACTGAATTTATATATCAATTAGGTATTAGAATGTGCCCTACATCCAATAGAAAAAGGTCATTTAATTAATTTTCTGCAAACCTTTTGATTGAAGAATTGCCGGAGAATGTTGTAAGAAGTCTCCAAATTTCTGTAGTGTTCCTTCTTTTTTGTTAGTGGCCAGGTTTACACCAATTATGGATGCCTGACTCCGTAAAGAATATGTTTTCTTAGATGATGGATGTGTGGAAACCTAAAAAAACAAACATTTTTTGTTATTGTTAATGGGAAGAGTTAGAAGGAAATAGTTATGGCCACAGTTGAATTCAAGAGGCTGGAGACAGATTATGAATTCTCAGGTAGGAAACTTGGGATTAAGTACATAAGGAAAGGGATAAAAGGACTAGAGAATGGCAAAAAGAGTTTGGCAGGGAGATTGTTAAAGTCAGAAGTAAACACATGAAGCAGCTGCTACTGGCCAAATGCTAATTTCAACTGAATCAGACATAAAGGAAAGAGAAGATAAATGAGTTATAATTGGACACAACTAGATTTCTGGATAATTGCTACAATTTTGGACAAATTAAAAGACAAACCTTTTGTTCCTTTTTGACAGAAGAATTTCTATCCTCTGAAACAGGAAATTTCAAATTAGTTCTAGGTGTAGTATTCTTCTTATTTTCACATTTCACCAAATCCTAAAAAGAATGAATTTTAGCACCAGTTAATTTCTTGACAATATTTTCTTCCTCTAGACTCAAAAAAGAAAATATGTAAAAAGCTATATCATCACTTAAAATAGTGATTCTTAACCAGGGGCAATTTTGAACTCAGAGGACAATGGCAATGTTTGAAGATATTTTGTCTTTGCCAGAAAGAAGGGGAGGGATATTATTGGCCAGAGTGGGTAGAGGACAGGAATGCTGTTAAATATCCCTACAATGCACAGGATAGCCCTTAAAAAGAGGTATATAGCCCAAAATGTCAGCTGTGCTAGAGTTGAGAAACTCTGACTGAAGGTGTGAATTTTTCACACATATCACAAGTAATGAAATTACATAAGTTAAATGAAAAACATGGAAAGAATACTTTTATTTGAAACTTTGCTTTAAAATACAGGATAGCAATATACCTACCTATTGCCTAACTCCCAAACAATACAAGCATCTATGTTTAAGTCCTCTCAATGACTGACATTTGACAATATCAAAAATAAAATAAAAACAAAACTTCATATAACCACAGGTAAAATATGAAAAAAATTAAAATATTATCTTTCTTCTCTTCTACATGGGCATGGCATCTTATTCTTCTTTTCCCCACATAACCTCACATAGTACAAAATCCTTTACAGACATACTCACTAAATTGAACTGCTGCAAATTCTAGTTGTACCAAAGATTATAAGCATAAAAGGGGAAAAAAAGGACAAGAAGAGAAGAAGATAAAAGATCATGAATGAACCTCCGAATCCGAGTTAGAAAGCAGAAGTTATAAGGGTCATGAGAAGCAGACGCCACGACAGGGGGAAAACAGACGGTAATCATGGGAAGCAAGTGGAAAGAGACCATGAGGCCACCTCCACACACAGTCATCAGTAAGAAGTTCTTTGGAGTCTTCACTGGATTAGAATATAGCATTGCATAAATGATTTTCATGAGGCCCGATGTACTTAGTTTATTACAGCAGCAAAGATCTAGCAAAATTAGTTAAAAATTTTGAAGTTTCTACGTGATGTATCTACAACAATCTGTCAATCTTTTCTGAAATATACATGAAGGACATATACCAATAGTAAAATTAATAAAATATTTACATTTTAGCCTTCTTGAGAGCTATGCTGTTTTTCCTTCTTCCTTGAAAAAAAAAAAGGATCAAGAAAAAGCCAACTAGATGGTGAAACTCAGTGTTTTAATGGTATTTTTAAAAATTAAATAAATATAAAACAGAAGTTAACTAGTAAGACTATACAAAACAATCTCTAAAGGTGTTACATGTGTAACAGAAAAACTATGCTAAATAATATTCACTCAGCAAATTTATTACCTAACAGAGAACTTCAGGAGTATGGTTAATACTATTTCTGCTCTTCCACCAGCTTGAAAATATACTACTCTTTAAAGAAGTAAAAGAAAGTTGAAGAAAAGTTATTTTGCTAGAGAGTCTGTAATTAGTTTTAAGCTCTAAACAAGTTACTTTAAAAATAAATATTACCATTTATTGTGTATCTGCCACTTGCAGAGCAAAAGCTAAGCATTTTTAAATATGTTAATCCACTGTCTCAAAAAGGAGAAAACAGGATCAGAAACCTCATCTGACTTGCCAAATTTCCACAGCTAGGAAATAGATTTGGCAACCCTACAATCAAGAAACTGCAGTATGAAGAGGTAAATAGTTTTTAGCCTAACACTACATAGAGACCCAAATTTTAACACTGGCTGATGAAAAAAGAATTCCTCTTTTAAAACTTGCTATGATCACAAAGATTAAAATTTTAGTTAAATGACAAAGATTATACCCAAGCAAGTTAGCCATGTCAGTTTCTCTGATTTCTACATCACCCTTTTTTCTCTTCCATTACAGGGAAAGTGACTTAAGTATGAACAGGACTTGTATACTGAAATAGCTCTCCAGTAAAATCCACCATGATTTGATGTATTATGGTTTAACTGAAGTAAGAGACAAGTTATATATTTTAATATACATAGCTTTTTATCTGAAGACCACTAAGCCACAATAATATTCTTTAATTTTTTGAGATCAAGTCTTGCTCTATCGCCCAGGCTGGAGTGCAGTGATGCCATCTCATCTCATTGCAATCTCTACTTCCTGGGATCAAGTGATTCACCTGCCTCAGCCTCCTAAGTATCTGGGATTACAGGTGTGCACCATCATGCCTGGCTAATTTTTGTATTTTTAGAAGAGATGGGATATCACCATGCAGACCAGGCTGGTCTTGACCTCAAGTGATCCACCAGCCCCAGCCTTCCAAAGTGCTGGGATTACAGGCATGAGTCACCGTGCCCAGCCCACAGTGATAGTCTTAAAGGGTATAAAATATACCATAAATTGTGATTTTGGTCTCTAACAGCAGTGCCTATGAACAGGAAGACAATATAGCAGAGTTTAACTATATACTATAACAGCTTTATAATAAGATTTGCTTGTTTAATTTACTAATCAGTTTTACCTCTTCCATTTCATTACTCTTCCTCTTCCGAGCTTTGGAAATCTTAACTGTCACTGGTGTGGTACAACCAGGGTGTTTCACTGCCATTTTGTTTGGCTGTAATGGTGTAAATTGAATCTCTAACTCAGGTTTTGGAAATCGAGTGCTTTGATCATTTTCTGCTGACACTTCACAAGAGTCAAGGACTACAGATCCATCCTACAACAGAATTTAAAAGTAAAAAATATTATTTGTAGAGTATCCACTTATAAACTACAAAGAATCAATTCTCTCAAATGCCTATTCAAGGCACTGCATTGGGAAAGACAAAAAGTGTGCTGGGTCACACCAAGGACAAAAGATTGAGTTATCATCTACCCTCTTCAGACTCTTACATGGTATGCTATAATTAGGGGCAACTCAGATATCGGTATTTCCCAAACTTGTATGATCATAAGAATTACTTACAGAATTTGTTTTTTTAAAAGACTCCTGGGCCTACCACAATCTCCTCCCTTGAAGATTTCTAGTAAATCAGAAATCTCCAAGGGAGGAGGCTGGAATTTTTGACAAACACCCTGCTTATACTAAAGTAGGCTGCAAATACTGCTACTCTTCCCATGAGAGTTTCTCATTCCCCTCTATTTGAATTTGGGCCTTATAGCCAATAGGATGTGGTAGAAATAACATTATGGTCCTCTAAGGCGCAATCATAAGAAGCATTATAATTTCTGTCCTGTCCTCTTAGAATACTTTCAGGACACTCTCCCTCAAAATGCTCCATCTCAAACCAGACACTATGCTGTGATATATCCATTCCACAGGCAGAGGCCACAAATTAAGTCCAGTGGAACACCCAGAATCAACTAACAGTTAAGCGAATTAATCATTTTGGACTTTCAGCCTAGTTAAGTGTATCAATTATATGAAGGCAAGAACAATACAAAGCAGCATAAAAATATGATTCCCCAAGCTGTGGAATATACAATAATTGCTGGAATTAGAAAATTGGAACCAGGAGGTTTTAAGACAACATACATAAATTGGTGAAGAAAGAAATGTTCCATTATATGTGTTTGTCCAATAAAAAATTAAGCCTTGTTTATGGATCAACTTCAAACTTTTCTGTGAACTCTGTGATTTGTATTAGTCCCCAAGGTCAGTGCTAATTATTTGAAACGTCTAAGAACTGTCAAGGAAAAACCAAGAGAAAAGGAATGGCTCATGTTATTTTCCCAGATTAAAATGCCCTTCTCAGTTGGGCATGGTGGCACACGCCTATAGTCCCAGCTACTCAGGAGGCTGAGGCAGCAGGACTGCTTGAGCCCAGGAGTTCAAGTCCAGCTGCCAGAGAAACACAGTGAAACCCCATTAAAAAAAAATTTTTTTTCTTCCCATTGTCTGCTTAATAAGCTTCTATTCATAAGACACAATATGGTATCATCTTTCACAACCACTCAGGCAAAATTCATTTTAACTTTTTCAGTGTTCCTTATAGTACTCACTTTATATTTCTACTATAACACATAGCCCATAAAGTAAAACCAAACAAGTCAGTCACTTATATATCTACCTTACTAGATTCTTTACTCTTTGAGGATGGCAATCATGTCTTATTGATATTTGTATCCTCAGTGCTTAGAATGGTTCCCAACACTGAATGCTCCCAATAAATGTGTTTTAAAAAGAAATTTAAAAAGTAATTTTATCTTCAAAAATTTTAAGTAACACAGAATTTTTATCTAGTTCATTTCCAATCTGAGAAACTCTGTAGTATCCAAAGTTATTCACAGAACCCCAAACCCAATACAAATTAAGGAAACTCATGAGTTGTTATTGAAGACTGGTGACAAAGCTATCAAACGGATACAATTCCAAAAAAATACTATTTAATACAATGCTTATTCAAGCAACCTTTAATGATAGCAAGTTATCCCTATTTTATCTTTTGTAGGATTTCCTATTTCTAACCATCAAGTCTGTTTATATTAACAGATCTATGGCTTTTAAGATGAGATTAACATCATTTGGGGATATGATCTCCCAAAAGAATTTCACCTCTCCTCAAAAGCCTCTAGTTTCACACAGCACAGAGCACACATAGTTAATTGTGCAGTAAGATATCTTCAACAATTGATTACTCCTGCAAATGTTATTTAGTAATGAATAGTGGATAAAGAGAATAAGTAAGTGGACTGTGCTGCCAAATACTTACCTCTACTTCACTTCTTGACATTTCAAAACTTGTTGATTGAGGCTCACTTTGAAGTTTGTCAGGATTTGCTGAACTAACATGTCTGGGCTTTAGAGCCATGATTTGTGTTTCCTAAAGTAAGGAAATATTAAAGCAACGGGGCATTGTAACCTGAAAATATATTGAAACACTTCACATAAAGAATATAAAATCAAGATTTGCGTAAAACTAAATAGTGGAAGTAAGTAAAGACATCTTTAATGACCACCTGGCCCTCCTATTTCTCTTTCATCCTCAGAGACTCAGTAAACGTTGGGTCACTTTCTAGTTATTGAGTCTGATCTAAGGAGAAATTTGAAAGATTGCTTGCAACTTCCAAGTGTTCTGCATACATTCTCTTGTTTTATTTTCATTGTAACTCTCCAGGAATGTCTGGCAAGAATCATTATTCCTACTTTCAAGATGAGGAAATAGAGAACTACACATGTTAAATGGCATGGTCATGCTCAGTATCCCAACAGTTGCTTTTGATAACACAATTTTGAAAAACTAGAGGCTTCTCAGGAATGCAACTACAGCACTAGAGTATAAAGGGCCATAATGAAAACGAAATCTTTTCTTGCAGCACATTCTTCATCCCATTTTCTCAGTCATAAAATAAGTTCTATTTCAAAACTCTACTTAGGCAATTTATAAAGAAATATCAGATTACATTTTTAAACTTAATAAATTCTAACACAGACCCCCTCATCACAGCCAACAAAACCAAAAGTCAGGTAAACCTCTTATGTCACTTCCCCATTACTGTCAAATAAGAAAGACTCTATTGAATTCATAAAAGGGGAAGTAACTAGCATGTATTGATTTCCACTGGAGTAAGAACTGTGCTACTTGTTTTACAATCTTCATTAAGTCCACAACTCTTGTTAGAAAAATACTATTATCTGTTTTAGATAAAGATCAAAAATGTTAAGTAATTATTCTCAAAGGTCCCAAAACGACAGCGACAGTGGTTGATACCAGGTTTTTCTGACTTTCTAGTCTATATTAAACAATACAATACTACCATTTTTTAAAGCAGGTAATCTCTCTTAGAATCATAGTCTTTTGATGTGACACACACATACATATTTTTCCTATTGTCTGAAGGCTTTAGAGTAGCAGATTTTTAAATACAGATTATTTATTCTGGAAAGACTAACTTCAGATGTACCCAGATCCTATTTACTGGGAAGCAGCTATGTGTAAAAGGCAATTTTCTTCTTTCAGGATTTCCAATCCCTAGGTAATATAAAAGTAACAGCTGAATGACTCATGGTGTCTCTCTACCATTAGGCTTACTTTCATAATTTGAATCTCTTTATAAAATAAGGATGGGCCCAAGTGTTCAAATTTACCAAGAGTTCATACTGAATCACATTTTCATATTTTAAAGGTATATTAAGGACTAAACCATAAATTGTTGATTTTCTAATTACTCTACCTGAGCGATATAACCAAAATATTGGAGAAAATGCTACATCTCAGTCATTAATTGACAAATCAATTTTAACGATAAACTTCAAAACTCAAAATCATGAGAAATCTCCACATTTTAAATACTCTTGATTTCTTTCTGGTCTATTCAGACTTACACCTTTTTTATCCTTTAAGAGTTAATCAATTAAGTAATTACTATGTTCAATTAAAAAGGCATAGAAAAAAAAGACTCTACTGACTATTTTAGAAGTCTCTGATACGATCCTTTTTAATTGTTCAATTTCATTATCTTTCTGTATATTACTGGATATCAGTGCTTTTAGCTGTATTTCTAAAGCTGCAACCAGTTGGTCTCGTTCTTCTCGCCACTTTTGAAGGTCACTATCTTTCTCTGCCAGCTGTGCTGTCAGTATTTCCTAACCAGGAAATAAATAAAACATTAAAATAAAGCTTGATATATTATGAATGTAAGAATGTTTAGAAATTATTATATGTAACACCATAAATATAGCTTCAAACAAGATATGACAAATTAAGTAGTCTAGATAAAATATTTAATTATAAAACAAAATACATATCATTTTATACATTAAATGTCTACATTTTTTTATCCATATCCCATCTCTTTCCAAAAATCGGCCTAATGGTAACTTCTTTCAAAACACATTTACAGCTATTGCTTTCAAACGAGTATCATCATTTCTGCCAATATTTGGGAAATTAGGAGGTAAAATTACAGCAATAGCAATAAACAATAGAAAAATAAAAATAGAAAACAAGACCATTTATAATGGGTTCAAAAATCATGAAATACTGATAAATTAAAGAAAACATGTAAAACCTAACATGAAAAATCATATAATATTTCTGAAAGAGATTAAAGAACACCTAAATAAATGGAGAGATTGGTCTGTGTTCAATGACCAAAATACTAAATATTGTTAAGATGTCTCCCCCAAATAGATCTATACAGTGAAAGCAATTTTAATCAAAATTCAGTATGTGCGAATATGTGTAGAAATGGAAAACCTGACTCTAAAAATTATATGGAAATGCAAATCATCTAGAATACTCAAAATTATTTTGAAAATGAAGAACAAAATGAGAACAATTAACTATGTAATTTCAAGCTAGCACAATAATCAAGACAGTATGTAAAGACAGATACAGTAATCAATGGAACAAAAGAGGAAATCTACCAATCTATGCTAAACTGACCTACAAAAGTGGTAAAAAAAATTTAATGAAAAGAAGGACAATCTTTCCAGTAAATGCTGTTGAAACAACTGAATAACCAAATTTAAAAAAAAAAAAAAAAAAAAACACACACACACACACCCAACCCTACTCTTACATCACATACAAAATTAACCCTTGGGCAAATGATTTATGACAAAAGTGGCAGAGCAGTGAGTAAGGAATAGTCTTTTCAATAAATATTTCCAGGTCAATTGGTAATCCACATTAAAACAAACATAAAGAGCTCTGACCCCTATCTCACACCAACACAAAAATCAATTCTAGTATCTAAATATGAAAGATAAAACTTCAAAGGTTCCAGAAAATAACTTAAGACAGCATCTCCAAGTCCTTGGGCTTCATTAAAAAAAAAAACTGGTAAAATTATCTATAGTAATACTGTAAAATTATCTATAATTGTAATATCTTCAATATCTACAATAATGATTTATAAAACTTCTACTCATAAAAACGCAATAAGAAAAAGCAAACTAGAGATAGAAAGAAGGTACTTGCAACACATTACAAAAACGGCTTCTATCCAGAAAAGTATAAAGAATTCCTATGAATAAGAAGAAGCTAGACAATCCAACAGAGAAACAGGTAACAGAACTTGTAAAGGCACACCCAATAAACAAATGAAACAATCATCAACTTCATTAGTAATTAGGGAAAAGCACATTAGAACCATTTTAAAAACTGACAATACCATCTCTTGGTGGGACTATGTAGCTATTGCAATCCTAGTTGGAGTATAAATGGGTACAACTGCTTTGAAAATCAGTGCAGCATTCTACTAGAATTTCACATATATATACCCTATCACTTAGTAATTGTCTTATATGTACACATACAACAGAAATATATGCACATGTGTACCAAAAGGAATGTATAAAAATGTATTTAAAAAAACCAGAAAACAATCCAAATATCTTCAACATTAAAATAAATTAACAGTGGTATATTCATACACTTAAATATGCTGCAATGGAAGTGGACTAACTCCAGATACTGCATGGAAACATGAATAATTCTCACGAACATAAAATAGTGAATGAAAAGAAGTCAGGTACAAATGTATGCATATATTTCAATTTACATAAAACCCCAAAACAGACAAAACTGAAATGTAAAACTGAAGAACAAATTAGTTATTACCACTAGAAAAGTGGCAGAAGTAGGACCTTCTAGGGTGCAGCAGTGTTCTACTTCTTGAAATAGGTATTAGTTAAGTGGGTGCTGGCTTTACAGTAACTCACGAAACTATGTTCTATTTACTTTCCATGTTATATGTTACAATTTTACAACAAAAATTAACACTGCATCAAAACCGTGTTTCTTAAATATGGCAAACACATACACAACCTAAGTATATTATAAAGAAACATACGAGAGAAAACAGTAAACTAACTTTCCCTAGATTTAAAATTCAAAGTGGGTTTACATGCTGGCATTGCTGCCAGAAAAACCAATGATTTGGAACTGGAGCAACTCTCACAGCCTTCTGTTTTAATTTTACTTATTGCCTCTAACTACTGGTCAGGAAGGTTGGGTGATAGGTATACAGGATCTGTACTCGTTCTGTAACTTTTCTGTAAATAAAATGATTTGAAAATCAAAAAGTAAACATTTTTTATGGGAGCAAAGAAAGTTTATTTATACCAGGTGACACGAGGACAGAGCATTCAACGCTAGTCCCTCTAGCTTCAGAAATGACAGATATTTCAACCAAAGGCTTGATTTCTAGAGCAGAATACATGTATGGTCTGGAGTTTAGCAAGTATGTTGTAAAGTTTAGCTCACAAAAGTCTCATTTTTAATAAAAATTGGCCAACTCTGACCAATGTTCAATGTTAAAAGCAGCTTTAAAGCTAGGGGGAAAAAGTGGGAAAACCATCCTTACCTTATTGAAAATTAACATTCCAGGCCAGGTACAATGCATAGTGGCTCATACTCACAATCCCAACACTTTGGGAAGCTGAGGTAGGAGGACTGCTTGAAGCCAGGAGTTTGAGACCAGCCTGGGCAACACAGCAAGTCTCCATCCCAACAAAAAAATAAAAAATTTAGTTGGGTGTGATGGTGTGTGCCTGTAGTCCCAGCTACTTGGGAGGCTGAGGTAGAAAGATTGCTTGTATCCTGGAGTTTGAGGATGCAGTGAGCCATGACTGCCCCACTGCATTCTAGCCTGGGTGACAGAGCAAGACCTTGTCTCTTTAAAAAAAGGAGGGGAGGGAGGGAGGGAGGGGGAGAGGGGAGAGGGGAGAGGACTGGAGGGGAATGAAGGGGAGGGAAGGGCAGGGCAGGGCGGGAGGGAATCTTCCAGTTTTTATAGGAAAGTTTAACTGTTTTCAGTCAAACGTGGTCATTAAAAAAAGGAAATGCCAAGAGATAACAATATGATACTGCCAAATTACTATTTTTATAGACACTGGTTTTTCATTTTAAAATTATCATTGTTGCACAATAGCTTTCCTATGATTAATGATAACGTTTAGCTTTTTTCCAATTGCCAACATTGCACGTCAAACAGACTAAGTGCCAATTAGAAAAAAAGAACACGCTAAGATAAAATTGTTACAAGAGCTACAGCTAGTAAATGTAAAACTGAAGGTCTTTTCTACTATGTGTATAGTCTTTTAGAAATTAAGTGACTTTATGTGATAAAATGTTCACAATATTAGAATCTACAGTTCAAAATGCAAAGTTCTAAAATGTAGTAGGGAATACTCCATAATGGTCAAAAGGAAGAGATTCTTAACTTCAATATCTAGATAGTAAGAGGCAAGAAGGTATTTTCCCAAGAGGCTAAATGGATAGAAACAAGTTAAAACAAGAACATTACTGAATGTCAAGACAAACTGGGACAGAAAAGTTATCTTATAAGACAACTTGCCTTTATAAAGCCAAAAACAAAACCATGTAGAAACTAGTAATTCCAGAAATACATTTAACACATCAAGGAAAGCAAGTGAAATACATCAAAGATAGAATTGTTACCAACCACTTGATTCTGTTGCTTTAAACAACGTTCCCTGTCTTCAGCATATTTTTTCATCTCTTTATTTCGTATATTCTCTGCTTCTTTCGCTTGAGTAATAAGCATCATTTTTTCTTCTAACCATTTCTTCCTATCGGCATTATATTTCTGTTCAGACTCCTATATATATAAATGGTATAAGTTATTATCACATGCCTACAAAGTAATCAATGCATGTTTTTATAATATTTTCATACTATCCATTACTTTTCCCCTCTGTAAAAACTAAGTATTTCACTTTAATGAAAAGATCAAAGTTTCATATTAAAAAAAAAAAAAAAATTAGCTGGTTTGCTTTCCTAAATTGTATTTCCTTTATAAACTTTATTTTGCTATGAAGTCCTTTTAAATACTTTTATCAGGGAGCTTAAGAAAAAATAAAAAATTTAAATTTCTGAAACACTTAAATTGACTCAAATCTTCCTAAATGCCAAAAAGATAAAAAAGACTTTGTTTGTGGTGGTCATTTCTAACTGGATGGTTCTAAAAATAAAATATTCCTGGGCCTCCAAGATGCCAAATAAAAAATAAGCTGCGCAACAACACAAACATTTACTAAAAGAATATCTAGAAGAGCTGGACAGAAAATACTGTTGATCAGTAATTTTCTTTTTTTTTTCCCCCAATTTATTTATTTTATTGCATTTTAGGTTTTGGGGTACATGTGAAGAACATGCAAAATTGTTGCATAGGTACACACGTGGCAGTGTGATTTGCTGCCTTCCTCCCCATCACCTGCATCTGGCATTTCTCCCCTTGCTATCTCTCCCCAGCTCCCCACTCCCCACCGCCCCTCCCCTATTTCCCCCCAACTGACCCCAGTGTGTAGTGCTCCCCTCCCTTTGTCCATGTGTTCTCATTGTTCAACACCCGCCTATGAGTGAGAACATGCGGTGTTTGATCTTCTGCTCTTCTGTCAGTTTGCTGAGAATGATCAGTAATTTTCAAACCGGTACTACGGATTCTTGGGGTTTAGAAGCATATAACAATATATATAAAAAGTCCAAGTAGAACTTCATTTGAAATAAAAACAATACTAAGACTCCTAAAATCACTGTACTACAAAGTATGGCAGTCCATTCCAGGATTACAAAGTTTATAATCTACACTAATGTGATTACATCATCTTAGAACAATGCAAAATACACAAATACTTCCTTTTGTTTTGTTTTAAGACGGGGTTTCACCATGTTGGTCAGGTTGGTCTTGAACTCCCGACCTCCGGTGATCCGCCCGCCTTGGCTTCCAAAGTGCTTGGGTTACAGGCGTGAGCCACCACGCCTGGCCACACAAATACTTTTTAATGCAAACTTTCTCAATATGGCTGATACACCTTTTTCATAATTAATAATGTATTTATTTTGTTCTAGCTGCTTTTGGAATTTCAAAATGAAAAGGGTAAATTCTAGAATATATAATATGTAATAACAAAAAAAGTATATTTTTGTATTTGTTTTTGGCATATGATTAATACACAGCCTGAATTTTTTTTTTAAATTTAGATGCACCCAATCTCCCAAAACCATTATGATGTTTTCTTCGGCCACTGTTATGAATGCCACTTCTAATAAAATGTACAAAAAACGGTATTTGGTAAATCCCATGAAAAAAAAGTTTCTCCTATATGTTGTATGTTAAAGCTGAATAGAATACCTTCTATATTCTATTCTATATACACAAAATAGAATTCTATTCTTCACACACAAAATAGAATATCTTCTTATAGTAGAGTTTTATATTTCAGTGTTCCAATATACAACTCTATTCCAATTTATTAATTAAACTTTGAAGAAATTATTTACAGTAATCAAAATAATTCTCCTGATGGTCATTTTCTCCACAGCAGTATTTGATGAGTAAGAAGTTTAAGGAGTAAAAAACTGAGCACAAAGACATTAGAAGTGGTGGTTTAAGAATTAAATATGTAAAATATAAAACTGAGGACCCAATCACTGTATTTCATTGGCACTTAATAGGCTGTATCTTGGAATTTCTTCCCCATGTCATTTTAATGTGCACTGAAAAGTTATATTTACATATTAACATTTGCCAAGTATTATTTCACTCATATATCTAAGTTAATTACAAAATATAAAATACTGAATTATCCTTTTATTAGAAATACAATGAAGACAGATACATACATACATAAAAACATACATAAAGTCATACCTGTAATTCATCTTGAAGATTACTGAGCTTTCTAAGTACATCTGTGTTGTCCTCATGTTCTTTATTTGACCTCTGATTGTTCTTCATTTCCAAATCTTTGCATTTTTCCTTCCATTTTTCCAATTCTGATTTGAAGACATAAAATTATTTTTTAAAGCATATGCAAAAGTTATACCATGTAGAGACACACTTGACAAGGGCTAAAGAAACAAATCAGTAGAGCCCAGATAAAGAACACAGACCAAAATAGGCCTGAGGCTACTCTGTAGTTGAACTTTTAGGAGTTCTTACTAAATTCTTAGTGAAGGAGAACTACAGGGACCTCTTAGGAACCCAACTGAATAGTGTTCATAGCATAGTATAATAAATTCACTGTCAACCTTATTACATAGGAAACTTCATGCAGTTCTCAAAAAAAAAGGTTTTTCATGTCCATGAAAGTGGCTAGAAAAATATGAAGTCACACAGGCTCATTGTCCTCATCCTCATCACAATTTCATCCACCAAAATACAGTTATTGAGTTTTAGGGCTTACAAAGCACTCTTATATTTTTTCATCTCAGCTGATCTTGATAAGAATAATATACAATATGAATCTTCAAGTCAGACGATTTTAAGAAAAGAATAATGTGCAATAGTATATAAGGCATTATCATCATCAACCACATTTTCCAGATGAAGAAAATTATGTTGAGTAAGCACAAGTGCCCTGCCAAGATTATATATAAAATGGCATAGGCCACTTTCTAATTCTAAATTTCTTGCCCTTTCTACAAAAATCACACATAACTTTATTATTAGTAAATGTTATGTTTTTCCATATATACTCTAGAAAAACTCTGACAGTATTCTGAAAGCAATGAAATAGAAATATTTATTGAGATCAACATTCAAGATAATGCTAAAACTCTGACAAAGGTGAAACTCAGTTGAAAGCTTTCTCTTAACATCTGGGGAACATTGCAAGTTACGATACATAACTTGCAATTTTTAATTCGTAAGTTATCATGGCCCTTACTCCTTTACTACATATAATTTTACTGAGATAAAACCATTTTTAACACAGTGGAAAATGACAAGTAATAGGACATTCAAAAAACACCAAATACTTTTCCATTATGAATCACTGTAAATTCATACTACTTTAACAAGGAAAGATCTAGGAATTTTTTTTTTTTTTTAATGAAAAAGTATAGTTAGAGAAATTTAAGTAATCTTGTTTTACCTGTGGCCAGCCTTTCAACTTCCTCTAATTTAGCCTCAAGCACTTGATCTTGTTCTACCTGAGTTTGTTCCTGTTCTTCTAGTGTCATTCGCATGTCTTCAATTATTTTCTCTTTAACATTTAGCTCTAAAAATTGGGGGAGAACATTGTAGAAATTAATAGCCTCTAGATATCCTATTTTTCTTAAGTTCTTCTAAAATTAAAATATATTTTTATTAACTATAATAGAATATTAGTTCCATATAGGCAGAAACTTCATCTTATTCATTACTATATCCTCAGTGTCTACAGCAGTGCTGGTATACATGACATACTAAATATATATTTGGTATAAAGATGGATGCTTGGATGATTGCAAAAGTGGATGACTGAAAAAAGTTTTTTCAGATAAAGTTAACAATTTCTAATACAACTAAACTATTCCAATAAAACTAAATTATTACTATAAACATAGATCTTAGGATTTAGGGGGAAAAAACATTATTTTTTAAAATACTTATTTTCAGTGTTAAATATTCTCAAATCAAAACTAAAATCTTTACCACCTAAAACTAAAAAAGCTCAAACCCAACTTGAACTGCTTTTTTAATCTCAAGTAATTACTTTCTAGAAAAATATTCAAAGTCAAATATTTCTTTCTATTTTAAATTTTTATTTAAAACCAGCTCCTCAGAAATGCCTTTTGGAAAGCTATTATTACCAGCCTTATTAAAATTCTTTCTGGCCCTTGAAGAATGACTACAGCAATTACTTGTAAGCAACTCTATATTAACCCTGTCTGTAAGAAACGGATAAAGAGAGAAGATCAGTTTGTTCCCTTTGATGATGGCATATAGTAGCAGGGCTCATTTCAGAGAACTCTTACCAACTAAAGGTGATAAAGGTATAAATGCGTAGCTCAATCTCAGGCTGCTTTTAGTAACACAAATGCCCAAAGATGGCTGCCTCAAAGTGCACATAAAGCAAATGTAAAATAAACTAAACAGTAAGAGAAAACTGTATGAGCAGCTTTTAGTATTTGTCCATTGATGTAGGCTTCCAGCTATGCTAGTAAAACAGAATTCCTCCTAGGATTAAAGTTATCTTCATATCAACATATAAATCTTTTCTTTCAAAAAGCATGATTTTAAAATATATTCATATTACACAATTAATTATAATTTTATTCAAAGAAGTCCCTCCCTTTTACACTTTGCATTTTGACTCTAAACTGAGGACTAGAAAAATGAATCACAAATCTAGTTATCAATTAAGAAATTCCCAGAACACCAATGATAACCTCACTAATGGCTAGTCACCTATTATTTGAAAGCTAGCAAACTACAGCAGTAAAGGAAAAAAGATAATTATCTAATCAGTCATTGCCTACAGTAATTTACATTTTATTTCAGAAAAGAACCCCAAAATACACAACCAATAAAATGGAAAATAAAGCAAAGAAGTTTGAGATAGGTATCTCATTGTAGCTATCAAAAGATATATCTAAGGATAGCTATGAGCTATCATAGCTAAGTAAATGACTATCAAATGAACAAGTAATCAAGTGCTTCACATTCAGCATTTGCTTACCATCCCCAAGAAAATTAAAAATATAAGTTTAGTCAAAAACTTGCATATAAATGTTCGTAAAAGCCAAAAGTGGAAACAACCCAAATGTCTATCAACTGATACATAAATATGTGGAATATTATCCAGCCATAACAAGGAATAAAGTACTGATACATATACAATAAAGGGGAAATTTGGAAACATTATTCTAAGTAAAAGAGTCAAACACAAAAGGTCACATATTGTATGAACTGATCTAACACGAAATGTCCATAATAGGCAAATTCATATAGACAGAAAGTAGATTAGAGGCCAATAGGGGCTGGAGAAAGGGGTGAATGGGGTATGACTGCAACGGGTATGGGGTTTCTTTTTGAAGAGGCAAAAATGTTCACTTTTGTCACTTTACATTACTATAAACAAATAGTAATTAGATATTGTTGATGGATGCACAATTCTGTGAGTAGAAAGTAAAGCCCACTAAACTGTACACTTTTAAAAGGTAAATTTTATGTTATTTGTATTAGATCTACATTGTTTAATAATTCAATATTAAAGACAGGTAAATGAAAGGCATTCAGCAAACAAACAGAAATTTAGGAGGCAGGGAAAGCCTTAAGAGTTGAAGATATAGTTTTGTTTGTTGTTTGTAGGGAAATGTTTCATACACAACTAAAATCATAGGAGCATTTTTTCTCTAAGGGAGAAAATGAAGAAATAAAAGATGATGATATCTTAATCAGGAAAGTTGCCAGAGTGGCTGAGACTCACTCTGAGACAACGGTGGTAAATAGTACAGAATAAATTATAAAGCTGAGACAGCAGAATTTCAAAAAAGAGGAGCTATACCCCTTTGTATTTAGAAGAAGTACACTACAATAAATACTACTTTATAAACATAACAGAGGAAAAGAAGAATGTACAATAACATCAAATTAATAAATAAATAAAAAGCAGGGATTGCAAAATGCTGGTAGATTTTAAAATATGTAGGCTACAGGTGACTTAGAAGCAAAGAAAGATGGAAGTCAGATTAAAGTAGTCACGGTAGGCCTATGCCACTTCTCCATATTTGGCAAAAAAAAACCCCAAAAATTTAAATATGATAAAACTATAGGACATTCTAGTCCAAGGGTAGACTTTTTCAGAATATTTAAGATGTGTCCACATTCACCAACGGGGACAAAGAAGCCAAAGTAAAGGGGAATCCTAAACGATAAATATGAACTATCTCCTATGAAAACAGTACTGTGTGCAGAGATACAGTTTCACATCCAAGTTATCCATCAGGTTAACCCCACCAATGTACAAGTCAGCTAAATAAGTAATAATCTGCTCATCTTACCCTTTCTTTCGTTGCCTAAGTACAAATAACATGGATTAGTAAAGAGCCTGAGACTTAAGACTGAAACAGACCTGGGTTCAAATCCTAGCTCTCTCACTCACGGAATAAAGAAATTAAGGAGTGAGTAATACAGAGGAGAAGAGTTTGTATAATTTTAATAAAAGAAATATGTATCATCTATAAAAGTAACTTTGTGGCCAGGCACGGTGGCTCATGCCTGTAATCCCAGCACTTTGGGAAACAGGTGGGTAGGTCACCTGAGGTCAGGAGTTCGAGACCAGCCTGGCCAAATGGCGAAACCTTGTCTCTACTAAAAATACAAAAATTAGCCAGGCATGGTGGCAGGTGCTTGTAATCCCAGCTAGCTACTCGGGAGGCTGAGGCAGAAGAATTGCTTGAACCAGAAAGCGGAGGTTGCAGTAAGCTGAGAACGCGCTGCTGCACTCCAGCCTGGGCGACAAGAGTGAAATTGTCTCAAAAAAAAGTAATTTTGTAATATTTGAAACAATAAATCAATATAATCTGAGTAAGAAAAGCATAATTCATAACTCAGCACCTAGGATTGGAATCTAAATTATTAAGTGGCTTTTAAAATCTTTTTTAAAATCCTGTTTTTTTAATTTAAAGATATTTTATTTGAAGTATATTCTTTACACAATTTTGTCCAGAAATCTATGCCATTCATTGTGATCTATATAAAACTTTGACTGGCTTTATTCTTCACAAAATACCGGCCATTACAAGAAATCAATGTTGCTTTGACTGAGTATTTGTTTTATTTTTCTAAGAATAAAGTTTAAGTTAATAAGCTATTCATCAGAATCACTACTTTTCTCTTTTGATAAAGCTACATCTTATGTTGCCTTTACTTCACTTCAGAATTTTCAAAGAAAAATGTTAAACAATTCTTATTGCAACTACCTATTTTATAATCGTTTTAGTACTGGAAGTGATACGGGAGGTGGGCAGGGAAGTGCTGGGTACAAAAAGGCAGGGTCCCTGGTGAGGGCTTCACCCTCAGGCCTGTGCCCACAGACATAATTGAGGAGAGGCACTCCTGTTTTCACACCCAAATGTTGCATTTCCCAAGACCAGCCTGGCACTCCTGTTTTCACATCCAAATGCTGCATTTCCCAAGACCACGCCCCCATCCTGTGCCTAGAAAAACTCCAAGACCCTAGCAGGCACACACACACAAGCAGCTGGATGACTAGAGGAACACACTAGCAGAAGAACACACTGGCAGATACCAGCAGATGCTGGCAGGCCATCCACTGTGAGATAACACGGAACTCAGTTGGGGGCGGTCAGAGGCGAGTCCAGCCACCCAGGATAAGACCACCTTTCCGCTCCATCCCCTTTTGGCTCCCCATTCATCTGCAGAGAGCTAACTCCACTCAATAAAACCTTGCACTCATTCTCCAAGCCCACATGTGATCTCATTTTTCCAGTATACTAGATTAAGAACCCTGTGATACAGAAAGCCCTCTGTCCTTGCGGTAAGGCAGAGGGTCTAATTGAGCTGATTAACACAAGCCGCCTATGGATGGCTAAACTGAAAGAACACACTGTAACACATGCCCACTGGGGCTTCAGGAGGTGTAAACACTCAACCCTAGACACAGCGGTAGGGTAGGAGCCCACACTCAAGACCTGCCATCTGCATGCTCCCACTAGGGGTTTGAATTGCAGGGCACCAAGAAGCAAGCCATACCTCTATCACATGCCCTGCAAGGGGGGAAAAGGGAACTTTTCCCATTTCAGAGGTACAAACTTGTTACTGACCTTTGCATGCTCTCTCATACTGTTGTATAGCTTCTTCCACTTTCTGATTATTTAACTGCTCCTACAAATTGAAAGAATATGAATTAAATATAAATTAACTTAAAAACACAATATTTAACAGTGGATCCTGAAAACAGGGCTCAATATTAAGTTTCAAACCAGTCTCCTATAAAGCTGGCATACCAGCTGGTACCTGTCTTAAGCTTCCAAGTTTCTTTCATCTTGGAGAAAAGAGTAGGGTGAGAGCAGGAAAAAGATACAGAGGGCAAAAAAATATATACTTTTAATCTAAATTATGACCCAGTTATTTTACTTAACATTTTAGGTAAATGTTTTCTCACAAACCACAAAAAGCAGAAATAAGGGAAAATCAAGTTCTATGCATTTAACGTAGAAGGAACAAGAAAAACCATTAAAAAGTTCGTCATTGATAAACTCAAAATGCAGGAAAAAAAGAGTTCTCCACCCCTTTTACCTAGAAAGTAGCTGCAAGATTTGGATTAAAAAAAAAAAAAAAAAAAAGCTTTAAGAGGCAAGATTAAATTATGAGGACCAGAGGGCCTACACTTCTAGTTTTAACTTATCATATAATCCAAACCTCACCCCCAAACTCATCTGATGTCACCACTGTTCCTCACTTTGTAAGTCTGAGTGTGAATCATTACAGAACATGAAGCTCTCAAATTCTATTGTTATAGAATGCTTTATTATGATTATATTCAGTTAAGAATTAAAATCATGTATTTATACCTGAATATTAGTTTTGCTTCATTTAAAAGCAAACATGAAAATAATATAACAAATCTATATTTTTTTATTGTTGCCTCATCCATTTGGTTGATACCAAGCAAAAAATAACCATATACAGTAAAGGGATTTTTGCCTTTTAAGTATCATTTTTGAAAGGAATTTGTTGTAAGACCTGGACTACTTTTAGTTTCTTTGCATTTTATTTCAAAATAATTTTAGCTTTAATTTAGCTTTGCAAGAGTTCCAAAGACAGCTGTATAACCTCAACTCAGCTTCCCCTAATGTTATCATATTACACTCCCATGGTACCTTTATCAAAAAAAGTCAAGAAATTAATATTGGTATACTACTATTAATTACACTGCAGACTTTGCCACTGTTTACCACTTTTTCCACTGCTGTCCCTTTTCCACTCCAGGATCCCATCCAGAATATAACATCACCTTTAGTCATCATACCTCTTTAGTCTTGTCCAATCTTTGCTAGTTCCTCAGTCTTTACTTGTCTTTAATGACCCTGACACTTTATACTTCATACCGGTCAAGCACTATGTAGAACATCCGCAATTTGAGTTTATCTGAAGTTTTCTCATGAAAAGGCTGAGGTTATAAATTTAGGGAAAGAATACCAAAGAGGAAAAGTGCCCTTCTGGTCACATCAAACCAGGAAGCACATAGCATCAATATGACTTACTAATGGTAATGTTATTCTTAAACCCTTGGTTAAAGTGGTATCTGCTACGTTTCTTCACTACAAAGTTATTATTATTTTTTTTCTTTTCCATATTTGTTAGAAGAGAGTCACTACTGGCCGACTTAATTTTATCTTATTTCTTCTTTTCTGCCTATTTAATTTTAAATAACTTATTTCTAGATTCTAGAAAAAGTCAAAACAGAATGTTATTAAAAACAAACTTGTACATTTTGTGTACACTAAAATATACCAAGAGAATGCACTTTAATCATCTTTTAAAACTGTTTACCTTGAGTTGCTGAATGGTTCGCTGTTTCATATCTATTTCCTGAGAACACTGGTTTTTCTTTTTCTCTAGTTCATTAATTTTAATCCTCAGTAATTTCTCCTCATCACGCATTATGGATACCTACAAAGTAATATTTATAAAACAAATGGAATATTTTTAAAATATTAATTGCTTTTTGTTGTTTAAAATTCATGGCCACTATGTTCAAAGATTCACACCCTTTAAAGTCTAAAAGAAAAATAAGACTCTAATATACTATAAATCAAACATACTACAGCTTCAAATTATTAGCAAATGTTTTAATACTCTATTGAAGAATGTATATGAAAAACTCAATTTCTTGTTCCATTATCTTAAGAATCTCAAACTTTGTAAGTTCTCTCAAAAAAGGATCATCATAACATCTGTATGTAATAGCAAAATAATAACCAAGGAAAAATCAATAAAGATATTCTGAGGAAAAAATACTGATTCAAATTTCCAGTTTATTGAGTAATATAATCCAGTAATACAAGAAATACTTTAAAAACTAATAATAACATGCAGGGAAGAAAATGGAACAATCACAATGTCAAAAGGTATCCACGCAAGTGAGGGTCAATTGATTTCTGCTGTTGCCAGTAACCTAATTCCATAAACATAGAGAAATCAGAGGTAGTATGGACTAATATGTAATTCCTCACCCAAAAAACTAAGGTAGGTACATCCTTATACTAGTTTCCATCATAACAATCCTCTCTGGAACCTTTCAGTACATCTTGCCAGGATTTCCAGAGGGAAGTTATCTGACTGGCAGCAGAGCCTTTTCTTCTGGACTTTTGTGGAGCTTTACTGCCAAAACTCCATTTTCACACCTGCTAGAGAGCTCAAAAACTGAAGGAAATTAAATGAAAAGATGTCTTATAAAAAGCATGGAGATGCCCTTATTATAGTAGCTCAGAGTGGTATGGTTTCAGAGGATTCTTATATTGTTTTAAGCTTTATATTCCAATATTACATACATGATAATCATATATTCATATTTACTTATTTTGTTTAAAAATATGAGGCTTCAAGTAATAAACACCATCTTCATCAACTATACAACTGACAATAACAGAGGCTATGTGTTGTACAAAGATGCATGTGAGGACTGCCTCAGTTTCCATTGTGGCTCTAGCACTTACTGCTGAGTGAATTTAGACAAGTCATATAGTAGTTCCCCCTTATCCACAGGGGACATGTTTCAAGATCCCCAGTGGATACCTGAAACACTGGATAGTATTTCAAGGTTCCCAGTGGATAGTACTAAACCCAGATGCCATCAATTGAAACACATTTCTGTTCACATCCTCCACCCACAAATTTAATGCCTTTTCCAACTTAGCTAAGCAATTATCATGAATCGTGGCCATAACTTTTGCAGTGAGGTGCACCAACAAAACTAGCATAAATTTCTTTTTCCTTCTTCACAATTTCACAGATGGAAGATTTGTTCTTACCACAGATATTAGCAACCTCAGATTACAGTATTTTTTTCTTTATTAAGAACTTTTACCTTTTCACTTAAGGGAAGCCCTTTACAACAACTTTTTGGCTTATTTGAATTGCCAGCATACCTACTTTTGCATGTTGGGACTGTTATTAAGTAAAATAAAAGTTACTTGAGCACAAACACTGTCCCTGATGCCGTAACAGATGATCTGATAGTTGAGATGACTAAGTTTTAATAGGTAGCACAAACAATGTGGATATGCTAGACAAACAGATAATTCCAACTCTAGGCAGGACAGGACAAGATAACCCAAGCTTTCAACACACTACTCAGAATGACCTGCAAGTGAGTTGTTTATTCCTAGAATTTCTATTTAGTATTTTCAGCCCACAGTTACCCACAGGTAACTGAAACCACAAAAGCAAAGCTGCTGGTAAAGGGAAACTACTGTGTCTCTCAATGTTTGTTTTCTTTATTAACAAAATGGAGGTTAAAAACAGTATCTAGGCAGGGCGCAGTGGCTCACGCCTGTAATCCCAGCACTTTGGGAGGCCGAGATGGGCAGATCACGAGGTCGAGACCAAGACCATCCTGGCCAACCTGGTGAAACCCCGTCTTTACTAAAAATACAAAATTAGCCGGGCATGGTGGCATGTGCCTGTAGTCCCAGCTACTCGGGAGGCTGAGGCGGAAGCATCGCTTGAACTCAGGAGGTGGAGGTTGCAGTGCGCCGAGACTGCGCCACTGCACTCCAGCCTGAAGACAGAGCAAGACTCTGTCTCAGAAACAAAACAACAACAAAAAAAAGTGTCTATATCTAATACAGTGTGAGAATTAAAGAAGATAATATGGCAACTCAGCATAGTAGCAGGCCTAGACTAAGTTGCTACAATTATTATTATCTGCCTTAAAACTACACATTTGAGAAATAGAACACACTTTTAATACCCATCACTAGAGTAATGTTAAATAGTCATCTATACAGAGGGGGATCCTCAGCCTCCTGGCCACAGACCAGTACTGGTCCATTGCTTGTTAGGAACTGGGCCACACAGCAGGAGGTGAGTGGCAGGCAAGGGACTGAAGATTCATCTGTATTTACAGCCACTCCCCATCGCCCACATCACTGCCTGAGCTCTACCTCCTGTCGGATCAACAAAGGCGTTAGATTCTTGGGAATTCTATTGTGAACTCTGCATGTGATGAACCTAGGATGCACATTCCTTATGAGAATCTAATGCCTGCTGACCTGCCACTGTCTCCCATCACCCCAGGTGGGACCATCTACTTGCAGGAAAACAACCGCGGGGCTCCGACTGATTCTACATTATGGTGAGTTGTATAACTGCTTCATTATATATTACAATGAAATAATAATATAAATAAAGTACACAATAACTGTAACGTGTTTGAATCATTCTTAAAGCAGCTCCCACCCCATCCATGGAAAAACTGTCTTCCACGAAACCAGTTGCTGATACCAAAAAGGCTGGGGACCCCTGATCTATACAATAAAATATTACTTGAAAGGAGGTACCTCTATAAGTAGCAATACAAAAAGATCTTAAAAATACAATAAATTAAAAAGTAGCCAGGGCATGGTGGCACACCTGTAGTCCCGGCTACTAGGAAGGCTGAGGTGGGAGGATTGAGCCCAGGAGTTCAAGGTTACAGTGAGCTACATGATCACACCACTGCACTCCAGATTGGGTGACAGGGCAAGACCCTGTCTCAAAACAAACAAAATACATAAACTTAGAAAAAAAGCCTCCTTTTAATCAGACCTGGATTTATGCTAATAAAATAGCTTTGAGTGAGGCTCCTTTGAAATAGCTTAAGGGTGGGGCTTAATCACCAAAAGACCAAAAATGATTAGAGAGTAGAAATTTCAATCCTACCCATGGACCTCTATGGAAGAGAGGAAGGCTGGAGATTGACTTATAAAAACTATTGTACAGTGAGATTCAGTGTCTCGCTTGGTGAGCGCATTGAGGTCTTCGGAGGGTGGTACACCCTGAGAGGGCACAGAAGCTCTCCACCACCCTCCATCCCCCATAACTTGTCCTGTGTATCCCTTCTAGTTGTCTGTTCTTGGGTTGTATCCTTTATAATAAACCGGTAAATGTTAAAAAAAAAAATACAGCATAAAGAAAAACTACACTTAAAAAAGAACAGCACAATTAAAATATGAACAAATGACTTCACAGAGCAGAAAGTGGGACAGATAAAAAGCAGAAGTACGATTAGAAGCTGAACTTCATTAGCAATCAAAAGAATACAAATTAAAACTACCATATAAGATAACCCTTCATATCATCTCACCCAGTAATTCCCCTCCTGTTATATAAACTTTTGCACATGTGTACCAAGAGCATTAGAGGATATTCATATGATTTCTATGGGCAAAAAAATAATAAATAATCTAGATGTCATCAACAAGAGACTAAATAAATTGTGGTAAGTCATACAACAGAGCTACTATACAAAGCTACTATACAGAGGTGAAAATGATTAATTACAACTGTACAAAATAAATCAATCTCAGAAATATGTGAAAAATGGAAGTCTGAGAAGAACATGCTGTTTAGATTTTAAAAACAAATATGGTTAAATTATATTTTTAAAAGTTTAGATAAACACAACATTCAGTGCAGTCACTTTTATAAGGCAGAAATAGCACTTGTGGTATTAATATTTGTCAGACCTTACACATTTAAGTATTCTTTAGTAACTATCTCAAAGTGAAAAAAAAAAGTGTTCCAACCTTTAGAGAAAGTCTAAGTATGACAGAAAATGATGTGGTCATAAAAGTAAATGGGAAAGAGGGATAAGTGCAGAGCAAAAAAGAAACTGGTAACATTTGATGCCATGAAGGTAAACTTGACAGCTGGGAGGAGTGGGATGGATTTTTTTCTCACTGAATACATCTTATTATATTTCAAATTTGGAATGAGATTGCATTCCCTATTTAAAAATTAAATTATAATAAAAACTAAAAAAATCGTACTGCACATTCTCCTAAGCACTATCTGCAAACAAAAGGTGCTTTCCATTTTCTAAGGACTTATATTTAGCAACTCTTAAAGAAGAAAGAGGCTAATCTTTCACAAGGCACATATCTTTCTTCATGTTGGACATTCTTCAGCTTGTTTAAATTGGCTAAATTTTCTCTCATGAAGTAACTGCTCTCATAATTTTAAGAAAAATTATGAAGTGGATAAATGTTCTGTTCAATTCTAAGATTAATGTCTAAGCTTGCTATACAAGGAAAACAATCTTAATCATATTAAACTGGCCACATAACTTTTCAAATAACCTACCTCTTTCTGTACTTGTTCAATCTGCTTTTTGGCATCAGTCAGTTTCTCTTTCAGCTCAGCATAATCTTCTTCCTTCCTCTGAAGATCTGCTTTCAGATTCTGGGTAAGAGCAGAGCTTGAAGAGAGTTCCTCTATCAATCTAAAAAACATAAACCACTTTTCTATGGTAATGCACCATTAGCCACATAGAATCATACATGTAAAATGGCAACAATCTTTACAAAATTACGTCTTTTCACAAATTTGGAATATCCAAACTATGAAGGAGTTCTTCAGAGAGGATTTCAAATGATTTTTATAAACACATCTTTTCATATAATCTATGGCTCCAAAGGTTTATATGGACAAAGTTCAAGGTCTTCACTCATCATACATGCTGTGCTTTAGCAGATTAAGTATGACCATCTAATTGTTTAAAAGCTACATAGCAAAATGAATGCTGTGTATTTTAAAATATTTTGAATAACATTTAGCTTACTTTTCTGTCTCTTGCCTGTTGATTTCTTTTTCTTCTTCTTTTAATTGAAGTAAATGCTTCACATCTTGCAAATTATTTGTTAATTGTGTGATTTCTTCTTTCAATTTGACTTCCTTTACCCTTAAATCTTTGGTGTTTTTGATAGAATCCTGAAGATGTGCTTGCAATTCCTTCGTATTTCTTTCTAGCTTTAAGATGACAGATTCCTTTTCCAAAATGTCTTGTTCTAACTTGGCTGAACGACTACATTCATCTTTCTGAGTCTCTAAGATTGTTTCAAGTTCCTTTATTTTTGTCTTATAGCAATTAACAGTCTGTGTAAGTTCTGAAAGTGCTCTCTTTTCTTTAACTACATGCTGTATTTGAACATTTTTTTCTTGCAATTCTTCTTTCAGTTGCTGTATAAGAGTTTCTTTTTCTTTTAGTAGGTCATCTTGGTTTTGATGTTCCTTCTCCTCTATTTTTAGTCTACTGTTTTCAACCTTATAGCCTTTTACTTCTGCCTGCAATTTTTCAATTTGTTGTTCCAGTTCCTGAATCTCATGACTTTTTTTGGAGGAGGCCTTCACAATCTCCTTACATTCTTCCCAAATAGCTTCAATACTAGAGTGGAAAGAACTTTCCCTACTGGGTTCCTGAATTTGATATTCTTTAACTTGCTTACTTACCAAATAAGCATTACCTAAAAGGTGTAACTGTGTGTTCGGAAAATTATCCTCCCCAGAACCATTTGACAGATCCCTGAGATTGAGCAAATCTATGTTTGAGATCTGAGAAATTGAATCAAGGGTACGTAGTTCATCTATTTTCGTGTGCATTAATTTTATCTGTGAAACATTATTTGTAATGCTTCTTGTAGCAGTTTCTATCTCCTCTGACAGTTTCATGACCTTTTCCTCCAGTTCTTTATTTTTACTTTTCTGCACATGTAATTCTGCAACTGCACTGTCATAATTTGACTGAATTTGTTGGACCTCTTTACTTAAAGTTAAATTGTTTTTTTCAGAAAGAGAAAGTTCCTGCTGCAAACAAACAATCTGTTTATTTACTTCTGCTTTTTCTTCCTTTTCATTTTTAAGTTCATTCTCAATATTGAGTAAAAGTCCTTTCAGTCCTTCATTATTTTCTTGTAAAACTCTAATATCTTCATCTTCTGTAATGTTCTGCTGCATTTCTTCACTTTTCTTTTGGTCTTCAGTGATAGCTGAACTAACATGGATAGATCCTTTAAAAATAAGAAAAGTGTTATTAATCTAGCAAACCTTAATAAAACAAAAAGTCACCATACCATATAAGCCAATATTCAAACATACAAAACATGTAAAAGTAAACGTCCAATTAAAATGAAATAAACTACTGAGAAAAAAAAAAAAAAAAAGGTTACAAAACATGTGTAGGAGCCCATTTATGTAAAAAATATTCTTTTACAAGGTAATATAGACAAAGTTAGCAAAGGAAAAAGCTGTTGAGAAAAAAAAAAACAAGTTACATAACATGTGGTATAAGCTCATTTATGTAAAAATTATTTCACAAGGTAACACAAAGTTAGCAGAGAAAGTACCCCAAAATGATGGCAGCTACATAACTCTGAGTAGCATTACCAGCTATTTCTAATTTTCTAACTTTCCGTATTATTTAAATTTTTTAGCACAAATCTTTATTTAATATCATTTTAATATGGGACAGAGGGGAGAAGATGACAATGAGAAACCCTAGGCAGACATCACATATCCTAAAGAACGGTTTTAAACTACAATTATATTGTGGATTTTACTATATTAGTGATAGGCAAACTGAATACCTTAAATTTTCATAGGTAAAATTAGAAGAGAAATGGTTAAAACTCTGGGAATTCATATAGTACAGCCTAACTAGCTGGATAACCGCCAATAAACTGCTTCATACTATGACTGTTTCCTCAAATGTGAAATGGAAATAATCATACCACCTATCTCAGAGTTGTGAAGATCAAGATAACAAATGTGTTTACAACACTGTGCATTGGATAGATTTAACTATTAATAGAACCTAAAAATCTATACAGAAGAATTCAACTAATTGAAAATGCGTAAGTTTGCTTTTTTCAGGCTTAATATCTGTATTTCCAGAATAAGGGTATCCCTACTTGACCAACTTACTCTACAGAATAATGCTAAGAAGCTAAAATGAACTAATACACAATGCAAGTTAAATGACTTTGTAAATGTTAGATACATATAAGAACTTTAACCATTATAATCAATACAGATTAAATTATACTCTGAACAGACACACTATTAGCTAAAATTTAATTCCTAAGTTCATGCTGACAAATAAACTCACCCCATATACATTATTATATTCTATTATGCTTTCCTCATAGGTTCTATGATTAAACCTTAAAATATAATTCTCAATCTTCTAGATACATAAATTTATACCTACATATCTTTTTATTTTTCATACAATTTCCACTAAGGGTCAGAGTGTCTCAGATCCTTGAAACCTTACTTCAAAATAGGCAAGAATCTCTTATTTTTAGAAATTTTTTCCTGTTTTGTTATACTTCATGGTTTGATGTTTACATAATGTTTTTAAGTGGACTTTGTAACATTGTTCTGGTACAATTTGTATGTGAATTTTCTACACCACATTCCTTTAATACAATCAATTTCATATGTTCTCATGATCCCCATTCACTCTCTCATTGACCATTTTTCTGTTGCATTCACCTGTATTTTTATGTGGTATCCTCACCAAGTATGTAAGAATCAAATTGCTCATGCTTAAAGATCCCAGATATAATATAAAGTACAAGGGTTACTAATTTGTAAGAGCAGAAGACAATTATAAGGCTTGAAATCCTTGTAGTTAAGAAAGCTACTACTTTCAGTTGGTATCTAGCTGACTCTCAAAAGTAGATTGTATGGTTTTCTTTTTAATGAGCCCTGAATATAATCCTACGCATCTTAGCTCTTTATATTTTATTGAAATATGTTTGTCTCTCTCATCTGCTAGATTGTAAACTCCCTGATGGTATACCCCATATATCTTACTCATCATAAACAATAAACCTAAATAAAATGTAGTTTTTTTGAAGCTTAACTATACCACACATATGTTTTTATTTTCTATCTCTAAGACATATCACTGTACAGAACATAATCTTTATAAATATAATTTTTGCAATAGTAATTTATTCTGCTTCTAGATATGTAAGTTCATGAATCTGACATATTCCAGTTATATTAATTTGGTTACTTTATGGTAACTTTGTTTAAAATTTTAATGTTCTCTGTTTAAACATTCAAAAACATTTATTTACACAACAGTGATTTTCTAGTTTTATTAGGAGGAATTATCCAGCGATCTTATTAAAACGCAAATTCCTAGCACCAAATACTAAAGATACTCATTCATTTGGTAAGTCCGAAATGTATTTTACATGCAACATTTTGAGAATTAGTGTTTTGGGCTATTATTTTTGAAAATTTCTAGAAGTTGACAGTGGCTTCTGTAATACCTTTGGGATCTTAACATATCAGTTTGTTGTATTACAAAGCCCCTAAGTGACAGCACTCCTGCATGTAATTGTTCCTTAAGAGCCAAATGTCAAACCTCTTGTAGTTGTGAGATTCAAACCAAGTTTTAGCCTGCCTCTCACAGGCTCTTGTGCATCTTAGTTGTGAGATGATAGTAGCCCGTAGGATTCACAAGCAATGAATCTGTTCAATGAAGAAGGTAGCATCTTTGAGATCATTAAAAAGCTCTTTAAACTGAAATCTGCCATGTCATACGTAAATGAATTTCTATTTTCCTATATACTAATCACAGTTGAAACTATGAGCAAAATAAAGGAAAAGCCAAACATTAATGAAAGGTCCTTCAGGTACTACTATAAAGAAGAGACGAAAATACTTATGTGATTGTTTGTTTTCAGTAAATACTGTGACCTCCCTGCTTTTTTTTTTTAAGATGGAGTTTCATTCTCGTTGCCCCAGCTGGGGTGCAATGTGCGATCTCAGCTCACTGCAATCTCTGCCTCCCAGATTCAAGAAATTATCCTGCCTCATCTTCCCTAGTAGCTGGGATTACATGCATGCACCACCACACCAGGCTAATTTTTTGTATTTTTAGTAGAGATGGGGTTTCAACATGTTGGTGAGGCTGGTCTCGAACTCCTGGCCTCAGGAGATCCACCTATGTCAGCCTCCCAAAGTGCTAGGATTACAGCTGTGAGACACTGTGCCTGGCCTATAACCCCTTTTGGTAAATTTAAATCCCCTAGCTCTCTCAAGATACTAATTTGTCCCCAATGAGAATATGCCCCTACCCAAAAAGAATCACTATAAAATATGGACTCTTACCTCCCTATCCCATCTAGAATTTACCTAGTTTTACCTTCAGTAATGTATACACAAAAAAAAACCATTATTTGTAAGTCTTCATTTTTCAAATGCAATCTAATTCTACAAACTCACTGGACAAGGTTTGATTATCTATAATTTACACTGTCTCTCCAGCCTCAAAGAGGAAGCGGTAAAATATGGCATTATCTCTGCTGTATTTTCTTAAAAGCTGCTGAGTTTATTTTTGAAGTTTTCCTTATGTTTGCAGTTTACATTTTCCTAATTTATTTCCTCAGTATTTTCGGTTTATTCTAAAGAGTCCACCTTCTCTAGAATTCAAAGGTTTGCCCTTCTTTATATTTACAACAAACTTGCCTATTTACTCTTAAAGATTTTTTAAAAAATAATCTTCAACATGTATTATTTTTCATCAGACTGTCTCCTGGTATCTCAAATACAGCATGCATACATTTATTATTAGTAATATTAAGTTCATTGTCTTACTGTAAAATATCCTTTTCTCCAAATGAATAAAGAATGCAAAGTAAGAAAACAAAATGATGTGCAGGGATTTGGGCAGAAAATACTATATTTATGAAATGAAAAAAATGAGTTTTAACTATTATAAGCACAGAAACTATTACATAGACATGCAAAATAAACAATAAAAGCACAATTTCTAAAAACATATTTATTAAAATAAAAGCTTTAACTATGCCCATCCCTAGACAGTTCATAACTTTCCATAATAAAAATTCGTGACATTTAGATTTTCTCGACTTTTCCTCAGGCAAATGAATGTCCCTCTATTTGCATCTTTCTATTTACTGGTTTAGAAACTAGCTTTCTTAAGCGCCTGCTGCTGGCAGCTGAAGTAGTACCTTTCTTTGCTGGTGGTTCATCTTGTTGAGGTTCATTTTCATTCACTCTTTTTCTTTCTGAACAGGTTTTAGTTTTGTTGTCCTTAGGCACTTCAACTGTTTCATTACAAATCAATTTATTGTTTATTATTAAAGAAGATGTATCAGCCTTGTCCTAAAGCAAAATAAGTTAAAAATAATTCACATATAGAAAGCTACAAAAAATGTACAAACCATAAATTACATAGTGTACCATAAAAAATTTTTCACATTTGTTGAGACCTTTTCTGTTATTTCTTAAGTTTTGCCCTAAAATAACTGATGGCTCTAGCAAATAAGTAACATTTGGGGATAACTGGAGAATCCTAAGAACACTAATCTCTGAAGTCGTATCAGAAATATACTTGGAAAGAAAAATATGAGACTCAACTATTTATTTTGTAGCCAAAGCCTCTTAAAGATTAATATTGTCTTAAACGTTAACAACTTTCAGAAAAATAGTTTTGACCTTAGCTTTAAGTCTACACATATTCAAAGAGACAGTCTACAGACAGCTTTAAAACTGAGCTTCTAGACATTTCACTTAGACTTTTTTTTTTTTAAGTAAAGACTGCTTCCCTTAAACAGGCTAGTAGCAACTAAGAACAGGGGCTCATGCCTGTAATATCAGCACTTTGGGAGGCTGAGGCAGGAGGATTACTTGTGAGCCCAGGAGTTTGAGACCAGCCTAGGCAACACAGTGAGACCCCATCTCTACAAAATATTAAAATGCCAGGTGTTGTGGCCCATGCCTGCAGTCCCAGCTACTCAGAAGGCTAACGAAGGATCTCTTGAGCCTAGGAGTTCAAGGCTGCAGTGAGCCACAGTCACATCACTGTACTTCAGCCTGGACAACAAAGTGATGAGACCCTACCTCTAAAAAGAAAGAAATGGGGTGAGGGGAGGTTGGGGGGGAGACTTCCAAAAAGAGGGTATAATATGGACTTAGAAGAAGGGTAAAACACAGCATTTAAGTGCAAGTCTATAGAGTAATCAAAAGTATGGTAAAGACAGAAACTTCTGGCAATCAATTTGAAAAAACAAAGTATATGATAAAACAGAGTGCCAAAGTGTCACTTACATCAGCAAACATTACCAAAAGATGCACATAAAAATAATTTTTTAAAGTCATAAAGTAATGGGTTAAGAAAAAAAGCAAAGTTTTTCTAGCTATCCCTGAACAAAGGATGTGACAAAGAATAATCTCCATGCTTTCTCACAATTAGTATCACAATTAGTACCTTAGCGTCATTGATAAATGACAAAATCATGCGACAGGCAGATCACACCTCTGACACAGCTCCATAACAAGGCCAAGTTGTTCCTTCCCTGACCCTTAGTACCTATCAGAATGACCCAGTCATTTTCCCCACTTCAAAATATACAATCCTCACCAAAAATCTATCCAGAAGTCACAGTTATGGAAAGGAGGGTTTTCTGCTCCCAGGGTATGCTTGGGTAGAAAAAAAAGAATTCAAACTAAATTTTTTCATTATTGGAAAAGTGTTTGTTCTCAAGACAAGATCTGGAACTTGTTGATCCTAGATCAAATGTTAATCAGCACAATTAAGTAAGTTCCAAACTACTTTGCATTTGTTTTATGTATTTAAGTGAACAATTTAAATTTAGCACACTGTATTAAGTTAGCTGATAAAACAAGGTCTAGAATCTATAAAGTTTATTTATAGGCAAGGACTAAATTACAAATATTGCTTTTTTACTATTATTTCCTTAAACACTGCTAATATATTATGGTTTACAAACATACTACAGAAATAAATATAATCCCATGTGAAATTTCCAACTATTTTCTTTTGACTTTGTAGTCACCAGAAATGATCTGTCTCTGACTTTCCTTTTTGTTTTTATTTACCAAATCAAAGATCAGACTTAAAGAAAGCAAAAAGCATGTGATGACTAACCAAATAAAAGTTCTGAGGGCTGGAGGCCCAGCAATTAAGTTACTGCCCCAAGTCTCAGAAGTCTTACATCCCCTTACTTCACAAATCAATTTCCTCTTCCTTAATCTCTACCACTAGTACCCTAAATCGAAGTCCTCATCAACTATTAACTGAACTGTTCCAAGAAGTAGCTAACTGGTCTCTCTGGCTGTAGTCTAATTCCATCTCAAACCTATCCTCCAAGTTTTCAAAAACATCTACTCAAATTAAAAACTCCTCTTTGCTATTCCTCTGCTTAAAATGACTCCCCACTGCCTCCCCAAACTCTTCAATGCAGTTATTTAAGGCCTTTCATCTTATCCTATTTTACTACTCCTAGCCTCATTTCTCACCTCTTCTTGCTTCACACTTTCTTCCTGAACAACCAATTGTTTGTATTTTCCTGCACTGACTGAAAGATTTCTCATTTCCATGACTGTGCACTCTGACCCTGGTACACGGAAGGCCAGTGTATCTTCCTGTCCCTTGTGACAACCGCTGTCCCCTTCCTCTACTTTCAAATGGCTAGATTTTACCCACCCTTTAAGGCTCAACTTAATCATTATCATCTCCACACAATACTTCCTAACTACCCTCCTACTCTCAGCTTCCTGCACGCACACTACCATTGCACATTGCATTATAACTATATGTTGTTTTTTTCTTATTGAGGGATTTTAGGGGAGTAGATTTTATTACTCTGCATAATTCCAATAATCTAGCACAGTACCTGGCACACACTGGACACTCCCTAAGTGTCCTTATTAAATACTACTTATTTACTAAATAGTTAATTATCAACATATTAAATATTAGGATATTTCTCCCAGTTCAGGTACAGAAAAGCCAGAGATTAAATAATGTATCTAATAATATCAAAAGAAAGGCCTGCTACAGGAGATTAGACAGCGTGCTCTTCTAGAATGCTTCTCATTTAACCCTGTGATATCAAAAGCCCATTTAAAGTTCAGATCATTCAGGGAATGTTGGTGGGTATTAGAGTTGACAATCAAGATACAAAGGAAACCCAACAGTCACTTTTTATAAGATACCACACCTACTTCTTTTGGTCACAGAAAAGACATAAAAAAAGCACCTTTCAACAAAGCAACATGGTTAGCTCTAAGTATACTCAACCTACTACATTATTACCATATATTTTACCATTTCCATATAAAAAAAATTTGAAGGAGTTTAGCTCCAAAAAAGAAAACCAAAAGCCATTTTTTAAAAAAAGGATTAAAAGAGAAGCTGATCATTTTAAGCTGAACTGAATATGAAAGTATCTAAATTTGCATGAAAGACAAAAAAAAAACCCTGAAGTCTTTACATGTAACAATTCATAATATAACTTTTTAGAAAAAAAATCCTTGCTACTAAGCATAGAAACAATAGCAACAATACGTATAATAAAAGCAAGCTTCTAAAGAAAACCCTAATTTGACTGAATTTCATGTTATAGTTCCCTGAAACATCATAATCTAGTTATCGAAATACATCTAAATTCCTTTCTCCTCAAAGCTCTTCTCCCAACTAGCTGAGGCTTAAACTTCCAAAGGCTACATATTCTTCTCCTTTTCGTGTGCAAAGCACTGCAGACTAGTCTGTCGAAACGTATGTTCAAAGACGTCAAACACCCTCTTCTAAGTTCTCAAAAATTCACATTTGCACAATAGTAAATTGAGTTCAATGTTGCATAAGTAAATGAACATTCTGAGTAAATTAGTCTTAGTTGCACAAGCCATTTTAAATTATTTCCTTTAAAGCAAAACATATGCTTTTTTATCTTATTTATTAATAACACAAAGTTAAATTCTTACATTGCATTTAAATCCATCTTCCATATACAACTTTAGGTTCTGAAATTTGTTCATAGTATCTTCTTTTTGATCAATTATATTTATCAGTTCTTGAATTCTTTGATTCTGTGTAATTATTTTCTTTGGAAAGAAGAAAAAGTAATGTTCCACGAATAAACTTTGAGATAACTAAAATGCAAACAGGATTAATAATGCAAAGTTTGATAATTCCTCCAAATTTTAAGGTTAAATAAAGAATCAGTGGCAACACACTATGCACAGCATGATCTTATTTTTGCCTTTAAAAAAATTACATATATAGGCCAGGCACGGTGGCTCACATCTGTAATACCAGCACTTTGGGAGGCCAGGTCAGGCAAATCATTTGAGGTCAGGGGTTCAAGACCAGCCTGGCCAACATGGTGAAACTCCATCTCTACCAAAAAAAAAAAAAAAAAAAAAAAAAATTAGCCAGGCATTGTAATTCCAGCTACTGGGAGGCTGAGGCAGGAGAATCGCTTGAACCCAGGAGGCAGAGGATGCAGTGGGCAGAGATAGTGTCACTGCACTCCAGCCTGGGTGACCGAGCAAGACTCCGTCTCAATAAAAAAAAAAATTACATACATAAGATAGACAGATATAGATAGACAGACAGACAGATACATAGATAGATACAAAGAAAAGAGAAGCTATATAGCATATAAGAGGAATCTGGAGCAAGACTGCTTGGGCTCGAATCCTAGCTTCTATACCTTTTAATATGTCACCCTGGGCCACATACAGTGGCTCACGCCTGTAATCCCAGCACTTTGTGAGGCCAAGGTGGGCAGATCACCTGAGGTCAGGAGTTTAAGACCAGCCTGGCCAACATGGTGAAACCTGGTCTACTAAAAATACAAAAATTAACCAGGTGTGGTGGCAGCCACCTGTGACCCCAGCTACTCAGGTGGCTGAGGCAAGAGAATCACTTGAACGTGGGAGGTGTAGGTTGCAGGAGCCAAAATCACACCACTGTACTCCAGCCTGAGCAACAGAGCCAGACTCTGTCTCAAAAACAAAAACAAAAAAACCGTATGTCACCCTGGGCAAGTTATTTAATGTCTCTGTAAAAAACAGGAAATACTAACAGCATCCACATAATAAAGTTGCTCTAACACTTAAATGAGTTAATAAAAAGCATTTAAAAGAATGTCTGGTAAATGTTAAGTGTTCTATAAATATAAATACATATATAAAGTAACAGTTTAAAGAGCTTCCAAGCAACTTGGTTTTGTTTTGTTTTAAATTTAGGAGGAATATTATGGGAACCTTTTTATTTTCTATTTTATATTACTTAATATAATTAAATAGGTACAACTAGTGTCTACTATTTTCATAAGCAGAAAAAATACAAGATAAGAATTGTCTAAATAGTTATGCAATTTTAGTTAGTTCTTTAGTTCTTTAAATACTGGATACTAAGATACCAAGATCTTGAATTATTTATATCTGATCATATTTTAAAATATTCAGCTTTTTGAAAGGATAAATGTAAGTTAAAATAAGGAGAACCAAGCCAGAAAAGAAGAGAAAAAATAACAGAAGAAAACCAATCCCCCATGCACACCAAGAGACAACTACATTACTGTTTCTTTACTTATTTTTTAAAAGAAACATATCTGGTCATCATTCATATCCCTTTGTTAATACCTTATCAAGTCAAAATAAAGCTTAAAGCATTACCTTATTAGACGTCTCAAGCTCTTGAATCAATGAATTTGATTCTGAAAAAGTAAAGAATATTGAAAATAAATATCTAAGCATCTAAAAATACATATCACTGAATAACTATGAAACATATGCTGCTGTAGTAACACTTAACTGTTACGTTCAATAAAAAGGATTTTGATGGCACTAGAAGCACACCCTATTCATTTTTTAAAATCTGCTAATTCAACCACAACAGGGTAATGTTCCAGAGAAAAGCCACTTTTAAAACTTAGGATAAAAATAGGTGGCATATGCTAAATAGTAAAGAACTGGCATAACATCAGAGAAGAAAAGAAGCTAGTGCCTTTTTAGTACATTTCATAATGCAAAGGCACCACTTACATGTGATTTTCTACCCATCTTGTTTCACACAAGAAAGGGCAGAGACCAGGGCAGTTATTGCAACTAATTCTTAAAATGCAGATATTATAAACAATTCTATATCTGTATATAAAATGCCCTCAGCATGGTGGCACATGTCTGTATTTCAAGCTACTCAGGAGACTGAGGTGAAAGGATCACTTGAGCCCAGGAGGTGGAAACTGCAGTTTCCATGATCATGCCTCTGCACTCCAGCCTGGATGACTGAGTGAGACCCTGTCTTTAAAAAAAAAAAAAAAAAAGGAAGAAAGAAAAAAAGAAAAAAAAAATGTCCTCCTACTTAGACTGAAGCATCAATCTAACAAATTGCTTTAAACCACTCCACAGTAGTTACTCTACCCCAAGAGTTAATCTTCTAAACTGCGAGAGTTCATAAAGAATATAGAACAAGGCCAGGCACAGAATGGCTCGGGCCTGTAATCCCAGCATTTTGGGAGGCTGAGGCTGGGAGGATCACTTGAGCCCAGGAGAAGGCTGCAGTAAGCTGTGATGTCACCCACCACTCACTCAGCAAGACACTGTCATTTAAAAAAAAAAAAAAAAAAAAAAAAAAAAAAATATGTAACAAAATTTACAGCTTTACTTTTTATAAAGTTAATACTTGGTTTGATTTTTTGTTGTTGAGAAGCTCATTTTCTAACAACATTGGTACAAAATAAATGAAGGTCAAAAAACATTTTTAGTAATAAATTACTACAAAGTCATACAAATGGTAAAATATTAAAATACGTTACCTAGATGAAAGAATTTTCTGGTCAGTATGGTAAATGAGCTACATAAATCTTTTATACTTACCAAGAGTATTTTTAATGTGTTTACAATATCTAAATAGAGGTAAAATATATCCACTTACCATTTTCCTTCTTTTTTAGCTTTTCTTTGGTTTTGATTAATTCTTCTTTGGTTTTAGCTAATTCAGCTTTAATTTGATTAAACTTTAGTTCTAAGCAAGCAATAGCTTCCTGGGGGTCAGCAAGAGATGCAATATATAAGTGAGCAATTTCAGCCTGTTTCTTAATATCAGCGACATTATCTTGAAGAGAATCAATAATATCTTCAAATCCTACATAATTATGTGCTTCCTAAAAATAGCAAAAACCACATGCCTAATATTAACAGTAGAGTTCACCCTTTACATGCGGTACCATCTAACTTAGACAGTTTTTTTAAAAAAGCAAAAAATTCACCACTTGAAATTCTTGAAAATAAATTATATAGAAGCATCTTCAATTACGAAAACACTGTATTCTATTATTTATTTCCTGTTGTATAGACCATGAGGCATATTTTCTCATAAAAACAATGTTACAAACTGTGACAAGTCATTATAGAACAACTATTATTATCTAGTTCAGGTATAGTTCCAATTACATAATGAGCCTTAAAACACTTTGTTGGGATAGTACATGAAACAAACCTCCATTTTCACAGCTCAGTCAATCCCAACACATGTCAAGGATATGTAAGGTTTGACAGAAGTCTGGACATCACTGTCACAGACCCCTGAGCTGAGTGATTAAAAAACAAAAACAAACAACTCCCCCAAAAAAGCTGATCAATTTCAGCTTCAGTGGAAGCAGCAGAAAAGGATAAGTTTCCTTACATTACAAATAAGAGAATAAGCTGAGCACAGTGGCATGCACCTGTAATCTCAGCCACTTGGGAGGGTGAGGCAGGAGGACTGCTTGAAGCCAGGAATTCAAGATCAGCCTGGGCAACACATTAAGACCCTATCTCTAAAACTATAATAAATAAATAAATAAATAGACAAATAAACAAAATTTTAAAAGAGTAGGAAATGGTAGTTGCCCAGTAAGAGCAACCATTTTACATATAAACATTTTTGTTTTAATCAGAACAGCAAGTAAATGACCTCTTAGGTCTCTTATACCTTTAAAATATTTTTTATTTAAAAATGTTAAGCAAGACAAATCTGAGGGGGCTATTCTATAATCATAGAATATAGAATAATAATAGCAAAAAAGAATCTATCTGCCGACAATACAATGTTTCAAGCAATACCAACATAAGATACAAATATAACAGAGTTATAAATTTTTCAAAGACCAACTACTACATTTAAATTCTTTTTGCTTAGATTCCTAACAAAACATGCCTAATTATAATAAAGTTACAACCCTAAGCATCGTTTTAATTCTAAACTACCTGATATTTCTCATCATTGATGTGGTACACTAAACCCTGGAACCAAAACCTCATTGGATATATTTAAATATTTCAATTAACAAACCTGAGTTTCAACTTTCATGGCACAAACCTCTCTTGCTGGTTCTTCTTGAGTGTCACATTTACCAACCAAATCCTTGAAGATAGCCAAACGACGTTCAGCATTTTCTTCTAATATCTCTCGTTCTTGAAGCAGAGTTTCCCTTCATAATACAAATGAAGCCCATTAAAAAACAGAAAAGAAACTACTTTGTGTTTCTGTTTTAAACATCTAAGATTAAGTATATTACAGATTAAAAGAAAATTTAGGCCAGGCGCAGTGGCTCACACCTGTAATCCCAGCACTTTGGGAGGCTGAGGCAGGTAGATCACTTCAGGCCAGGAGTTGGAAACCAGGCTGGCCAACATGGTGAAACCCTGTCTCTACTAAAAACACAAAAATTAGCCGGGTATGGTGGTGCGTGCCTGTAATCCCAGCTACTCCGGATGCTAAGGCAGGAGAGGCTAAGGCAGAAGAATGGCAAAATCCTGGGAGGTGGAGTTTGCAGTGAGTCGAGATCGCACCCCTGCATTCCAGTCTGGGTGACAGAGCAAGACTCCATCTCAAAAAATAAAATTAAGGCTAAAATTTTAAAAAGAAAGAAAGAAAATGTACATAACCATGCATGGGATTAGTAACAGCTATAACCTTTTCTTTTTTTTTTCTCTCTGAGACAGAGTCTCACTCTGTCACCCAAGCAGGAATGCAGTGGCACAATCTCAGCTTACTGTAATCTGCACCTTCCAGGTTCAAGAGATTCTCATGCCTCAGCCTCCCAAGAAGCTGGGACTTCAGGCACACACCAGCACACCCAGCTAATTTTTCTATTTTTAGTAGAGACGGGGGTTCACCATATTAGCCAAGCTGGTCTTAACCTCCTGACCACCCGCCTAGGCCTCCCAAAGTGCTGGGATTATAGGCATGAGCCACCACACCAGACCAGTAACAACTATTTTCGAGCTTGTATAAAAAGATCGTAATTCAGAAGCCACCTAATATGAAAACAAGTAAGTTAAGTCAAATA
Source organism: Sapajus apella (assembly GCF_009761245.1). Classification (NCBI taxonomy): domain Eukaryota; kingdom Metazoa; phylum Chordata; class Mammalia; order Primates; family Cebidae; genus Sapajus; species Sapajus apella. The sequence continues at coordinate 5,834,375 of NW_022436998.1, forward strand.
AACTTAAAAAGTAAATAAAATCTTCAATTTTTACCTGGACATGAAATAAATAACTTACTTAAAGTCTGCTTCCCGTTGAGCCCAATATTGAGTAAACTCCTGTGTAACTTCTTCTCGAATTTTAAATTCCAATGTTAACTTCTCCTTCTTTTCATTTATCAGTTTTTTTTTCAAGTCTTCTATTAAGTCCAACAGTTTCTGTAATATGTGTAAAAAAATCTTATAAAAGAATAAATATATCCCAAGAGAAATACCATCCAACTGTTCAAAAAATTAAACTTTTCATTTAGTCAATTATGTGTCCTTTTTAATAGTGACAATGTTTTCTCTGCAAAAATTATACATTTGCAGAGATTCATTAATCTGAAAAATCAGGTTGCCCTCTCCACTTTTTAGAAATAGACCTTTGGTAACTGAAATGTCTCACTGTGTAGTTACACTAAGAAATAAGTAAAGTATAATTTCAGCATTTATTATCTATCAAGAACGACTCTGGGGAGTTCCATATTTGTTTCATTTAATCCATACAACTTTCTGTGAGCATGGCATCATCCACATTTCATAGGTGGGGAACATAAGGATCAGATCTCTGGTAAATGCTAAAAGTTTAGTTTAAAAGTGGCCTCTAAAAGTTTAAAGCCCAAGGATTGTATACAGCAGAAAAGTTGTTAAGAACACCCACTAACCAATCTGTCAAAGAAAGATGTTACATAAACTTATCTTATTAGGCCGTTATAACTATCCAGATGTCAGCAGCAATTCTATAGCCTTTGAAATACATAATCATGAAAAATGTACAATATATAAAGCAACAAATAAAACATGACCAGTATACATTTATAACATAAATTGTAGCATTACAAAAACAGCTTCATATTCTTTTTAATGTTTCTAATTAAAGCTACTGAACAAATTAAACAATAAACTCTAAGCTACGGATCTTTCAAACTTTATTTGAAAACAGTTCTATAGATAGCCTGACTTTGAAACTCTGCCTCTAAGAATTTATATTAAAGAAATAATTATAAATGACCCAAACCCATATTCTGGCTGTATGAACACTGATCACCGTACTGTTGTTCTGTGGTAATAGTTGTGTTTAAATAAAGAAAAAGTGAATCCAAATTAACCAAACTTAAGGGATTGGTTCAATTATGGTACTATCATACAGCAAACCATTGTAATCAAGAATGATAACCTATACTAATAATTCCAACTTTTCTTTTTCTTTTTTTTTTTTTTTGAGAGAGTCTTGCTCTGTTGCCCAGGCTGAAGTGCAATGGTACAATCTCAGCTCACTGCAGCCTCTGCCCCGCCACATTCCAGCGATTCTCCTGCTCCAGCCTCCTAGGCAGCTAGGATTACAGGAGCCTGCCACCATGCCTGGCTAATTTTTGTATTTTCAGTAGATACACGGTTTCACTATGTAGGCCAGGCTGGTCTCACACTTCTGATGATCTGCCTGCCTCGGCCTCACAAAGTGCTGGGATTGCAGGCATGAGCCACCATGCCTAGCCAACCTATATTAATAATTCATACTTTTCACAATTTATTTTTATATAAAGAATACCAGGTTACAAAACAGTAATATGTAATAAAAATCCATTATCACTGGGTGGTAGATTTGAGAGATCTTTATATTTAAATTTTCTTTTTCACTCTACTATACATAATACTACTTTAATAATTTTAAACAGCTACACACTTTCTGTGTAAAACAATAAATAATAACTACCGAAGGAAAAATCAGAATGAATGTGGAAAAACCCTGGGAGTTTAATAGTTTTCAATAATTAGGTTTTAACATTGTTAGCATCTGATTAAGTTGTTGCTGAAAAATATTCAGGCTATTATTGCCAAATGAATTTAAGTATATGTATGCTAATATCAAGGTATTTTATAATGGTTTTTAAAAGTCCCAATCCTCTCATTAAAATGTGAATAAAGGGCTGGGCATAGTGGCTCACATCTGTAATCCCAGCGCTTTGCAAAGCAGGAGGATTGCCTGAGCCCAAGAGCTCAAGATCAGCCTGGGCAATAGAGCAAGACCTCATCTCTACAAAAAAATTTTAAAAATTAGTTAGGGGTGGTAGCATGCGTCTGCAGTCCCAGCTACTCAGGAGGCTATGGCAGGAGGATCACTTCAGCCCAGGATTTCCAAGTAGCAGTGAGCCAATGACTATACTATCACACTCCAGCCTAGGAGACAGAGCAAAACTTTATCTCTAAAAGAAAAAAAATAAAACAAAGCATGCAACACCTAATTATGTTGATTTTTAAATGTCAAATATTAGACAACATCTTGATGAATTTCCTTAAAATATCTAGTCAATGTTATAAGATATGCATTTGCACTATATAATCCATTGCAAACTATAGCATTAAATATTTCTCTCTAGTAATTTCAGAAATTTTACTAACCAACATTATATAAAAATTTCAAGTTTGAGATGAAAAAGAGTAAAACTGGGTTTTTTAGTTTGTCTGTTTTAAGACAAGGTCTCACTCTGGTACCCAGACCAGAGTGCAGTGACGCAGTTATGTCTCACTGCTGCCTAGAAATCCTGGGCTCAACCAATCTTCCCACTGCAGCCTCCCAAGTATCTGGGACTACACGTATGTGTCGTCATGGGCTAATTGTTTTATTTTTTGTAGAAATGGGGTCTCACTATGTTGCTCAGGCTGGTTTCAAACTCCTGCGCTCAAGCAATCCTCCTACCTCAGCTTCCCAAAGTGCTGGAATTACAGGTGTGAACCAGTACACCAGCCAATCTAGACTATTAATGGCTCCCTTTTGTCACTGCAGGAGGTACTATTTAATACATTACAAAAGACAAAGTAATAAGGTCTAATCACACAGTGAGCAGATAAACTGAGACTTGTACTACATCTGAAGCTATCATTCTTGTTTCCAAACATATGTTCAATAATCGCTTTCAGGGACATGAAAGTAAATTATTAAAATGAGTATTTAACCCAATATATCATCCATCTACTTGTACTTTTACAATCCAAAAGGGTACTGTGATATGTGATATGTCAAGACCATTAAAGCACACCCATGAACACGGGTCTACTAGTGTTCCTCAGGCACTGGTAAGAGGACTCCATGTATACTCACGGAGTTATAGCCAATTAAAGAGGGGAATGGGTGGCCAAATGCAGTGGCTCACGCCTGTAATCCCAACACTTTGGGAGGCTGAAGCGGGCAAATCACGAGGTCAGGAGTTTGAGATCAGCCTGGCCAAAATGGTGAAACCCGTCTCTACTAAAAATACAAAAAAAAATTAGCTGGGCATGGCGGCGTGCACCTATAATCCCAGCTACTCAGGAGGCTAAAGCAGGAGATCGCTTGAACCAGCGAGGCAGAGGTTGCAGTGAGCTGAGATCGTGCCATTGCACTCCAGCCTGGGCAACAGGGTGAGACTCCGTCTCAAATATAAATAAATAAAGATATATATATATATATATAAATATAAATATACATATATATTTATATATCTCCATAATTGGACACAGGCTAAAACAACAACTGTTAAATCTTATTTATTTGTCATAAAAACAAGATAACAAACAATTTCTGTTTTTGAAGATATGGGATCATAGGTACTTGGTAGGTATTTTTAGCACTTGTACTTGAGACTGCAAACTAAAAGTCTGATGGAATACATAAAATCACTTAGAAAAAGGATACTCACATGGTCTATAAGTATCACCCCATAGATAATACACTTTTAAAATAAAGATTTGAAATACTGTATCTTAACCAAGTGAACAAAACTTAGCAGCTCTAAGAATGGAAAAATCAGACATCATGTGGCTCTTGGTGTGATTCGATGGGAAATTCACAACTTAACCTATATAAAATGCTTTCTTAATGTATTAAACCTCAATCATGAAGAAATAATCAGACAAATATAGGCTGCAGGTATTCTATGAGAAAAGTAGCACCCACTTTTCAAAAATATCAATGCTAGATCAGAAATGACTGAAGAAACACAAGAATCAAAAGCAATGTGTTAACTCTGGCTGCAGACAAAAACAAAGTGGCTATAAAGAACATATTGGGAACACTGGAGAAATCTGAATACAAACAGTATATGAGGATATATTAGTGTATCAGTGTTAAATTTCTTGAATATGAAAATTTCATGGTCTTGTTATCATAACAAAATGTCCATATTCTTAGAAAATATATGTTCAAATATTTAGTTGTAAGGTATCATTATGTCTGGATCGTATTTTCACATAGTACAGGCCAAAAACTGTGTATCTGCATACTTATAAAATGATAACTGGAGAATCCAGGTGAAGAGTAAATGAGTATTCATTGTACTAGTCTTTCTACAGGTTTGAAATATTTCAAAATAAAAGTTGAACACAAAGACTTCAGTGTATTGTTGAAAAAAACTGACGAGAGCCATAAGATTTAACCTTAACTTCAGAATAAAAAGGCAAGCATAGAAGTATGAGTTCTTAATACATACTCTGTTCTCCTCGTGGCTAATGAATGCCTTATTTTCCTCTAATGTTTTATCTAGATCTTCATTAACGAGTTCACTTTCCACATTTTTAGTATCTTCAGCGTTTTCTAGCTCCTCAATCAAATCCTCGTCTTCCACCAAATCTTCTAGACTATTTTCCCATGAAATGGTGGCTCTTTTTACATTTGATATTTTATTATCCGAATTACTGTCTAGTGATACATCTTGAGAAGATCTGACAGATCCAAATAATTTCTCTTGAGAGGAATTTAAAGTGTCTGGAACACAAACCTGTTAAAATAGTCAATGTGACTTTTAAAACAGAAAAGACAAGAATTGTCCACTAGAAAATGATTATTTTAAAAATTTAAGTCAAAAAAACCTCAGCATTAAAGGAAAAACTATTCAAACAAACATACCAACAGGAACTAGCATCCCTAAATGAACATTCTGATAGGAAAAAACTTTACATATGTAAACTAGAGAAAAAAATCTATCTTCCTGGGCTAAGTTCTTAGTATTAATCTTTGCAGAGGGTTTTCCAATTACCTAGGAGTACTAAATGAACCAGATGAATGGCAAAAACACAATTCATTCCAAAAATACTCATTAATTTCTAACTGATGTTTATTATTAACTCATTACTAAAGGTCATTTTAATCCTAGCATGGGCAACCTTCAATCCTTTTTCATGTCTTCCTACTTGGTCAAATACTTACATTTTTAATTTTCAGTTATCTTTTAGGCTTACTGTATTAAGTCTAAAATATTTATTTCAAGAAAAACAATATTCTAATAATAAGAAGAGGCTTAATGAAATACATATTTACTTTTTGTGCAATGGCTGAGAACTTCAATACATTGAGTGTTTCATCATAGGCTAAATAACACTGGCTGATGTTGACAATCATACATATTTTCCCTTTACCATTAAAAAAGCTTTGAAAATAGTGAGTCAGTTTACTTTCCCGGAAAGGCACATGCTGTTGAAACCTATGAAAAAAATTTTCAAAAAACATTGTAAGTTAAAACAAATCTCATGAAGTCAGGGCGCTAACAAATTTTACAAAGAAATAATTAATCCACCTATCATGAAATTAAACTTTACATTAGTGTTTAGTTCCAAATGTAATAGTCCCTCTCAGTTTTCTTTTTTCTTGTTTGTTTTTATTTCTGTTTTGAGACAGGGTCTAGCTTGATTACCCAGACTGGAGTACAGTGGCACAATCATAGCTCACTGCAGCCTCAACCTCCTAGGCTCTAGCGATCCTCTTGCCTCTGCCTCCAGCGTAGTTGGGACTGTGGGTGTCTGCCACCACATCTGGTTAATTTTTTATTTTTATTTTTAGTAGAGATGAGGCTGGTCTTGAACTCCTGGGCTCAAGTAATCCTCTTGCCTTGGCCTCCAAAAGTGTTGGGATTATAGGCATAAACCACCATGCCTGGCTGTTTGTTTTAACTGCTGCTACTTACTAACAATAACCCACTATGTAAAATACAAAGAAAATCACATTTAACTGGTTATGTTCCCTAGTATAGAGCAACTGTCAAGAGATGTCCTGAAACACCTTAACTAGAAATGATGAAGGCTGATTTTTATTTACTCAGTCTAAAATGCTAACTAATGCAAAAATCTATTGCATCTAGGACCACACACAACGCATTAATAAAGTGGTTTTAGATTTTAAACCAGCATTAGAAGCTTCTCACTTACAGTGCCTGCCATGGAAAATACTGACTTTTCTTGAAGAGTTATTGGCATCAACTGACATTCCTATCATTTTCTTTAATCCAACCCCTCTTAAGTACTTTAATCACAATCCATACACAGTCATTACATAAGATACACGTTAAAAATCAAAAAATAACTTCCTAAGAACAAAGAAGTTGAAAGTTTAAATACTATAATATTTAATATGCTAGTAACATTTTCAGAAACACTTACTTTGACTTTTCACTATTCTTCAAGACATTAATACACTTTCCTAGAGTCAATAAAGAAGTGTTGATATTCCCAGTCTCCCTTAACCTTTCACCTTCATTCTGTGTCTTCATGCTTCGTTCTGAACCAGCGAGATCACATAAAGATAATCTGAATAACAACAACAACAACAAAATTACTTTAAAAGTTCTTCAGAACAGTTATGAATAATTACCATTTAAAGAATACTTGTTCGGGCGTGGTGGCTCACACATGTAATCCCAGGACTTTGGGAGGCCAAAGTGGGTGGATTACATGGTCGGAGTTTGAGACCAGCCTGGCCAGCATGGTGAAACCCTGTCTCTACCAAAAATACAAAAATTAGCCAAGCATGGTGGCACACGCCTGTAAGCCCAGCTGCTCGGGAGGCTGAGGTAGGAGAATCACTGGAACCCAGGAAACGGAGGCTTCAGGGAGCTGAAATTGTGCCACTGCACTCCAGCCTGGGTGACACAGCAAGACTCCATCTCAAAAGCAAAAACAAACTAAAAAGAATATTCAACTTACTCACTGACTCGAATTACACGAGACACTTCAGAATCTTCAATCTGTAATATTCTAATAGTGAATATGCTGTGGCTGAAATACAAAGATCAAATGTTATCTTTACATTTTTAAATTCTGCATTCTAAATAGCAATAGCAAATATCCAAGCCAACCTTATTTTTACCCTAGTATTAACTACAGTCCACCATTGCATTTTCCAACTAGCTGCTAGATATTTCAACCCAATGTTCTGTCACCTACATATCCAAATGCCTAAAATCATATCTTTTGCCTAGCCCTAAATCCCTCAAATTATTTCCTCTTGGCAGTCCAACTTCTAATAACACCATTTATAATAAAGTCACAATTTGTTTGAAAAAATATTAGTTAAAATGGTATTATGTACAGCTAACATTCTGAAAATATACCTAAAGCAAAGCATACATTTGACCTATAGATCCGTATCTTGTATTGTCCCATGCCCAACTATTGGAATAGGGCTCTTTCTCTCTTAAGAAAAGGCCTGTTTAATTATCTCATTGCTTAAACTGATTTCCTTTGCTTCTCATCTTCCAATCCCATCAAAAACATCTTTCCTTAACCCCTTGAGATTATAGCCTCATTCAGTATATATATAGTATTCACAGGATAAGTGAGAAAGATCCAGAAAAAAGGCCACCATTATTAGCAACTCCAAAAATACTAAGCTTAGATACTGACATTCTGAAAGAGTAAAAATACCTGAGAGACTTCCTATAAATTAATAAACCTACTGACAGGGTAGAAAACAGTATTGATAAATGTTTTTAGTGTTATTTAGTTTGCAAAATATTGTTTATGCCATATGAATTTATTTAACATGAGCGAACTTACTGCCCACTTTAATCTAAAATTAGCTGTATTTAAATTAGCATAGAATACCATGTGTGACAGGAGTTTACTCTTACAGAGTTTATTCTTTACCTTCTACTGGAAGCATTATTCAGTTTTGTGAAGGCAACACTCTGGTGCTTTATTCCTAGTTTTAAAAGTCTATAGGCTTCTTTGGAATCAAATACTTGAATCCATTGTAGATCTTTAAAAAATAAAGAGGATTATATATTAATTTGTTGAAACAAACAATGTGTTCTACAGTGTAATCTCTTTCAAAGTCTTTTCCTAGTGACATATAATGAAATCTTTCTTCTAACAACACATCCTAGCTAGTCAATTCAGCTATTTCAGGACATACGAGAGGAGATTATAACAATGTTCTAGTATTTAAATTACGCAAACACACGAAGTAAATGTTTTTCAACAGAATCTGCCAAAGGGAAAATTAAATACAGTAACAATTCCTTAGAATTAGACACTAGGGGAAAAAAGGAGAGGCAAAATACAATATAGATTAAACCTATAAAACTACCTAGCTATTAAACACTCAAGATTGTAATTTATTAGTGAATCATAAAATCAAATCTATTGAATCATGACCAGTATTTTTATTTTGTTTGTTTGTTTTTTGGAGACAGGGTCTCACTCTGTTGCCCAGCCAAGAGTGTAAAGGCATGACCATGGTTCTCTACAGCCTCGATCTCTTAGACTCAAGTGATCCTCCTGCCTCAGTGTCCTGAGTAGCTGGGATTACAGATGCATGCTACCGTGCCAGGATAATTTTTGTATTTTTTGTACAGATGGTGTTTTGCCATGTTGCCCAAGCTGGTTTCGAACTCCTGAGCTCAAGTGATCCACCCATTTCAGCCTCCCAAAGTCCTGGGATTACAGATGTGAACTGCTGCATCTGGCCAGCATTTTATAGAAATGACATAGAATATAGAAAATATCACAGCACATTCCTTGTAGTAAAAGTATAATTAACAAAACTTCTGAGTTGTAAATATTCCATATGCATATATACACATGCATGTAGGTACTGAGTCATGATGTTATTAACATGTATTTCCGGCTGTGAGTAATTGTTTCAAAAGGTTAGAAAAATCACTCTGGAAGGACAGTAACATTTCATAGCACCAAAATTTGGACACTGTTACAAAGCAGGAGAATTATGTGAATATAACCATACACAGCTTTTTCCATCACCACAAATCCAACTAATGATACTCAAGCAAATACAATACCAAAATAGACCCTTTTATATTCGTTTAATAAATATACCAAAACATACTTCCAAAGCACAAAATTCTCTTCTTCTCTTAATGTTAATAGTTAGTGTTACAATTTTCAATTTCCTGTTTGCTTTCCTACAGCTATCACAAAGCCCAGGGACGGAACTTTGGAGCAATGAAATAAAAATATTCATTAGTATACCTTTTATAAAAGAATAGCCCTTTATATCTTGGGAAAGGCGCAGCATCTTTCTCTTTTGGAACTTAGACGATACAGGAACAAACAAATCATAAATACACTCATTGTAAATTTCAAAGAAAGAAACCCACACAGAAAATTTTATATTATTAGCCATATTCAAACGAGCTTGTTCACAATCTTTCATGGATCCTTCAAATTCTGAGACATTCAAAGAGTTTGTTAAACTTCCTACAAAAAAAAGAAAAAAAAGGAAAAAACAATAATCACCTTAGTAAGCAACTGACTAAAAATGTGACCAAAGTATAGATCAATTCCCAGACTTGAAAAACCAAGTATGCTTGATCTTTTGACCATCTATGTTCAACATTTTTTGTAACAAAGGAAGATATAAGTAATATTTGGATTAACCAAAGTTAGACTACTTCTTATCCTTCCTTTCTTTTTGAAAATATGTTAATGAACCAATAGAAATCAAATGTAAAAGACAAACAAGTGTCTCTCAAATTTAATATTAAAATTGTAACCAGTAAAAGGAATATCTGCAATATTTAATACAAACAAAACATTACAATGACTGACATTTCATATAAATATGCATCATTTTCCCAGTATTACCAACTATGTCATTTATAGAAATTAAATTCTTAGTAATCACAGAAGAGGTCTACAAAAAACAAATAAGTAAATACAATTTTTAAAATTTTTTTTTCTTTTTTGAGACGGAGTCTCGCTCTGTTGCCAGGCTGGAATGCAGTGGCGTGATCTCAGCTCACTGCAACCTTCACCTCCCAGGTTCTAGCGATTTTCCTGCCTCAGCCTCCAAAGTTGCTGGAACTCTAGGTGCACACCACCACTAAAAATACAAAATAATTTTTGTATTTTTAGTAGAGATGGAGTTTCACCATTTTGGCCAGGATGGTCTCGATCCCGCCTTGGCCTCCCAAAGTGCTGGGATTACAGGCATGAGCCACCGCACCCGGCCTAAAAATTTTTTAATAATAAAACATCAGGAAGTGATTTAAAAATTAAAAGCTTCTCAAACGTACTTCATATGATCAACATAGCAAAGATGAGTGAGCAAGGAAACCTTACCATAAAGAGTATCATTACTGTCATTATGCAAAGTAACCTAAAAAAGAAAGATTGATTTAAAAAATTAAAAAAACATTTTAGTTAAGGTTAATCAAGATATTAATTATCTATCCAAATACATCTCCACCAAATCACAATCTTTCACCCACTCAATTCAATGAATTCTTTAATTTTTCCTAAAGAATATAGTTTGATGGAAAAATACAGAGAACTATGAAAAAGAATATTATCATGCATAATCCTTGCCACTCTGGTTACTATTAATATTTTAATATATTCCCCTTCTATTCTTTTCCCCATTCTTACATTGTAAGCTTTTTAGCCCCATAATCAAAAATTGTTTACAACATTTGATGGCTATATAACAGATATGAAATGACTGAATTATTCTCTTATTATTAAACATCTAAATTATTTACCAAGTTTTGCCAGCAACAACACTATGACAAACATCTTCATGTATTTTCTTCTGCATTCTAATTATTTCTTTAGAAATAGAAATAAACCCATTTCCTTAGAATATACAACTAAAACTGAATTGGTGGATGAAAAGATATAAAATATTTTAAAGCTCTCACTCTTAACATAGTATTGCCAAACTGCTTTCTAGAACCATTTACAATGTATGAAAGTACGTTATCTCATTCTTTTAACACTTAAATAATTTCATAGGTGAAATAATATTTTGTTTTAACTGGATAATTTGTTAGGATTTTTTTTTTTTTTTTTGAGACAAGCGTCTTGCTCTGCTGCCCAGGCTAAAATGCGGTGGCACAATCTCGGCTCACTGCAACCTCCACCTCCTGGATTCAAGTGATTCTCTTGCCTCAGCCTTCCAAGCAGCTGGGACTACAAGTGTGAGCCACCACGCCCAGCGAATTTTTTGTATTTTTAGTAGAGACAGGGTTTCACTATGTTGGCCAGGCTGGTCTCAAACTACAGGCCTCAAGTGATCCACCTGCCTCAGGCTCCCGAAGTTCTGGGATTACAGGCGTAAGCCTCCATGTCCAGCAAAAAAATTTTTTCACTACTAATGATTTTAATTTCCTCTATGAATTAGCTATGCCGTTATCCACCAATCTCCATAAATTTTGTTAAAATACTATTTTACTTTCAGAGACCACAGTCATAGGTTCAACTTTGAACTCCACTGGTAACACCTTTTCATTGCTTTAAAACCCTGGTTTCTAAATGTTTTACAAAAGAAAAATTTGCATTAATAGGTTAAAAATATTTATAAAAATTATTAGTAGTTTTTAACAGCCTTGAATAATGTCTGAAAACATAATACAATATCCAGAAAGCACAAAAGGAATAAACAAAAAGGATAACTTCATCTTTAAAAGTTGATATGGTACCACCTTATATAAAATAACACTTCCTCACAGTATATTACCTCTTTATTTATTGTCAGTCTCTATGAAGGCAGTACCATTTGTCCTCAAAACTGAAAATATTGCCTGGAAAAATAACAGGTGACAATCAAATTTGTTGAGTAGATGAATACCGAAAAACACAATGGGCCAGGCTTGGCAGCTCATGGAATCTCAACACTTTGGCAGGCCAAGGGAGGAGAGATTCTCTTGAGTCCAAGAGTTCAAGTCCAGCCTGGACAACATAGCAAGACCCCATCTCTAAAAAAAAAATCAAAACAGCCAGGAGTGGTGTGATACAACCATAATTTCAGCTACTCAGAGGAAGTTGGGGCAGGAGAACCACTTATGTCCAGGAGTTCAAGACAGCAATGAGCTATGATCATATCACTATAATCCAACCTGGATGATAAAGCAAGATCCTGTCTCTAAAAACTAAAAAAAAGAAGAAAAAAAAAAGAAAACCACAATCAGGGCAGAAAATTTGCAACCCATAAACTAATGCATTAATAATGTATTGATTTTTTAAAATAAATTTTAACAAATCAGTAAAAAGAAAAAAATGCCAAACAATACTAGAGAAATGGACAAAGAACGTATGTAACAATTCACAGGAAAAAATTCTAAGATGTACTAATCACCTAATTTATAATTAAGGAAATATAAAGTAACTCAGGTGAGCCACTTTTCACCTATCAAGCCAGACATTATTAAATATCCAATTTTGGCCTGAGTTTGGGAAAATTAGCAGCAAATATATTTGCAATAGAATGTTTCTTCACTGAAACACTGTTCAAAATAGTAGAACACTGGAACAGCATAAATGTCCATCAGTGGAGACTTAGTTTTAAAAGCTGATTTAAAATTAAAACAAACAAGTTAAACACATAACTTAACAGATAAAAGACACATGATTTAAAGTAGGAAGAGATGTAGGATACACTAAATGAAAGACCAAGTCATAGAATGATAAGTATAGTAAGATCTCTTGTTTAACCAAAATAAATAAAAAAAAAAAAAAAAAACAAAACTATATTCTACATATAAACACAAAGATAGGAAGACATAAACATCATGTATATGACCACATGTACACATATATACAGATAGAAAGCTCTGGGTATGGATTTTATATATAGAGAGAAAAGGTCCAAAAAAGATACTTTCCAATCCACTAATGATTTTTTCTTTCTTTTTTTCCTTTTTTTTTTTTTTTTTTTTAATTTAAAAAGAAGGGGTTTCACCATGTTGCTCAGGCTAGTCTTGAACTGATCTCAGGTGATCCGCCCACCTTGGCCTCCAAAGTGCTTGGATTACAGGTGTGAGCCACCACGCCCAGCCAATTTTTTTCTTTAGGAATGAAATTAAAGGAAACTTTTACCTTTTGTTTCTCACACTCCCTAGTTTAACTTTTGGGTATATATTACTTTCACAATTAAAAAACAAAAATTTAAAAAATCATACATTAAAAGTACAGTGCTGGCTCTACAATAATCAAAAAAGATTTCAGAACCATCTACATTTGTATTGTTTAAACAATCTTGCTGTTTTTATAACATAAAATAAGTAGAAAAGATGTCTTCAAACATCAAGTTTTAAATATTTTTTTCAAAAAAATAATAACAAAAAACACTACCACCACAAAACAGATTCCAATATATGATGAAACAATCTAAAGGGTTTATAAGAAGTCAGGAATTATATCCATACCTCTTTAATTTGCCGTAGCAATGCACTTTTGCTAGCAATTTCTTCTTTCTCTTGTTCTGACGATAACCGTAAGTATTCTCTGGATCTATGTGGTTTAAAATTCATCTTTGTATACAGTCTTTCCTGAAGACTATCAAATAATACATTCAAAGTTCGAGGCAAAATGCCAATATTTTCTTCTGTGCCTACAAAAGGAATTTTTATGTTATACTCTCTCAGTCTAGTAGGAAAGAGGAAACTTTCCTTGTCTATTAAAGCTCCTTTTATACTGCCAATAGGCAAGAGTCAACAACTAAAACAAAAATGAGAGAAGTTGAGGATTACTCAGTTTTTCATCACTTTGGTATTCACTGTATTACCGACATTTTATCGACTATTATTCTGATTTAAAATCTGAAATTTTACATTCAGATAATGTAACTATATTAAGATTTGTAATCACTCATAATCATAAACTACAAAAGTAAAATGAAATATAAAATGTCTTCCTGGTCATCTATGCTTAATTCTCCGTATCACATCAATACTTTTTCTGGATTTTTATCATCATCTAAATCTCTATCAATGGGTAAAGTATTTTTACAAATGAATTAAATAAATCTGAATTAAAAGTCAACAGCAAGGCCAGGCATGGTGGCTCTTGCCTGTAATCTGAGCACTTTGGGAGGCCAAGGCAAGTGGAACAACTGAGGTCAAGAGTTCGAGGCCAGCCTGGCCAAAATGGTGAAACGACATCTCTACAAAAATATAAAAATTAGCTTGGCATGGTGGCACAGGCTTGTAGTCCCAGCTACTCTGGAAACTGAGAAGCTGAGGCAGGAGAATTGCTGGAACCCGCCAGTGGAGGCTGCAGCGAGCCAAGATGACACCACTGTACTCCAGCCTGGGTGACAGAGTGAGACCCCATCTCAGAAAAAAAAAAAACAACCAAAAGCAATACATAATCAATATGCTAGTACCATTAAAAATAGAGAAAACACTTAACTAGATAATGGCAACATAACTACATACATGTATTATAAAAATACTGAATGATTATTACGGCTTTCTGATCCTTTCCAACCAAAGTATAACAATATTTACCTTGAAATGTATATGTTTTTCCTGAATTGGTTAGCCCATAAGTAAAAATCAGACGACTTTGTCCTTTCAAGAGGTCTTTTATTGGCTGCATAATGCAACCCTGAAAGAATTCCTTCTGTGTAGTTGTTGGACCAAAAACCTAAGTAAGCATTTTTAAAACAACTGTTTTTAGAAAATTCAAGTTAATATTAATAGTGTGCTCCACCCCATCACTATTGTTTAAAAATTTTTTAAGAGTTATTCTTAAAACAGGTGCCACATCCCCACTCCCACAAATACACTTGATAGTTTTACTACCAGAAAGTTTTCAAGATAGAAATCTACCAGGGAATCAAGTATTCACTTAAGTTTTGAAAAGAATATTTCTTAAAAATATATTAATAATATTTTTAAGAACACTACAGTGATCTATTTATACCCAATTATATATTTCCAGACCTGAGATTTGAGTCTTATCTTTAAGGAAAAAATACTAGAACCTAAACTCTAAGTTGCATAAGCAAAAAAATATATAGTTCATTATATACAATTATACAGCAATTTAGCCTAAGCCACGTCTTCTTCTCTTTAAAACAAAAAACAAAAAAACCTTCAGTTTTACCTTGGAAAAACTGAATTTCTGTGCCATCTGCCCCGAGCTTTTCTCACTTAAACGACCAAGAATGTTTTGAGGCTCTTTCAGCACAACCGTCTGTGAATCCAGAATATGCACACAGCCCTAGAATGCATACCCCCAATAAATAAGAACTGGTATTTTGCCAATTTAAATGAAAGTAAAATATTAAAATTTGATTAAATTCAACACAAACCTCAGACTCATGTTCTTTTTCTGACTGTGTAAATGGTCTTATCCGAAGACAAACGTGGAGATAATCTTTAGATTCGAAACTGTTTGCCTTAAAAAATAAAGGAGAACAAAATTTTGTTTTTGAAAGATAAGGCTTTTCAGAGACCATCTTTCCTTAACATGGCTAGTTTTTACATAATAAATGGAGATCATAAACAACTTCTAAGCAGTCACTATTCCGCTTTCAATCATGTTAGAAAAACAACAAATCTATTTAAATAAAAACAAAATACACCACAAAAGATTCCATTTCCTCCATCTTCTGTATTTATATGTGAAGTTTATAATAAGCCTTTTTTCCACAAAAGCCTAATTAATGAGGCCCTAAGTCACTGGAAAATATAACTCTAGAATAAATCAAAAGTAACTAGCATATTCTATTATCCAAATGCTTAATAACATAAGGCATTCAGAATTTTTTTACTGTGTACCATTCTCCTTGTTACTTTTTCTGAGGAAGAAATGTGTTTAGTTTATTTTTAAATATAATTTTAAAGAAATGTTTTAACATTTTTCAAAAAAGATAAAAAGGAAACAACTACTTGACAAACGCAACTTACCAAAACAGACATAACTAGAAAATCTGAATAACCCAACTTCTATTAAGCAAATTCAAAAATTCAATCCATTTTCAAACAAAATGATGCCACAAATAAATAAATAAATAAATAATCCAGGCCCTGGTAGTTTAACAGTAAATTATATCAAACATTTAAGAAAATAATCACACAAATTGTACATAAACTCTTTAAGAAAACACAGGAAGATAAAAATACCTTAACTAATTTCGAGTTTGCCATAACCTGAATAACACAACTGATAAAGATACCCTCAGGAAAAATTAGAAAACAAAATACCACATTAAGATATATGCAAAATTTCCCACACAAAATACTAGCCAATATATAAAACAGGATAATACATCTGACCAAGAATGGTTTATCCTAGGAATATAAGGTCGGTTTAGCATTCAAAAAAAATCAACCCAGGCAATTAACCATATTAAAAGAATAAATGAAGAGAAACTTTTATCTCTACAAATGGAAAAAGAGCATTTGACAAAATTCAACATCCATTTGTAATAAAAATTCTCAGCAAAGTGTAATGAATGCAAACTTCCTCACCCTGATAAAGGGCTCGTAAAAGACCTATAGCTAACAACCTTCTTAATAGAAATGATGCAATCTAAGATGAGTAGCAAAATGAGTAATAAGAAAACGCTTTCTGCTTCCCCATTTCTAGCAACATTGTATTAAAGTTTCTAGGCATGAAGCGGGAAAAGGGATGGGGGAAGAAAAAAGGAGAGGTAAGGGAAAGAAAAAAAAAAAGGGAAGAGAAAAAAAGGGGAAGAAAGGTAAAAGGGAAGAGAAGAAGAGAAAGAATGTGAGGGAAAGGGAGAAAAGGGGAGGGTAAAGAATAGGAAAGAAAAATGGAAGAATAAAAAGAAATGAAAAGACAAAAGTCATCCAAATTGAAAATGAAAAAATAAAATTATCTTTATTTAGAAACAACATGAACATATACATATAAAATCCAACAAATCTACAAAAAAACTAATGTATACTAACAGATGCTAATCACAGGTTACTTAGAGGTGTGATGGGAGGGAAGACTTACAAGGAGCCTCAAGGAAACCTTTCAGGGTGATGGATATACCCACTGTCTTGATTGTGGTGACAGTTATACAAGTGTATGCCTATGTCAAAACTTGTCAAACTGCATAATTTAAAATATATGCAGTTTTTCATTATGCCTAAAGCCACTAAAAATATTATTCACAATAGCATCAAAATAACATGTTTATAAATATATTTGACAAAAGTCATGACAGTCCTCTACATTGACAAGTATAAAAATAAAATACTGCTGAGACATTAAAGACCTAAATAAAATTAGGAAGAATGCCATGTTCATGGATTAGACTCAATATTGTCAAGAAGTCAATTCTCTCCAAATTGACCCACAGATTTAATTCAAAGTCAAAAATCCCAAGATGCTGTCTTGTAGAAACTGGTAAGCTGATTCTAAAATTTATGAACATGCAAAGGATTTATAAAAGCCAAAATTTTCCTAGAAAAAAAAAGCAAAGTTGGAGAATTCATACTACCTAATTTCAAAAGTCATTATAAAGCTACAAAAATAGACAGTGTTGTGTTGGAGTAAGGACAAATAGGTCAATGGAAGAGAACAAAATCCACATAGATCCTCATAGAGAAATAGATCCACATATACACAGTCATTTGACTGTCAATAAAGTCACCAAAATAATGGGGAAAGTCTTTTCAATATATAATGCTGAAATAACTACCTCTATCTAGTTAAAAAAAAAAAATGTATGGAGGCTGAAAAAAAACAGAAGGAAAAAGTTAATCTGGGTCCCTATATCAACTGTACACACAGACTGTTCAAAATGAATCACAGATATAACTACTCAAATAAAAACTGTAAAATTTCTAGAAAAAGTAAGACAAAAACTTTGGAGAAGGCAAAGGTTTCTTAACAAGAACACACCAGAAAAAAAAAAAAAGGTAAATTGAATGTCTTTAAATTTTAAAATCATCAAGACAGTATTAATCTGATAAATGATTTCTATCTAGAATACATAAAGATTTCTCACAAAACACTAATGAAACAACCTAATTTAAATGGAGAAAAGGTCTGAAGAGATGCTTTACAAAAGAAAGTAGGAAAACGGCCAAGAAATAACCTGGAAAAAGTGCTCACTAGAGAAGGGCAAACTAAAACCACAACAGGATACCATTACATGCTCACTAAAAATAAAGATTTACATTATCAAGTGTTGGCAAAGAGGTAAAAGCACTGGAACCTACAGACATTGCTGGTGCTGGTACAGCCACTTTGAAAACCAGTTTAGTAGTTACTTATAAAGTTAAACCTACAGTTTCTCTTCTTAGGTATTTACCAAAGAAAAATAAAAACACAAGTCCACAAAAAAGCACATGAATGTTCACAGTGGCATTATTTGTAATGGGCTTAAACTGTAAACTACCTAAATGTCCATCAAATGGTAAATGGAAATGTAGCTTATCTGCACAACAGACAAACTACTTAGCAATAAAAAGGAAAAAAACTACTGTTATATGATCCATGATAAATCTCAAAAACATCATGCCAACTCAGGAGTCAGTAAATTTTCTCTGTAAAGAGCCAGATAGCTAATATTTTAGGCTCTAGAGACCCTATAGTCTCTGTCATAACTACTCAACTCTGCTGTTACAGTGCCACAACAGATGTAGTAAATAAGTAAACCAACAAGTCTGGTTGTGATGCAATAAAACTTTATGGACAGTGACGTTTGAAATTCATATAACTTTTATGTTATGGAACATTATTCCTATTTTGATTTTTCTTTTACTATTTAAAAATATAAAAACCCTTCTTAACTTGTATATAAGTATAAAAACAGGCAATACAAAAACAGGCCATTGTTTGCCAACCCCTGCATTAGAAGGAGGCAGACACAAACAGCTACATGACATACAATTCTGTTTACATGCCAAGAGACACTTATCAGAATTCCCTCCTTTCTTTCTTCCCTCTTTCTTACTTTATTTATTTATGATATAGTAAGTTAAAGTTTAAAAGGGCTTGACACAACAGGTATTAAATAAGAACTGTTATTTTATTATAATCCTAAATCCCCCTTCCTCTTCCATCATTCTTTATAAATGGGTTAGTTATCTCTAAGGCACCAAAAATTAGCATAAAATGTAACAAACAAATTATGAATGGATTGAAAAGTAAACGTATAAAGTCTACAAAGACACATAAGCAAACATTACACCCGTAGTAAGTAGGGTGGTAGAAGGGTTCTTCTTCTTAGTCTAAACACTACTAAGTTTTTCTAGTTTTAAAAAAATCTTCATAATTTTCAAAATGAAGGTCCACAGTTCCTAGAAGCATAGTGGAATGTTTCACATCTTTGGCAAAATCACAGCAATACTTGACCTACAAGGAACACCATGAACTATTAGCTGGAGTTCAGTTTCAACATGAGATCACACCATCTCTTTTGATGGTGTCGGCTCTCTGCTAAACTGGATCTCTCAGTGGTTGCTATGATAAAGAGGAAGTATTACATGAAAACAACAAAGAACAAGAAATGTGGGTGGTAGTATCTAATCTGATTTTAAGGTTTGAGAAATTGTCCAGTGTGCAAAAGGCATACATATTCCATTAGTAAGGAACTATAGTTATCAGAGAATGAAATGTTAAATTTTTTTGGCCAGATGCAGTGGATCACGCCTGTAATCAGCACTTTGGGAGGCTGAGACAAGAGGATCACTTAAGCCCAGGAGGTGGAGACAAACCTAGGCAACACAGTGAGAGCTTGCCTCTACAAAAAATTTTCAAAAATTAGCCAGGCATTATAGAGCACACCTATAGTCCCAGCTACTCAGGAGCCTGAGGAAGGAGGATTGCTTGAGCCTGGGAGATTGAGGCTGCAGTGGGCCATGAGTACAACACCGCATTCCAGCCTGGGTGACAAAGCAACATCTTGTCTCCAAAAACGAAAAAAAAAAAAATTTCTTAAGCTTGTGTCATATGGCTACTAGGTTATGGCATAGATACTTGTTGTTTAGATCTACTACTTGAAAAGGAACTGTTATATATTCATTTTGGTGTAGGACTCCATGAAAAAGTACTGAGATACAAGGTTGCCTTAAACCCAGAAAGTCTGAGAAACTCTGTTCCAGTCATATGCATACACAAATATTTCCACTCAGTCATGATAATAAACACAATACTTTCCTCGTACTTACCTCAGCATTTGGAGCAACTAAGGAAAATTCATGAGACAGATCAAGCTTAATGCCATCAAAATTTATTTCTGAAGGCCTTGCAATTGGATCAGCACTAAAAACATAAGATGGTCGAGATACTCCCTCTTGATTAAAATTAGATTCCATTCTGCAAGAATAACAGCAACTTCTTTAACAACCTTAATAAGTCAGCATGTAAGCCACCCACACTTTTAAAAGTCTAGCCCAATACTTCCCTCCAAATAACTAGATTTTAGAAAAGAAAACCATTACATTGCTTCATTTGTAACACAATGGCCTACAGGAAAGACAAAAGATCAAATTATATTTACAGACTCTGTATCTAATAATTCTAAACACAGCCTACTATTTTCATAGGATATCCATTCAAAGAGGTTTCATGAGTACAGGTAATCTGTAAAGATGGTATAAAATGTTTACTCTTTCCCTGAAATCCTCTCAAAACTCAAAGGAGATCACAGAGTAAATTATAACCTTATGTTATTTACTGACTCCTGTAGAATGTTACTTACAGACTCTTTTAGCATTTAAAAGTTAAACTCAGTTATCTGAAAAATTACTTTCAATTTCAAGTAAAAAGTTAAACAATATATATAAACACATTCAAAACAATACCTGACACATCACAGGTTTTAAGTTAAATAGGAATAATGCATCAGCAAACTACTACAATTGAATTAAACATCAAATCACTAAACTCAAAGGTAAACTTAAAGATAATCTTAACTGAAAAATACTAACATTCTAGTATTTACTGAGAATCTACTAGGTGAACAGTTCTAGGGAGAAGGGGAAGACTCTTGCTGTTTTTTGACAAGATTATAAAACATCCAGATCGGTGACTACCAAACTAAGGTTCGTAGTTCAAGAAAGTCGTAATAATCACCACCCACAGGTATTATATAAAATGGACCAAAGATAGCCCTTGTATAATGGACCTATATTGTATATTTCTTCACAGCTGGTAGGGACCTTAGCTCAAAAGCCCACTGGATCAAGGACCACAAATGTTTAAAAATTTAAAAGCCTGCTGGGTTGCCAAACTCTAATTCTGAAGCATTCATCTGCTTTCAATATAGCCCAAAATAAGCATATTTTTAGCCATTTAGAGCCTGCTAGGTTTGAATGCCCCATGAAATTGCACCCAACATTTGCCAGACATACAAAACCTGGGACTATCAAGGCCACTGCTGCCCTTGAGAGTTCTATGATCCAGAGACTCACCACTGTGCAGTATCACTTAGACATCTAAGCCCCTCTATGATTCTTTTCCGTACCTTGCCCCATCCTCCTTTCCCTCTTTCCCCTCTGGATGGTGGCCCCTCACCCTGGTCTAGAAAAGGTCCCATACTGAGAGGGATTTCCTTTGCCTATAATCCTGTCAAAGCCCTGCCCACATAAAGTTCCTTGTTTACTCCTGCCACCTTGCTGCCATCTTTTTCCTTGATCAGGCGGAAATTCAAACTCATCACAAAAACATGGTTGGATTTTTTTCCCCTCAATTGCAAAAGGACTAAGGAAAGCACTGATTTAGATCATGGGGCGGGGGGTGTTTGCAAAATGTTAAAGTACCAGCTTGACATTTCATAACACAAAGTTCATGGAAATTCCCAGAAAATTAAGAAACAACTGTGGCTTCAAATAATAATTCTTGGTTTAAAGAAAATTGTTGATGAATATTTTAAATTGCTGAATTAAAAAGAACATTCCTGTGTATTAAAAGCAGTTATAATAAAGGAGTATTTGTTCATATGTTCATTTTTCAATGAACAAACTACTTCCTAGCATTTCTAAAACTGTTGAGATATACGGTAACTTCTTGCAATTTTAAATGACTTCTACTTATACATGGGCTTCCCAACTAAACTGGTAACTTGTTGATGCCAAGAACCTTGTCTTACACCATCTGTATCCCCTACAACAAATTCAACGACTTATGTAAGAATAAAGACTCCCTGACTATGACTTGAAATAATGGTTATAAAGAAAATACTTTCTACCAAAAAAAAAAAAAAATCCTAGTCTGTAATATTATCTTTTGTGACAGCAGACTTCAAAACCTCATTTTTCATTTCATTTCTGCTCTGACTGGAAAACTGCATCTTTATGTATCTTCTCTCCAGTAAGAATCCACAGTTGGAGACTTTGGTGAAAAATAGTAGCATCTGCTATTGAATGAGGTTTCTGAATGTGATCCACAACACACAGCCTCAAAAATAGTCTTCACGACTAAGTGATGAATATTTTATGCTATTTTGCAATTTAAAATCTGGAGTCGTGGACCTGCAATAAAATACATACACTGTTACACTACCTAACCCATAAGGCATGAACTTGTGTCAACTAGTACTTTAGCAAGGAATATTAGAGAACTGTGCCAGACAGGCATCACTGAACCAGGGAGTGAATAGAAATGGAGAAAACCTTCTAAATTGGGGATCACAGCAGTCACTGTGCCACAAACTCTTCAGCCTGGCACTGCAAAACCCTAGAAGGGCAAGCCCCAAGCACCAGGAGTCCGGAAATAAGTGCACAGAGGCCACCACAGGGCTCCCCCCGCAAAAAAGGCCGTGTTACCTACCAGCCGAACGAACTGCCCACCTCAGAGCTTCGAAAACTAGGTGTGGCAAAAGAGGCCTGTTTCTCAACAACAATATTAATGACTGCAAACATTTAGTACTATTGTGTGCCAGCACTAACAACTTTACATATTACCATTTAATCTTCACGAAAGCCGAAAGAAGTAGATACTTTATTTCCGCCTTTTAACTGATTAAGAAAACTAAGGTACAGAGAGACATTAAATGAATTGTCTTGGGTCACTCAGCTAATAAGCAGTGGAGGCGAGATTTAAATCCTAACCGAATTAGTATGACTCAGTCCTCGCTGCGTACCCGGTGTTCGTATCGGTCCGCAACCCAGTTCCTGAGAGTAACATCCACGGGGGTACGAGGTTACTGTCGGAAGATGTCCACACTGCTAAAGCCGTTTCCCCGTCTTAGGCCCCATAAATGCGCAGTCACCCACCTCCTCTCCACCCCTCGCTTCTCCCCCGCCGGTTCACCCCCTCACCTGCAAAGGTCGCCTGGCTAGCCCGACCCGCGAGCAGCGCTGAGTAGCTACCGTTTTCAAATTCAAACAATGGCGGCCAGGGCACCGCACTGAACGCTGGGAGTGGGTGGGGCTTCAGAGCGCCACCCGAGAGCCCAGCCCGCTCGCGCTGCGGGCTTTCCAGTGGCTCCGGGAAGAAGCTTTCGAATATGGGGGCGGGTCTTGAAACTCGGGCAGCCAATGGTCGCTTTCTCGTGGCTGTTATTCAGTACCACACTGTTGACTGGGACGCCGGTCTCTGATTTTGTCTCAAGGCAATGAAGATATGGCAAAGGCCGGAGGTGAGGCCGCTGCCACTGCACTTAGTCCTGCGACTCCCCTACGGACGGGCTGAGGTGGCCGGCTAGCCACTTCCCAGTCCTGTCCCTACGGGGCCTAAAAAGGCCCCCCATCCCGGGATCCGGAGGGTCGCTTCCCTCGCTGCGTCCCCATTTTGCAGCTGCCGGTCTAAAAATTGATGTAGGTAAGCTTATGAACGCTAAAAACTAATGAATGCAAGATGCTAAAACAAACATTAACTGAAAGGTTCGGAGCAGAGAATGTTAGTATGTTAAAGAATCACCCTACCGGTCACTTCTTATTATAAAAGGGAAAATATAATTTTACACTGAAGAGATTTATCAGACATCCCTTAACCAAGTGAAGATACTTAACATCACTAATATTACCTAATACTATTTGTGCTAGAAATTTTTGACATGATTTTAATCATGAAGAAACAATCAGGAAAAAAAGCAGTGTAGAATATTCTACAAAACAACAGGCCTAGGCTCTTCAGAAGTGTCAGTGTCATGACGGTAAAAAGAAAAAACCGAAGTGGAGGGTTGCTTTTGTCAAGAGTCAAAAAAAAAACCAAATGAAATTTGTGAATCTTGGTTGGTTCATAGATGTTTACTTTTCTTTCCTTTTTTTTTTTTTTTTTTTGAGACTGAGTTTTGCTCTTGTCGCTCAGCTGGAGTGCAATGGTGCGATCTCTCTGCTCACTGCAACCTCTGCCTCCCAGGTTCATGCCATTCTCCTGCCTCGGCCTCCCAAGTAGCTGGGATTACAAGCAGCTGCCACCACGCTCAACTAATTTTTTTTTATACTCTCAGTAGAGATGGGGTTTTACCACGTTGGCCAGGCTGGTTTTGAACTGCTGACCTCAGGTGATCCACCCGCCTTGGCCTCCCAAAGTGCTGGGATTACAGGTGTGAGCCACCACGCCCCATCAGAATTTTTTTTTTTTAAAGTAACTGGGGAAAGATATTTGTAGACATTTGGGGAAATTCAAATATGAACTACATATTAGTTGATACTGAATCAGTTTTAAATTGATTGTACATGAGAATGAATCTGTGATCAAGTGGAAGAATGCCTTTGTTTTTGAAAGGAGCTTGCTGAAGTAATTAGCAGCAAAGTCATAGTGTTTGCAGCTTACCTTCAAAAGATATGGCAAAAAATAAAATACAGAAAGCAAATATGGCAAAATATTAGTAACTGGTGAATCTAGGTGAAGGGTATAATGGTATATATCATACACTCTTACAACTTTTTAAAATAACTTGGAGATTTTCTAAAATAAAAAGAGGAAGGGGAAAAAAGGAATAAAGTTCTGATCTTCATGACCTCCCAGGCCCTGCACAATCAGGTGTTGGCCGAGATCACTCCCACTCACTGTGCAGTAAGTTGATCTACTCTGGATACCTCAAACACCAACTTCTTTCCTGCATGTATGAACCTTTGCACAATTTGTTCCCTCTACCTGAATTCTCTCTTCCCCATTCAACACATGGCACTTCCCTTCATCCTTTAGATTACATCTAAAATAGTACCTTCTTAAAGAAGACTTTCCTGACTACTGTATGGCAAGTGAGCCCTCTTTTTTTATTTGCAGGTTCAATTTCATTTTTATACTTTTTACAACTAGCAATTGTTGTTGTTCTCCTAACCCCTAAAATGTAAGTTCTGTGAGTATAGGAACTGTATTTTGCTTAGCCACTAATGTATACTCAGTGACTATAAACACAACACAAGCAAATCAATATTTGTTGAACAATGAATAAAGGCTGATGTGGCTGGATAGAGACCATGGGGAGGAGTAGAGAGTGCTTTTGGAGGCATGGGCCAAGGCCAGACCCTGTAAGTCTTAGCCAGGTTACTGACTTGAGTATTATGAAATGTTTACTGGGTAACCGATTTTAAGCATGGGCATGGTATATCCAATGTCCATCTATCTTTTGAAACGGTTAATCTCTTGGAGAAATTAAAGGCAGTCAAGGAGGAGGCTACTGAACCAGTCAGGAGACTGTTGCAAGAGATCCCAGCAAAAGATAATGATAATGTGGACTTGGGAGATGGCAGAGGAGTTGCAGAAAAGTGTCCAGATTTCAGAAATATTTTTTTCTACATTTTTCATTTCAGCACCAGCCACTGGGTTTTCCCTTAGAGATGCAGAGCCAGCTTGACTGGGAAGTGCTTAAGATTTAGTGCCTATTCCAAAGAATTCCATCTGTGCCCTTGAAATGAATATTAACATAAAATGAAAAATTTAGTAAGTTATATCAAGCTGATTTTCTGCCCTAACCACAGTTTCGACTGTTACTAATAGCTAACTTTCTATATGCAAGGTAGTAGTCTTAGCATTTTATATTCATTTAATCCTAACAGTATCTCTGTGAGGTAATTTGTTGTTATTATCCCCAATTAATTGAAGAGGAAACTGAGACATGGAGCTAGTAAAGAAATTGTAAAGGTACCTACTAAATAGAAGTGTTGAAGATTAAAGCAGGTAATAGTGTATTTATAAAAGTATCTGGCACATGTTAAATAATAACTTGCTTAAATTTATATAACTAATAAACAGGGAGACTGGATTTTGAATCTGGATGATCTGGCTCCAGAGTCTGTGCATTCTTTGGCCTCTCAAAGTTTGGACCCAACACCCTTGGAGTTCTCGTAAGAAAAAAAACAAAGTGCTTAACTCCTACTGCAAAGCCATCTTCGAAAGCAAGACTAACACAGCTCACTTTTCAACCCCAAAATAATACTTTTGAATATGTATTAATTGCAAAGGTTTAAATAACAAGTCCAACAAAAATTTATCAACCACCCACTAAGTGGCAGATGTCTCTACCCTTAAAAGTCCTTCCATCCAAAGCAGCCCTTCTCCACCTGGGATTTTAAGAGACAGTTAATCCCTAATGCCTTTCAGCACCCATTGTGTGTAATGTATTAACCTCTTTCGTATGCGTCTAGAATAGCACTAGTTCTGCACCATCCTGAAAAAACAGTCAATTTTTTTTATCCCCTGTGGTTCATATGGGGAAATCCATATGCAAAGAATTTCAAAACATGACAAAAGCTGTAATAGAAATGAATAAGGAGTAATGGAGCAGAGTGAGCATAGCTTAACAGTAGTGGCTGTGAAGTCAGACAGACTTGAGATTGAGTATAAGCCCAGCCACTGCTAGGGCTCATAAAATTGTTGTAAGGATTAAAAATAGCATTTATAAGTTATTTAGTATTATCCTGGCACATAGTAGGTTTCATAATGGTAGTAATATTTATTAAATCTGTTTATTAAGTCACTAGAATGCAAGCTGTCTTGGTCCTCTATAGTCCCCACATTTAAAACTGTGCCTTGCACAAAACAAGTACTCAATAAATACTTATTGATGTAATAAGGGATGTCTACTAGGGAAGATTTCTTAATGTAGCATGTAGGCTGAAGAAAATATTGGGATTTGCTAGTGAATTGCAAGAGGAGGCCATTCCAGGCCATGGAAAGCTATGAAACAATGACAAAAAAGGACAAGAGTTCATGAAAGATTCCAAAAACTAAATACCTATTTCAGCATGACTGTGAACATATGGCAGGACATAAAAAAAGTAGGCAGAGGCTAGATCATAAGGGGCCCTGTAAAGTGCTAAAGAAGAGCTAGAATTATATTCTGTAAGGCCTAGGTTTTACCCAGCAGAGTTATGGAAGGAAGAGTGTAATAAGAGAAGAAACAAGATGGATTGAGTCTATGTCTATAATACCAAAATCTTACAAAGTGAAAGTCAAGAAATTACACAACAGGATGTAGAAGTTTAAGCATATCATTTCAGTGTGCAAAGGTAACCAGAACAAGCAAAAATATATGTAACTCTCTAAAGCTAAGTGTTTATCTGTCTTTGTAGGAAGTAAATAGATATCTGTTACTGATACATAAAGAAATAACATTAGGAGGAGCATATCATTTAAAGATGGGTATAGTAATTTCCAGAAATTCTAAAAATAAATTATAAAAATAGTTGCCTCTGGAAAGCAGGCCTGGAGATGTAAAAGGGTGAGATTCTTTTATTATATTTTTGAATTTGTAATAAACTTTTTTTTTTTTTAATTTAATGTGTCCTGACTGGGCTTAGTGGCTCATGCCTGTAATCCCAGCATTTTGGAGGCTGAGGTAGTAGGATTGCTTGAGCCCAGGAGTTCAAGACAAGCCTCGAAAACATGGCAAAGCCACATCTCTACTAAAAATACAGAAGTTAGCAGGGCGTTGTGGTATGCACCTGTAGTCCCAACTACTTGGGAGGCTGAGGTGGGAGGATGGTTTGAGCCTGGGAGATGAAGGTTGCAGTGAGCCAAGATCATTTCATTGCACTCCAGCCTGGGCAACATAGAGCATGTCTCAAAAAAAAAAAAAATTTAATGTGTCGGAAAAACGAGGCATTTCTAGTTAATCATTTACTGTGTATTAGGCTATGAGATACCATTTCCTCCATAGTGAGTGAATCTGACAGATTTTTCTGGTTTGTAATTTGCATGTAGAAAGTTTTTCCAAATGTAAGCTATGGTGGTGTTTTTTTCTTCAGAGCCAACTTGACTAGCTTTAGTCTCAGGAAAAATGCAGTAAAAAAAAAAAGTTAGCTGTAAGACAGCTTCAAACAGGTCCTTTAGGAGTTATTCTAGAAGAAGGCATTGTTAGAAAGCTATCATAGGAGAAGATAGCTTCAATTGTGTTATTGCCCCTGAAAACCTTCCAGTGGAACAAGATATGAATGTGGAAGACAGTGATATTGATGATCTTAACCCTGTGTAGGCCTAGACCAATGTGTGAACATCTTAGTTTTTAACAAAAAGATGTATATATTTTTAAGTTAAAAAATCAAAAAGCCCAAAAGGGAAACACCATGGAGCTGGGCTGCACAACAGTCACACAGTGCACTTTGCTGCAAGGATAGCCCCACAAGGCTAGTAGGTGACCCAATGTCCAACCAACCTACTAGTCCACTCTGTAGCCAGCCCATCCCCAGAAGTTCTATTTCTTGGTGAGGAGTGTTCCCACAACTTCCAGGTCCCCAAACCAAACCTAGCATCAGGTCATGGCCCCAGCTCTGAGATCCCCCACAACCAACCTAACCAATGACTTTAATTGTACCAAATTGCCATTTATTGTCAGTTTCTATTTGACTTAATCAGAAGTCTAAGGTTTTTCTTATCTGAACAGGCAAAGAAATGGGTAGCCCCCTGCAGCAATAATCATTCATTACAACTGCTATCAATTACCTTTAATGCTAGATGTAACTCTTGGCTAGGCATGGTGGCTCACATCTGTAATCCCAGCTGAGGGGAGAGGATTGCTAGATGTCCGAAGTTCAAGACTACCCTGGAGGACATAGGAAGACCCTGTCTCCACAAAAAAATTTAAAAATTAGCCAGATGTGGTAGTGTGCTTGTAATCTTAGCTACTTAGGAGGCTGAAATGGGAGGACTGCCTGAGCCCAGGAGTTTAATGTTACGGTGAGCTATGATTATGCCACTGTACTTTAGCCTGGGCAACAGAGTGAGATCCTGTCTCTAAAAGAAAAAACTGTAGCCCTTGCCAGTGACTCTTTAGTTACCACAAACCCAAGGTCAAGTGTTTTCTTATAGTATAAAGTAAACCTTGGTACCCACAAAAGCCCACGATATCAGGGAGTTCAGTGTAAAAGAACAGAACTTTGGACCCACCTACTACTCTTGGGGCTCCATAAAGAAGACAGAAGACTCCAAAGAGGGTCTGGCATCTTTTTATGTTCCTCAAGGAGTTCCAAGGTTGCTAGAAGTCTCTTCTAGGTCACTTTATGTGCTAGGCAGAATTCTGATGTTTCTTCTTAGTAATTTTGTATCCACTAACTGTCGAATTGAGGTGGTATGGGCTTCAAGGAGAAGATATCTATGATTAAAGAGAAGTAGTTGGAAAATCAAAAGTGACAAAAGGAAGTAGGGACAGAAATAAATGGAAGACGTCTTAGAAGAGCCAGAATGTGGAGATCTTAAGCTTCCGAGAAAAGGCCAGTGAACTTTTACATTTTTCTAAACAAAAATTATACCAATAAGAAAAGAAGCAAACAGAGATCAAACATACAATTGAAAGACAGTTTCAGTGAAGTGAAAAAAGAAAATCCTATGAAAGAAATAAGATACAGAACAGAGAAGCCTTTAAAATGTATGTATGTGTGTGTGTTTGTGTCTGTGTTATTTATATATATATAATCTGAATATCAGCTCTTAATTAAGCTGACTTCTGACCATAGAGCTCTTTAAAAATTGTTGTTGTTATTGTTTCTCAAATCTTTTGTTGTCAGATTTCAGCTAGGACAAACAGAAAATATTCCTGGCTTTAAAATCTTTTTTTTATTTTAAAATAAAGGTACCTACCAAGTGACTTAGAACCAAAACCAAAGCCTTTTGTGGCTTAACTAAGTACACATGAGGCCTTTCTAAAGCGATACAAAGATGCCGTGCTCTCAGGATCCAGAGCCTCCCCCAACAACAGCTGGAAGAAATAAAGATTTAGATAACACCTTCAGATCTGGCAGCAGTTGGTGTGTTAGCTTTTTATGGGGGTCTCCAGCTTTTCAGTTAGCTGCTTGCACAACATGCCCAACAACCTGTGCTCCTGATAGGTGGCAAGCCAAGCAAAGTTCTTAGGTCACAAAATGAGACAAACAGGAAAATAGCTATCCATGGGAGGGAAAAGAACCAATAACAAATAGTTGCCCCAGAATCAGATTTATACAAGAATCACCATCCACACAAATGAGTTTCTCCTGCCAAACCAAATTTGGAAAGGAAGGGATAAGGGGAACTTTTTATCTTCCATTCTCAACCAGGCATTACAGCTAAAGGTCTCCTAGAACTGACCTTGGTAAAAATTCTTACCCTTTTTTTTTCCCGCTGACTTGTTGTTAGTCATCCCAGGACCTCATTTGCAGGCTCCAGAGTGAGTCAGGTGTCTCAGCTATCACCTTTTTTTTTTTTTTTTTTTTTTTTTTTTTAACTTTCTACCACTTTTATTCTGTTGTGTTGAGGCCAGCATTGCAATAAACAAGCTAAAACTACTTACACTGGACTCATTTTCAGTAACTGACATTTACAGGAATATACTAGAAACGGCACTAAAAAGTTTAAGAAAAGTTACGGTAAACTTGCATGCACATCATACAGAAAAGTAACATTTTAAATATAAAAAAGAAAAACTTCCTGGAAGCGTTATGCCAGTATTAGAGAACAGCACTACACTGGATGTGATACATTCTTTATGTGGGTTGTTACTCTTTCCCAAAAGACTGTCAGAGGCGTGAGTGCTACAAAAGAAGAAAACCGAAAACAAACACAAAAGAAACCGTGTCTTACAGTTTGTAAGCAAGATGCCACCACCCAGCACAAAGAGGGGTCTGGAGTTCAGTTCACAACCGAAGCCTGCCCCCTCGGCCTCCAGGGGTCACTCAGAGCGTTCTCAAATCCATTTCCCACACACGACTTGTCACTGCTCCTTTCCCCTTGAAAAAAGCACGATAGAAGCTGCCCTACCGGACTCAGCAGTGGGACAATCTAATTGAATCACCACGGCCTTCTAATACAGAAGAAATGGATGTGGCCGTCACCCTCAGCCCGCCGGCGAGGGCATTGAGGAAGACATCAATCCTTTGAAACTGAAAAGAAACCAGTGTTGAAGTCTGGACAGAAAGCCTTAAAAAAGTGACAGCACCAATGCAGCTGCTCTGTGTGCCCTTGGTGGGCCGTCAGGGTCAGCATCAGCTATCACATTTTTGTCACCAGAACTATAGGGGCAGAAAGTGGTCAATCCCTTTTCCCGCCATCACAAAGGTTCATCATGGCCAACAAAAGTAAGACATGACAAATTTATTATGTATGCACTTGTACACAGGAGTTAGGTAAAACATGAAAACTCAAGAATTAAGAGCCAGATAAATGAATACCCTCTTCACTGGGGAGAGGGAAGTGGAGGGGTATAGGAGTAAATTACTGTCAGGGGAAATGGATGGACCCAGGAGACAAAAATTAACTTGTAAGTGATTCTCTTTGAAATTTGAATGATCTTGAGAGGCAGACATTTTCTTGTTTAAAAAAAAAAAAAAAGGCTATCAGAAGTGATTGCATTTCTTAGCCTTCTTTTCTGTGATAAATAGTGAGAGGATAAGTAAGGAGGGGAAGGAAGGCAATCATATTCCTCTTTTGGGGGTTAGTTTCTAGGTAGTTAAGGAAACTTTAGAGAACAGCCTTAATCTGTGCTTTGTGAGAGACAAGGTTGAAGAGTGGAGAGAGGGAAGGCTAGAGAGACCTTGAGGCCGCTGCTTTAATTCAGCATATCAAAGTGCCATATTTGGGGGTATCAGTTTCTGAGCCCCAACAATTCCGAAGGTATTAGGAGTTGTATGCCAGGAAACAAAACAAAGGCCAAATATATATTTCACCATATCTGAACTGGGCAACCAGGAGATTTTTACTCCTTGAGATAATACACCATAAGGCTGTGGATAAGTGAGGGTATGCCTTTCTTAAGTGGGAGAAAGAAGCCGGGCACGGTGGCTCACGCCTGTAATCCCAGCACTTTGGGAGGCCAAGGCAGGTGAATCACGAGGTCAGGAGATGGAGACCATCCTGGTCAACATGGTGAAACCTCTTCTCTACTAAAAATACAAAAAATTAGCTGGGCGTGGTGACAGACATCCATAATCCCAGCTACATGGGAGGCTGAGGCAGGAGGATGGCTTGAATCCAGGAGTCAGAGGTTGCAGTGAGCTGAGATTGCGTCAGTTTTCTTCAGCCTGGTGACAGAGTAAGACTCCATCTCAAAAGAAAAAAAAAAAAAAAAAAAAAGGAGAAAGGATTATAGTGAAGTGACAGGAATACAAAATGTTTGCTCAAGCCAAAGAAAAGAGTATGTTGAAATAAGAGGGGAAAGTATGTAGGGCCTTATACTCAAATAGATGGGTGGATTCTGGACCCTTGCATTCAGGGGTTTCTAATACTGGGCAAGAGTGAGCCAACTCTTTCTAAGTCTAATGCTTCTTAAATATTAGCTTCTCTATGTGCCAGCCTGACCCACAGAATATAGCCAATAAACTGTAGCTCTTATTGCAATGTAATAGGAAGGACTAACGTAGAAAAATAATATGAGAGTGATAACCCCACCAAACAAAATATGATCTCTTCTTTTCCTCAGGGAGAGAATCCTCACTGGATTTTATTGACCTAAAGGGGAAAAAAATGGAAGCAAACATCATAAGTAAAGAATTTATTTGAGCTAAGTTTGAGGACTGTAACTCAAAAGCATACCTGAATTACGCTCCAATGAGTAGCAGTAACAAGTGAGTTTAAAGGAAAAGAAGAGGTAGTTCTTAAGTTGTTCTCCAATAATTTATATTAAAATAGCATACACTAATGATTGACTATACATTGTTGTTTGGTATCATAAAGTCCGGGAACATGAAGATAATGAATCATACAGTAGTCAGGAACAAAATGCCTTTAAACAGTTTCTCTCCTAAATAGAGGGGGTCAGGTAATGGTGAATTCTCACACTCATTTTTCTCTGGGCCTGATAAGTTTTGCATACTTCACATAGGTCAACTGCTCTATTTTTCTTTTCTCAGTATTATACATTTCTCATATTTACTATAATATTTTTTCTTCTCAACTTGTATTTTAGGCTCAAGGGGTACATGTGCAGGTTTCTTTCATTAGTAAATTGCGTGACATGGGTGTTTGTTGTATAGTAATGGTATCAACCAAGTATTCCACATCATACCCAATTATTTACTAGAATTGAAACTCTTCTGAATTATACTGTTAATGAAAAAGAGTCAAATCCTGGAAAATATTTGAAGGGATCTATTATGAGCCAAATATAAGTGACCAAGGCCTGAGGCGCAGCCTCAAAAGGTCCTGAGAACATGTGCCCAAGGTGGTTGGGTTACAACTTGATTTTACACATTTTAGAGGGGCAGAAGTTACAGGCAGACATCAATATATGTAAGGTGTCTATTGGTTCAGTCCGAAAGGGTGGAATAACTCAAACTGGGAGCCGACAGTGCAGGGAGGCTTCCACGTCATAGGTGGATTCCAACAGTTTCTAATTGACAATAGATTGAAAGAGTTCAAATATTATCTAAAGACCTGGAATCAATGGAAAGGAATGTCTGGGTTAAAATAAGGGGTTGTGGGCCGGGCGCGGTGGCTCACGCCTGTAATCCCAGCACTTTGGGAGGCCGAGGCGGGTGGATCACGAGGTCAAGAGATTGAGACCATCCTGGTCAAAATGGTGAAACCCCGTCTCTACTAAAAATACAAAACATTAGCTGGGCATGGTGGCGCGTGCCTGTAATCCCAGCTACTCAGGAGGCTGAGGCAGGAGAATTGCCTGAACCCAGGAGGCGGAGGTTGCGGTGAGCCGAGATCGCGCCATTGCACTCCAGCCTGGGTAACAAGAGCGAAACTCCAACTCAAAAAAAAAAAAAAAAAAAAAAATAAGGGGTTGTGGAGACCAAGGTTCTTATTATACAGATGAAGATTCCAAGTAGCATGCTTCAGAGAGAATAAAGGGCAAATGTCTCTTATCAGACTTAAAAAGGTATTATGTGAGACCTTTAGTTAGTCTCTCCTGGATCAGGAAAATATCTGCAAAAGAAAAAGGATTTTCTATAGAATCCTTTCCCCCACAAGAGACAGCTTTGCAGAGCCATTTCAAAATATGTCAAAGAAATATATTTTGGGCTAAAATACTTGAATTTCTTTCAGGACCTGCTGTCACGTGATTCTATACTGGAGTCACGTATATTTTTCTGGTATCTTATTGCTATGAAGAGTCTGTTTTGTCAGTCTTAAGATCTCCGTTTTAACGTTAACGCTGATTAGTTGTGCCTGAATTCCAAAAGGCGGGGGAATAATGAGGTATGCCCACCCACCACCCCTTCCCATCATGGCCTGAACTAGTTTTTCAGGTTTACTTTGGAATGCCCTTGGCCAAGACAGGGATCCATTCAGTCAGTTGGGGGGTCTAGGGTTTTATTTTTTGTTTTATAGAACTGTGCTTTACTCATTTTTCTAACAGTCCAACCAAAGGACTGCTCTTAAACCCAATAGAAAAAGAGAGAGAGACTTAGAAGTGCTTTCATAATCTTCAGGCATTAGTAGCAGTTCATATTTGACATTTGAGGAAGATCTAAACAAATATGGGGAAGATAAGAATGAGGAAGAAAAGCTGGCCTTCCAATAGGAACTTATAAAAGAGTACATGAAATAAGGCTCAAACCATAGAAGCTTAAAAGTCATTACAAATTCTAATGAATTCTTTCTAAATTATAAATTAAAATAAACATTTTATTAGAATGTCTAAAATGGGTTTTAATTCTGAACTCGATTAACAATTCTGAGTCACAGTTGGGATGTACAATTTTCAGAACAGTTTAGAAACACTCAAGCAAAATGCCTTTTTTTTTTTTTGAGACAGAGTCTCTGTCACCCAGGCTGGAGTGCATGGCATGATCTTAGCTCACTGCAACCTTCGTCTCCCAGGTTCATGCAATTCTCTTGCCTCAGCCTCCTGAGTGGCTGGGATTACAGGCACGTGCCACCACGCCCAGCTAATTTTTGTTTTTTTAGTAGAGACGGGTTTCACCATGTTGGTCAGGCTGCTTTCAAACTCTTGACCTTGTGATCCGCCTGCCTCAGCCTCCCAAAGTGCTGGGATTACAGGCGTGAGCCACCGTACCCAGGACAAAAAAAGCCTTTTAAATGAGTGGATATTTACGGAAAACTTGTGGGAGTGTTTGGGACATTTGCAGTGAGCTCTTTCATTTTTCCTGATTTGCTCACTGTGAAGCAATAAGTAACCAGGCAGTAAGTACCAAACAGATCATTTGGTATAAAAAGAAAAATCTATATTCAATAACTATAAATTTAGGAACTCTAACCTCTTGCCACAGCATCTCCATGTTATTCAGCATTGAGGCTCAGCTACTGATTGTGTCAATCAAATGGCCAAGAGTATCAGGTTCCTGTGCTAAAAATATTCCAACTCAAATCATCTTGACAGACAATACCAGAAAAACAAACATTTTTCTGTCTAGTAAAGTGACCAGATTTTAGGAGACTAACTATAAGCAGAAAAGACAAGTAATAGCTGTATAACCTTGAGCAAGGTACTAACTGAGCCTCAGTCTTTTAATCATTAAAATGATATTTTTAATGCAGGTCTACAGTCTCTACTCTGTATTCCAAAACAGAACAAAAAAACAAAAACACTGTGACACCCAAAAGTGTTTTTATAAGTTTGGCACCAGGATTATATGGCCAAAAAAAAAAAAAAACAACCCAACTGTAAACAAATATGCAGCCTCTATTGTCTCAGCACTTGTATCTGTCAGTCATACATGCCTCTCTGATTTGCTGACATTTTCTGACCTGAGGACTAATTCCATGGAAAATGTCAAAAAGAGCTAAAGATATACCTATGGGTAACAGTGAAAAGAAAAGGAAGCATCTGTCTTTATCAGTAGCTCAGAAAGTGGAGTTATTGCAGATCAGTTGTGCAATAGAACTGTTTTATAAAATAGAAGTTTTTGTTTTATAAGAACTGTGCTTGATGGTGGTATGTCTGTGAGGTGTCTCACTGAAGAATATGGTGTGGGAACCACAACAATATATGACTTAAAGAAACAAAGGGCTGGGCACAGTGGCTCACACCTGTAATCCCAACGCTTTGGGAGGCCAAGGCAGGCGGATCACTTGAGGTCAGGAGTTCAAGACCAGCCTGACCGTGGTGAAACCCAATCTTTACTAAAAATACAAAAATTAGCCAGTTGTGGAGGTGCATGCCTGTAATCCCAGCTACTTGGGAGGCTGAGGCAGGAGAATCGCTTGAACCCAGGAGGCGGAGGCTGCAGTGAGCCAAGATCATACCACTGCACTGCAGCCTGGGCGACAGAGTGAGACTGTCTGAGTGAACCAAGATCATACCATTTCACTCCAGCCTGGTGACAGAGTGATACCCTGTCAAAAAAAAAAAAAAAAAAAAGAAACAGACAAGTTGTTGAAATTTTATAGTGACGATAACCAAGAACTAATGAAAAACAGAAAAACATTGCATAGAGCCAAAAATGAAGATCTTGACTATGTGTTCATTCAATGAATTTGACAACAAAGTAGTAAAGATACACCACTGACGGGTTTGTTGGTCATGAAACGAGCTAGAATATTCCATGAAGAACTGGAACAACCTCTTCAAGATTCTCAGGCAATCAGAGGTAAAGAACATTCACTGCATGTATATGTAATATAGGTTAGTTTTCATCAGTATAAGTTTTTAAATTTTACTTAAAATTTCCTTAGAAATAAGAAGTTTTTCCACAAGTGACAAAATACATTAAAAGCTTATGGTATGTGTGATCTATATTTATCCTGCTATTTCATTTACCAATAAACTTATTTAAAAATTTTATTTACCAATAAATTTACTAATATATTTTTGTAAATAAATTGCAATATTATTATGGTTTTGTTTCACTTCGTGTGAATTTTCTTATATTTATTTGCAGAAATAGTAAGATTAATGTGTTTCATAACATAGTACAGTTCTCTACCCATTTGGAATGTTACCAAATATGCAATTTATGTACTACATTTCAAAGGATTCCAATTTCTTCCTGAATTCCCAAAAATTCTCATTTCCAAACATATCCAGTCCCCAGAGTTATAAATAAGAGATTATAGACCTGTGATTCTTTTTTGTTGTGAATGATCCAGTGAAATGATCAATGTAAAATGTCTGGCACAAAGTAAATGCCCATTAAGTGTAGTTGCTATTATTAATATTCTATTACTCTACTTTTAAAATGTAAGACAAACTTTCTGATATTGAAGTTAGCAAGTTCACATAGCATAGGTAATGATAAGCATTCTTCAAGTTTTGTTATTCTAAGAGATGCTTTGGCAATGTGCTGCTGGTAAAGTGTGTTAGAGTATCTCCTAAATCTTCATCCCAAGAATGGAAACATTTTGAAAATCAGAGGATAGAAAATGTTATGCTACATCAAATTAAACTGTATGTTGATAAAATATGAACACATCTAGCTAGCCCTTATTTTATTAATCAAAGAAACATAATATTTTTTATCTGCTGCTAACTATCCCCTCAGCTCCCTGTGCCACAAGCACCACACAAAGAATAATTGAATCTCTCTTGTGAGTAAAGATTGGTTTTTAACCCTCTTTGTATAACTTCAGCTACTATTGTAAGATCTTAAACATAGCTGCATACATAAAATTGGTATTCTGTTTTGTAAACAAAGCTGTTATTAGCCTAATGAATGTGAATTGATTCCTGTAGCCTGGTCTTCTTTGTTTTGTTTTATTTTTTGTAATGTTTGTTCATTTAAAATATAAGATGTGTTGCTTTTCTCTCATTATAAAAGGCATATGTCTTTCTTGTAGAAAACATGGAAAATATAACAATTTATAAAGAAGAAAATAAGTTCATCCTTAATGTTACAACCAGTGATATAATCACTCTTAACATTTGTTTACTTTCAAAGCCATCTGTCATATTAAACTGTCAGCCTTACAATGGCAGAAACCATGTCCATTCATTCCTGTTCTCCACCCTATCCTTGCCATCTTACCATAGTAGGCATATAACACATTTAAAGAAAACACACACTCACACACTTAGGGATCAAACTATATTCACAGGGTTTTTGGCCACATTACTTTTAGTTAACACTGTATTGTGAGCATTGTCCATATGAATTCTATTTTATTTGACAAAGCCAGATTTTCTACACTGCATTTAGCTTATCCTCTTTTCTTCTGGGACTTTCTACTCACAGGTCCAAGGGTAAGCATTATCCTGCAGTCCTTCTGCCAAAGTACCTTGTTCTCAACATTTTTTCCATCATAGTTGCTCCTCTTATTTCCCATTAGCTCATGCTGAAGGTTTCTGCCCACTACTCTTACCAGCTGTAAGAAACCTTCACCATCATGTAAATGCATATATGACCTGACTGGTGATTGGCTCCCATTCTCTATACAACGTATTTCTTCAATTGGGGTGAGCTAAACTTGCACAGGAGAGACTTGACTTGGAAAGTAGAGAGAATCCCAGAGGGGAGAGAAACAGTAGCAACTCCATCTTGGTAAGTAGGAAAGTGGAGGGTGGGTCCTTTTCTTTTAGGATCAGTCATAGAAATAAGTCCCATTCAATTGGAAGATGCCTGGAGTCACTATGCTGACTTGGAAATCTCAGCTAGGCACATGATTAACAGTCTTCCCCACTGATAACTAAAATGAAGAACTGGCCACCAGGTGATACTAAACCTTGTATCATGAGCCAAACCCTAGGAACTGGCCTCAGGTCATTGAATTTTTGAACATCACTTACCATGTTGTATCAGACTTTTTCTGTAATTTGTGCAAAATTCTAATGATGGATGAAGTTCTCTCTCTTCTCCAAACTAATATGGTTTATATTAGCTGTTCATTTCTTTAATCTAGGGATAGGAGTCATCCATAGTGTGAATTCCATTTGCTTGGTAGTGGCTGCCTGAAATGCATGTCTGAAAATTTGGAGCCATGTTTTGGCTTAGTGTGTGGTGGTCATTTGTTGACATCAGCCATTGGTACAGAAAGTAGAAATGGCAGAACATATGCCATCTGTCCCTTGTGGGGCCCTTAAATTTTCCTGTTTATCTTTGGTTTAGACCTTTTGCGTTGCTCAGTTAGCGTAATTTATAATTGATCTCACAATCTCATATTCTTATTCTGCATTATATTGCTCCATCCATGGACAAGGACCCCTTTTCCTTGACATACATGCAACCCATTTGTATGTGTATATTGGTCACAATTAAAAGGCTGTGGTGATGGAAAGGTTTCTTTCACATAAACCAGACATTTAACTTTGGACACTCCTGCCTTTAAAAGTCCTTCAAATGAAATAAACCCTCTGATATTGAATTGGAATCTAATATATTAGTATGAACTCATAATTTTTATATTTTTAGAGACAGAGTCTCACTCTGTCACTGAGGCTGGAGTGCAGTGGCATGATGATACCTCACTGCAGCCTCAAATTCCTGGGCTCAAGCGAGCCTCCCACCTCAGCCTCCCAAGTAGCTGGGACTACAGGTGCATGCCACCACACCTGGCTAATTTTTTTTTTTTTTTTTTTTTTGTAGTGACAGGGTCTCACTATGTGCCCAGGCTATTCTCAAATTCTTGGCCTTGAGAGATCCTCCCACTTCTGCCTCCAGAAATTCTGGGATTACAGGCATGAGCCACTGTACCTGGCAACTCATCATTTTTAGTACATATACATGGTTAGATACAGAAATATAGAAGTATGTACACACAGGGGTTAGTATATAGGCATATATGCCTAGTGATAGGGCCTAAAAGCAATGATACTCCAGTAATAATAAGCTCACCTAGTACCCAGATTTGATTTTTAAATACTATTCTTAAATAAAAGCAACCAGGGTTCCTTCAAGAAGTTGTTGGTCCCAGGCATGTCAGGGAAAGTACAAGATGAGCCTGGAATATCTCACAGTGCCAGAAAGTAAGGAAATGCTTTAACACCAAGTAAAATTTGCTAAAGGTACATAGGCATCAACCTAAAGAATCTCCAAAAGACCAAAGCTGGAAAAAATTTGAACAAGCTAAATAATAACCATATTGACCATAGTGGATTATAACCCACATGGTAAAATAAATATTCCTGTCACCGTATATTTAAGTAATTGATTAAATAAATAAGTGGGAAAGAAGGGACAGCTTCTTCTTAGAGTAGAATTCTGTGGTGGCTAAAGCAACTCCATCTTGGATGATGCTCCACCATGCTGACTTCTGATTAACCCCTGTTCTGGGAGGGCTTCTAAGATTTCTAGTTTATCTGTTGTTTTTGTGTAAGAGCAGGCACTTACCTTAAATCCTGACCTTAGGCTAAATAACCTTGATGTTATCATACTTCAATTATCCTACACATCCTTTCTGAACTACCCCTCCTTTATTGTATATAAGACCTGGGTCTTGGCGGTAATGATGTGGGACCCACCATCTCATCTTGTGCTCATTTCGTTCGTTTAATGTTTCTTTCTAAGAAACTGGATGTTTTATTAAATGTTTCTTTCTAAAAAGAAACTGGATTTGTCAGCATCTTTCTTTGGCCTCTCAGCTTCCTCAGACTTTGGGGCATGTTTGCCCAGATCTGCCCACTGCAGAAAAAAAGCCAACTAATAAAGGTAGAATGATAGAGAGAAATAGAAAATCACCACTAAGCAAACACCACAATGATAATTGTAGCAGAAAGGATATATAGATGGAATAGATTGATGCTAAAATCTGTGAGTGAAAGTTTGAGTTAAAACAAACTGCACAGTCTCAACGCATCTTCTCCAGACATTGATTTACTATCCAGAGAAAAATAATAATAATACGGTGGAGAAACTCAGCAAAAACCTGCTTAATCAAGTGGTAGGTCAACATCACTAGTAATATAACAATAATGAATCACATTATATGAAGCACCTATCCCATTACATGAGGATGCAGTATCATTTCTGTGGTATTCTTGCCGAAAATGCATAAACTCAATCCAATCAGAAGAAAACTTGCTGGGCACGGTTGTGCATGCCTGTAATTCCAGTCTTTGGGAGGCTGAGGCAGGAGGATCGCTTGAGGCCAAGAGTTTGAGACCAGCCTGATCAATGTGGCAAGACTTCATTTCTACTAAAAATAAAAATAATTAGCAGGGCATGATAGCACCTTCCTGTACTCCCAGCTACTCAGGAGGCTGAAGTGGGAGGGTCATGAGCAGCAATTCAAGGTTATGGTGAGCTATAATCATACCACTGCACCCATCCTGGGTGACAGAGCAAGACCCTGTCTGTAAAAAATTACAAAAAGACAAGAAAATCCAATTTGAGGGACATTGAACAAAATAACTGATCAATACTCTTCAGAAGTATCAAGGTCATGAAAGAGAAGGAAGGACTAAGAAACTATTACAGTCTACAGGAGACTGAGACAAAATAACAACTAAATACAATGTGGGATTCTGTATAGGATTCGGGAACAGAAAAAGGACACTGATGGAAAAACTGACAAAATTCAAATTAGAGCTTTAGTATAATAAGTAATATTATACCGATGTGGATTTCCTGGATCTAATAATAGTACTGTGATTTATGTAATGTGTTAACATTTAGGGAAGCTGTGTGAGGGGTGTATGGAAAACCCACTATACTATTTTTGCATCTTTTTCATCAGCTTAAAGTTTGTTCACAGTAAAAAGTTAAATGATGTTTTGAAAATAAACAGCCTTTCGGCCACCCCATCTGAAGGGAACACCTCCTTCCTAGCCACCGTTTTCTGCAGGTTCAGACTCCAGCTATGATATGCAAGCTCATCTCATTTCACACCTCTCAACCTCCAGCCTTCCCCGGGTCATCCTTCTCAATTTATTATGCAGAATGACTTCTGTCTCCACCACTAACTGGGGGCCTACCCTTGTACATCAAAATCTCGTTAATATGTTGAAACACAGAGTGGTGTAGTCCAGGTCTTTCCTTTCTCAGCCCAGAGGAACCAGCAGAGGTTTCATAATTTTGGGCTTTTCTTTCTCCATTTCCCAGATCCTGAGAAGAGAAGATCAGAATAAAGATTGATTTCCTCATTCATGTGAATTTTGTCACAACCGCCATCTTTGGAAATCAGATGTTACTATGGCCAGTTTAGGTTTAAATAACACTTCCGTTTTCTCTATGTTACATTCCTAAGGTTGTTAGGATCCTAGGAGTCTATTTAGTTGTTTTCTTTAAATGATGGCATATCTAAAAATTTTCTCATTTTATACTTTGAGAATATCATTAGATTATCTTAAAAGCCTCCATTTTTTTGTTAAGTAATCAATTTTTTTTTGGCTTTGTTTTCTTTTGAGAGTATTAGGATCCTTCTCTTTAGTTTTCTCAGACTTTACCATGAAATGTCAAGGTATGATCTGGAGTCTTTCAATTTGTGTTTTTATTTATTTTAAATAGCTCATGGGCCCTTTCACTGGCAGTTATATTTCTTTGATTAATAATATTTTATTGTTATTCTTTGTATATTCCCTCTCTTATCCATTCCCACCATTCTCTCCTGGAACTTCTCTACAATTTTCCTCAAATGTGTGGTGATTCTTTGTTGTGTCCTTAGGTTTACATTTTTAGTTACCGGCTAATCTGCCTGTCTGTCTGGGAGTACTTATCTGTGTGTTGTGTTCTGCTTCCTTTGGTTCCAGAGGTGAGGTAGGAGATACCACCAAGCTAAGGGGTTCATTAGCCCATCTTCTGGGCATGGGAACCCCCACTTTCTTTTGGTGGTACACATGCCCATTGAGTACTCCCTGCTTGTAATATGCAAGTGTTCTCATTTGCCGGAACTGCTTTTGCTGCTTCCTGCATAGCACAAGTGAAAGGATGAAGGGAGGAATGTCTGATTGTTCCTAATACTGTAACATTACAAAAATCACACTGATATTGATTTGGGACTGCCTCTTGGTCCCCATATCTGCTTTCCCCAAGCTTGGAGCAATACTGAAGGCTGTCCCGTAATTTACAGGTGCCCTCCTCACGAATTTGGGGCAGTAGTTCCCTCCTGCAGTGTTATCCCAATTCCTTCTTTCTGCAGTTCCCCCAGAATGTTTGGTACATTTAGAGCCATTTGTCTTCTAAGTCGGCATGACTTTCAAATATCACGTATCTATGTGTATATATGTATACATATAGCGTTTGACTCAGGAAAGGAAGAAGACTGGACAAATATGCATTTGTTTATATTATCATCTTGATCTAATATTTCTGTAGAAGTTTTAAAATATTTTTAACAGATATACTACTTTTCAAACAAAATGTATTCTTACAATAAAGTAAGCTAGAGAAAATAAAATATTAAGAAAATCACAAGGAAGAGAAAATATATTTACTATTTATTAAGTGGAAGTGGATCATCATAAAAGTCGTCATCCTCATCATCTTTACATTGAGTAGGCTGAAGAGGAGGAAGAGGAGGAGGAGAGGTTGGTCTTGCTATCTCAGGGGTGGCAGAGGTGGAAGAAAATCGGTATATAAGTGGAACCAAACAATTCAAACTCATGTTGTTTAAGCATCCACTATATATATTTTTGAACAATAATTTTCATATTTCCAATAGAAGGCTTATTTTAATACTGTTTCAAACAACCAAGAAGCTCATTTTGTTCTAAATTATGTTTGCAATGTAATATGAATTTGTTATTACTCAGAAATAAAATTTTAAATAGCAAAAGGAGTCAAGTCGCTGAGAAAACAGAGCCACTTAATTTTACATGTCTTTGTTTTTATGTTTACAGTAGTATTTTTATATTGACCTCAACTAATAAAAACATGTTAAAAATAAAAAAATGCAGGATGGAGGTGGTGGTGTGAATCCTCTGAACAGCCAAAAGAGAAGTAATAAAGTTGAGGTTTTCATAAGTGATAACTTTGGACTCACAGTATTTTGTTTACCCCAGTTCATTTTTTTCTCTCAGTAAACATTTTAGATGTGTTGTTGGCTATGAAAAAAGAAAAAGCAAAGGTAGAAAGAATAACTCTCCAAAGATCCACCACCCAAAGGCTACCACTGCTAACATTTTGATCTATTAAATCTATTTCTTTTGGAGTGTTTTCCTATATATATTTTCAAATTTTGACTATTGTTAATGTATGCTTCTTTTTTTTTCTTTTTTGAGACAGAGTCTTCCTCTGTTGCCCAGACTGGAGTGCAGTGACTCACTGCAACCTCTACCTCCCAGGTTCAAGTGATTCTTATGCTTTAGCCTCCCTAGTAGCTGAGATTACAAGTGTGTGCTACCATGCCTGGCTAGTTTTTCTGTTTTTAGTAGAGACAAGGTTTCACCATGTTGGTCAGGCTGGTCTCAAACTCCTGACCTTAGGTGATCCACCCACCGTGGCCTCCCAAAGTACTGGGATTACAGGCATGAGCCACCACACCCAGCCTGTTTCTTTTATAGTCATGTTCAGACAGTATTTATGTACTATCCTGTTTCTTTTTTTTTTAACTTATTATTGTAAGTATTTCTCCCATTTAATGAATAGACTCTTCATAATCCTCATTAGTGGCTATTTAATAATTGTTCATGTGGCTGCATTATTTACTTAACTAGTTCCCTATTAATGTACACAGAAAGGATTGTCTTCTAGAAAATTCATTCCTGTGCTTTGCCTCTCAAACTAACATTGGTGTATGTGGCTAAGTGCCAGGAGTTTCTAGATACCAGAGGATA
This sequence comes from Sapajus apella, assembly GCF_009761245.1. Taxonomy (NCBI): domain Eukaryota; kingdom Metazoa; phylum Chordata; class Mammalia; order Primates; family Cebidae; genus Sapajus; species Sapajus apella. The sequence continues at coordinate 5,879,268 of NW_022436998.1, forward strand.
CGTATCTTCTTAGACTCATAATTTTTTCACAAAATCAGAAACAGGATTCATTCTAAAATAGATCTAATTCTGATATATTATAAAATATAATTAGAAATGTATATGAAATTTTATGATGAACCAGGAAAATAATTTTAAAAATCAAATGAAATGTGGTTGAAACTATTTTGTTGAAAATAATTTTAAAAATTAAATGATATGTGGTTGAAAACTATTTTGTTGACATATTTGTGAATTATAGATGCAACCTGTATGGATAGAACTATGTGGGGGTCTTCTGTGGTACTTGAGTTTACATCTTTTGTAGGTATACAAAAGAAAGCAGTGTCTATATGAATTACTTAAGAAAACAAACAAACAAAACCTTGACTTGCTTTCACTGAAGGGTTTCTAGAACCGTGTATCTACATCCTGCTCTATTTTGAGTATGTTTATCCTTTGATTGTATTTTAGATAATAAAACAAGAAACTCTTCTTGTTCAATATTTTGGCATTGTTTTCCTTATTTTTTTCTCTTTTTGCATTATTTGAAGTTAGTTTTATTCCTTTTCTGTATCTTTTTCTTTTTTACTGGAAACATGTTTTAGGTTTAAAAATTGATTTATAAAGGGGCTTTTGTAACCTCATTGTGATTAAGAAGACACAATATAAAATTTACCATCTTAACCATTTTTAAGTGTACAGTTCAGTAGTGTTACACACATTGTTCCACACATTGTTGTGGAACAGATCTCCAGGATATTTTCATCTTGCAAATCTGAACCATTATAACCATGAAACAATAACTCTCCACTTCTACTTCTCCACTCCCAGCCACTTCCCTCTGGTAATAACCATTCTACCTTTTGTTTCTATGAGTGTACTTCATATAAATGGACTCACAGTGTTTGTCTTCTTGTGCCTGACTGTCTTAATTCACTTAGCTTAATGTCTTCTGGACTCATCCATGTTGTAGCACATGACAACATTTCCTTCCGTTTTATAGTATTCCATGTGTGTATCTTCCACATTTTGTTTATTCATTCACCTGTTGATGTATAGTTGGGCTGCTTCCACCTCTTCACTGTCATGAATAATGCTCTTATCAACATGAGTGTGGAAATATCTCTGAAATTCTGTTTTTAATTCTTTTGTTTATATATTCAGAGATGGAATTACTCAATCATATGGTGGTTCTATTTTTAATTTTTTGAGGAACCTACTTACTGTTTTCCACAGTGGTATAACCCTTTTTTAAAAAGAGAGATATCAAAGAAATACTCTGCTGGTAGAGGGTTCTGTTGGACCAACACTCTAGATTCACAATGGTGGGAATTCACTTCCTCAGCGTCCATTGCTCCCATTCCTTTCCCTGATAAAGCCCTGGTTTTCTTTAGGTATCTACTCTTCTTTCACAAGGCCCATGACTCAACGGAATTTAATCTTATCACCAACTTTAGCACTGTGTCTTCCTTACACTTAACCACTCATGGTAATACCACCTTCCCAGTGAATGGTTTTGAAACTCAGACTTAATTCATTTCCTATATGACTTTCCCCTGGGGAGTGTTATTGGTAGAGTGGTCATGTGACTTAAGTTGGCCCAGGCAGACTGAAGGGAAAGGTTTCTGTAGTATGGTTGGGTAAAAGGTTTTGTTTTTCTTCTATAGTACATGAACAAAGAAACACATATACCGATTTGTTGCTGAAAGCCCTTGCTTACTAGTTAGGGCCTTAATCTCAAGACAAACCTGATACACCCAAGAGAATATCAAAGAAATGGAATGATGCCCTTATAGCATTGGGCCTGGAACCCTTCTGAGCTCAGGATGGTCTGTTAGTAAACTCCATTGTTTAAGCTAGTTTAAGCTGAGTTTTCTGTTACTTGCAGCCCAAGTCATCCAACCTGATATAATTGTCCCCTGCTGTTCAGGAAACTTGGGGGAAAGTTTTAGAATCACCTACATTACAACTCTGAGGTCTAACAAGAGCTCCTCCTAAATTTCCTCTTTACACATTGGCTGGTCAATTTTGTCTTTCAACAGCCGACCTGGGGCTGTCACTCCTCAGGATATTTTAAAGTCCTGAGAGGTTTCCATTCGGTTGCTGAAGGAATGATAAGGAAAGGGGTTATCTCTTCTTGCCAGGACATAGTATGTGACTAGGTCTAATGCAGAGAAGGAGAAGTTGTACCTTGATGGTGGCTTTGAAAGGGATAGAATGCAGGGCCATGGCTAGCCCATATGGTTCTTTTATGTAAACTTTTTTAAAGCTTCTTCCCAAGGCACTACTTTCACATGATGACAAACTGTCATAATGTATTAATTTTGTTAGAACAAAACATTTTTCTTTCATTTGCCAGAAAATTTTCATAATGAACATACAAATATATGCTATCTAGGGTGTAAATAGCTCTCTCTCAGATCTGGCACCATTAAACATGGCACCCTATTAGAGAGAGACAGAACACAAAATGCAGAGCAGATGAGAAAGCTGCTGGAGATATACTTAGAGTCCATTTACTTTTAGTTCAGACATCATTTTAGTAAGTAAACAAGTCAACTAGGAGATAAGTTTTTTTAACTTTTTATTTTGAAATGATTTCAGACTTATAAAAAAGATGCAAAAAAAACCTGTCAGCAAAAAAGCATAAAACAGTTCTCATATATTTTTCACCCTACATAATAGTAGTACAATTATAAAAACCAGGAAATTAACTTTGATATCATACTATTAACTAATATACAGGCCTTACTCAAATTTTACTAATTGTCATACTAATGTTCTTTTTATGGACCTAGATCCAATGTATACATGGCACCTAATGGTCACATTTTCTTAGTTTCTTTCAATCTAAGACATTCCCTCATTTTTTCTTTGCCTTTCATGACATTGACCCTTGAAGAGAGAACTAGCTACAGTAGTTGTTTTGTAGAATGTCCCTTAAAGTGGGTATGTCTGGTATTTGCATGATTAAATTCAGGTTATGCATTTTCCATAAGAATACCACATTATGTAATGCTGTACCCTTCTCAGTGCATCATTTCTGGAATCACATGATATTGGTATGTCTCATTACTAGTGAGGTTAACTTTGATTACTTGGTTATGGTGACGTGTGCCTGATTTCTCCACTATAAAGTTACTCTTATTCTCTTTGTAATTAATAAGTATCATGTATGGAGATACTTTGAAAACATGCATATATCCTGTTTCTCCTTATACTTTTCCCACTAATTTTAGAATTCACTGATGATTCTTATCTATGACAATTATTATTGTGGTATTGGTCAAATGGTGAGACCAAGATTTGAAATGTAGAATAAAGTGTGGAAAGAGTCCCCAGAAGTAGGTGTTAGACATCTTTTAAACTGATGGTATAATATGGTGACCAAGAGCAGGAGTTTTGCTATCAAACAGATCCAAATTCAAATATTAGCTCCACTGTGTAGTAGCTATGTAATCTTACGTGGATTCATTTCTGTGAGCATCAGTTCCCTATTTGTGGAGTAGGGACTGTAAGTCTATATTATGGAGTTTTCATGATGAACATAGTGAATATAAAATACTTTGCACAATGTCTGGCACATAGTAAATTCTCAGTAAATTTTAGTTACTATGATATGAAAATGATTGTTGTTATTGTAGAAATCTTCAGGATAAAGAAAACCCAAAAGTTACTTTCTTAGCATACTTTTGTAAAAAAAAATCCTTTCTCTTTTTAAAAAAATTTTTAACTTTTTATGACGATTACAAGAAACCAGATTGAATGTGCATGCATGCACATATATACACACACACTATATGCCCAGTATTTTGGATATTATGACAAGGGAGAGAGAGACTAGCTGAGATAAAAGTCACCATGTAAATAATATTTTGGATTATTGAGCCCTGTGACAGATACTGCTGGTTGTTTTTGTTTTTCATCCTGTAGCCATTCTTCCATTTATAGTATTAAAACTCTGCCATACAGGTGAATGGAAATGTCCCCAGCTAAAAAAAAAAATCTTAATTTCCCAAGTTCCCTTGCAACCAGTGGTGGTTAGTATGGCTGATAAGCAGAAGTCTACTAGATGTGACTTCTAAGAAAGCTATTGAATTTTGATAAGGGAAGTACACTCACCTAACATATGTCATTTAACCTTCATTCTTCTCCCTTCTTCCTGCCTAGAACTCAGAAGCAATGCTTGTAGATACAACAGCCACCTTCTTATCAAAGAGCTGAAAGTCTCACACTACAGATGGCAGAGAAGGAAGATAAAAGCTGGCTGATTCCTTGAGCAGCCGTTAATTCTCTTTTTATAAGTGAGGAAACTGAGGATCAGAGACGTTAATTATCCCTGGTCAGTTACTGCTTAAACAACGGAGCTGGGTTTCAAATCCAAGTGTAATGACTTCAAAGTTATTTATTTTTTACTGTATTTCAAAGTTTATTAAAGGGATGAACATCTTTAGAACCCGTTGTCCCCACATTTACAGATTGTGATGGCAAAGCAACCTGTGATGGACAAAACAAAGTATCCAATGTCTTTGACTCAGAACTACAATATTTCTTACATGTTCTCTTTATTAACTATTAACAATTCCAGCCTAACAAAAATAACCATGCAGTTGTCTGTCACTCATCTTCTATTGATGCTAGTAAAAAAGGGCATCAATGATCAGCAACTCATGAGTGTCACCAACAAGTAGTTGCCACCCAAAGAACACATATAAGAAAATGGCCTAAGGCAGAGGTCACAAACAAAGGGATGATGAATGTGTTTTGATTGGTTACCATGTATGTTAACTAACTTGCTTGAGCTCATATAATTATCACTAATAATTGAGGTTTCTTGCTGTTTTAAAACTCTGCACCAAGGCCCGGCGTGGTGTCTCACACCTGTAATCTCAGCACTTTGGGAGGTCGAGACAGGCAGATCACCTGAGGTAAGGACTTCGAGAGCAGCCTGGCCAACATGGTGAAACCCTGTCTATACTAAAAATACTACAAATTAGCTGGGGGTAGTGGCAGGTGCTCTGTAATCCCAGCTACTCAGGAGGCTGAGATGGGAGAATCGCTTGAACCCAGGAGACAGAGGTTGCAGTGAGCCAAGATCGCATCACTGCACTCCAGCCTGGCAACTGAGTGAGACTCTGTCTCAAAACAACAACAACACCTCTGCACCTGAATTCTTAGGTGGCAACAATTAACCGGAGCTGCTCCGTCCCAGTTCACCATCCCATTCCATACTCCTTCTCTGACTCAGAGTATTTGTTTCCAACTATCATCATAATTTGTTCTATTGCTTTTCTTGTAATAGAAAAATATTCTATCTTTATCAAATTTGATCTCTATCTAAAATAAAAATAGATGGATAGAGCTGCCTGAATATACCTGGCCCACTAAAGTATTTTAAGCTACCTGCCAGAAAGCACAGAATTTGAATAGACACTCAGATGTGTGCTTCCTAAATCTGTTTGGAGAACAATTCCTCCAGATCATTCACAGACTCCCATTTCACATACCTTACTTCAGCAAGCCTCCGCAGCAACTACTGAAGTGAGTAATATCATTCTCATTGGGATTGGAGAGGTTAGCTGATTTTTCTGAGATACTGTTCTTTTGTAATAGCTGTGTTGTTAGAGTTTAGCTATTTTGTTGATTTGCAAAACTGTTATCTCTGAATATCTGTTTTGGGAAAACAGGAATGAGTAGGATAGGTAGACTAATGGACCTTTGTCTCACCTACCTTGGGACCTAACATTATTACGTTTTCATTACCTTCTTCCTTTCTTATAAAGTTAGCTAACATTGTTGAACACTATGTACCAGGTACTGTATTAATTGCTTTACTTGCCTTGATTAATTTAGTCATCATAATAACACTCTGAAGTATGTTGAAGGATAAGTTTTTTAAGAGGAATCATGATTGACACACAAATATAAAATGAGCATGTCTATGATTTTATATCAATGACTAAATCAGTAAAATATTATAATCAGTTAAAATGAGGATCCAAAGAGGAGACAAATAAAGTAACCCATCAGGAATGCTACAATACATTTACTTTATAGGTGCAAAACTGATAGCCACAAGACAATAATCATTCCAACCTCTGCCTCTCAGATTCAAGTGATTCTCATGCTTCAGCCTCCTGAGTAGCTGGGATTACAGGCATACCACTAGTTCTTTGTGGGGTTTTTTGTTTTATTTTTTATCTTTTTGTTTTGTTTTGTTTTGTTTTGTTTTGTTTTGTTTTGTTTTGTTTTAGAGATGAGATCTCTCAGTCTGTTGCCCAGGCTGGTCTCTAACACCTGGATTTAAGGGATCCACCCACCTAAGCCTCCTGAGTAGCTGAGATCACAGGGTCCGACCACCACAATTTGCATTCCTTTGAATAAGAATTATTTGTATTACTCTGTGTTTTGCAATTTATAGAGTCATAAAGTACCTCAAAGAAAATAAAATGCAGCAAAAATCCATAAGTGTAAGCCAGATAGGACATCCACTAATCTATCTTTGTTGTATTTCAAAGTATTTCACAAATTTTCCTGAGTATTTTCATTGTTATTCCCCTTTTACAAGTGAGGAAATTGTTAAGTAAATTTTCCAAGGTCCTATAACCAGTAAGTGGGAGAAAAAAACACAAGTCTAACTGAATCTGGAAAAATAATTCAGTTTATTGAATCAGTCTTCCTCTTGAATTTATTTTTGTGCTTAGAAATTCAATTCAAAGCAAGTATAGATAAGAAAAAAAAAAACATTTTTTTTTCTACAGTTTTAGAAATTGTTCATTGGCTGGGGCCCTACAAATTAGACTGACAAAAGACAGATTAACAAAAGAAAAACAAACAGGAATTTATTAACAAATTTATTAACATTCATCAGTGATGAGTAACTCAAAGGGGTGGTTAGAACTTAGTGCCTATCTAGCATCTTCATAAAAGAACAATAAATCTGTAGAGAAGTGACAAGACAAAGGAAAGGGCTTGCAGTTCCTAGGGGAACAAATTGTGCAAAAGTGAATATATGGGAAAACTAATGAAAGATAAATGTTGTTGTAGCAAGGTTTGTTATATAGCTTTCTCTGGTGCCATTCTGGGCTGGTAAGAGTCTAGAGTTTGGTGATTAAGTGTGGCCTGCCGTTCTTCGTAGAGAGGGTCAGGGCAGAGAGCTTTTCTTGTCTGCCTTTTCTCAACTGCCTGTGGCTCAAAATGAATCCCAATACCAGCGTGGCATATTTTGGGTGGCATTCTCTCTATAGACATTATAAACTGGCAACCTGAATTCAGGCAAAGGAATTTTTTGTTTTTTACCTGCACAATGTTTAAGTAATATAAATTAAGTATGAACTTTTATCAATACCTATTGTTGTACAACAAATTACCTATAAACTTAGTGGCTTCATCAGCCTGGCAACATAGCAAGACCCTGTCTCTACAAAAAATAAAATATTACCCAGGTGTGGTGGCACACACTTGTGGTCCCAAGTACTTGTGGGGCTGAGGTGGGAGGCTGCAGTGAGGTATGAACATACCACCACACTCCAGCCTGGGTGAGAAAGCAAGACCCTGTCTCTAAAAAAATAATATTATAAACAAAAATTTAAAACTTAGTGGTTTAAAACAACATAAAAATTGATTATCTCACAGTGTCTTAGCTGGGTGGTGCTGGCTCAGGGTGTCCCATGAGGTTGCAGATGTGATATTGGCTGGGAACTGAATCATACAGCAAATCTGTGCATGAGAGTGCCTTGGGGTTCCAGTTTTGGCTATGCCACTTACTAGCCATGTGACCTTATACAAGTACCTTAACCATCTTAAGCCCTTACTTTTCTCATTTGTAAAATGGGGATAACAGTAGAAGTTACCTTGTAACACTATTGTGAGCATTAAACAAAATAACATCATTAAATACATAATATAGTGTGTTGCAGACAGAAAGCATGCAGTATATATTTTCATTGTTCACAGAGGTTCTACTCTGTACAACGATTTGTTTTAGTTATTTCCTTATACATCTCACAGGTAGGGAGGGTACTCATGTTTTTCTTCAACTTAGAAATCAGGAAACTGGCTGGGCACAATGGCCCATGCTTGTAATCCCAGCACTTTGGGAGGCCGAGGTGGGTGGATCACTTGAGGCCAGGAGTTCCAGACCAGCCTGACCAACATAGCAAAACCCCCTCTCTACTAAAAATACAAAAATTAGCCAGGTGTGGTGGTGCATGCTTGTAATCCCAGCTACTTGGGAGGCTCAGCAGGAGAATCTCTTGAACCTGGGAGGCAGAGGTTGCAATTAGCCGAAATCATACCACTGCACTTTAGCCTGGGTGCTGGGTGACAAAGCGAGACTGTCTAAAAAAATAAAGGAAGGAAATCAGGAAACTAAGTCTCGGGGCAGTTAATATATTTGCCAAAAGCAGCCACTTTTTAAGTGACCAAGGTAATGCATGTCATCTGCACCAAGCCTAGAGTTCTTGCCATTTGTGTCAGTCAGGGATCAGGAAGTAGAGACCACTGCAGATATTAATACACTGAGTATTCCATTGACCTAATACATTGAATTATTTGCAAACAATTCCACTTATTAAGGGGGGAGTGGAATTCTGCTTTCAACGTTTTGACTAACTAGAAGCAATGTGTGGACACTGCCACTCCACATCAACTAGATCCCAGATATAACACACTGTGTGAAGAATTTCTTATCTCAAGAAAGGTTGGAAAGGTCTCTAGCAATGCTCCTTAGTTAACAAATGAAAGCTGAGCCCAGAGCAGGTAGGGGGCAGCAACTGAGATATCTAGCAGTGGAGTTTTGACAGAGTGAGATCGTAAAATTCATTTTAGAAATCATTTGACATGATCTTATAATATTGCACTTTCTCATATCTTAGGATACAGCAGCTGCACTCCTGTATACAGAAAGTCACTTTTGCACATGCATAGGAGAACCTATTTCCAATAATGTTCACAGAAGCATTGCTCCTAATACAATACTGGGAGAAATGCTGATTAACTGTATGTTAGGGTAAGAATTGTGGTTTGTTTGTATAATAGAATATTACACTGTAGTGAAAAATGAATGAATTTTAGCTATATGCAACACCATGAATACAAGAATGGATCTGAATTATAGTGAATGAAAAAGCTAAATCCCAGAAGATGACATAGTATGATACCATCTTTGTAAAGTACAAAAACAAAACTTAAACAATAGTTTGTTTAGGATTATATACATATGAGATAAAACTGGGGAATAAAAGGAAGGGAACTCAACATTGTGCCTATCTTTGAGATGATGCAGGAAGATAGGTTGAAGGAAGAGCACATAGATAGGACACAGATAAGTTATTGGCCATGTTTTGATTATTGCCTTCAAGGTGGGTTCACGGATGTTAATTATGGCTGTTAATTGCATCATTATAAACACACAAATAAAAATAAATAGAAGTAGGAATTAAAAATATATATATTTTATTAGAAGGACTGAAAGACTGGGCTCTCAGTGGAGTTTCCAGAAATCACTTCTAGTGCCCTTACCTAACTGGCCACATGGGGGATCCCTACATGGGAAGCCAAGGCAACTGAATTCAAGAACACTCCATTGTGTCTGTTAGCTAAATATTGGAAATCACAAAGCCACTGCAATTGCCACTAAATCTTGATACCCAGAAAGTTGAAAAATGTGCACTGGGGGTTGTGCTGCAGAAAAAAATTGCTCCTTTTTATAATGCATTTACCAGTAGAAAGCAGCCTCATTTCTTTCCTCCAGATTTTATTTGGGTAATTTGCAGAACCAAATTAGCAGACCCAACTTAGCACCTGGAATTCTAGCTGCAAGGAGTTGATAAAATAATAAGTTTTAGCTTCCCAGCCTTGGAAGTATGGAAATGCATATCAGAAAGGTGAAATGGAAATTGAGCAAGCCACTTAATAGTATATGTGGCCGAGACAATGCTGTTTTCATCAAACCTATTTCATTTCTTCCTGGACATAAAATTAAATTTCCCATTCCCCCATGATGTTAGTAATGCCATATGATAGACTCTAGCATGTATACAGAAGTGATATGCTACTCACAGGCTTGGTTCCTGAAACATGCCATGTGATCATGTTCTCTGTCCTCTCCTAGCTGCTGGCTGCAAGTTGGAGAACCTTGGGGGTCATGCACTAAAGATGATGGGGCCTCTGTTAGCTTAGTCTCTGCTTGACTGAAGAGAGGAGAGTTCCCTCTCTCCACTCATTAGCCCTACATTGGACAGTGGAGTGAGAACTGAACTTTATGTGTGTATTGTGTTAAGCCACTGAGATCTGGAGATTGTTTTTATACAACTAGCACTACTAGTATGACTAAAACCACAAATGGGACCTTGAAGTAGGTTGTTCCTAAAACAAAAACCTAAAATAGATGGCACTGGCTTAGCATACCAGTTGTGGGAAGAAAGGAAACTAATGCCAGAGGCAGAAAAGGTGGCAATCCATGCTATGCAGCAGCAAAACATTTGCCAAAAATTCTCGCTTATAGTAACTTAATAGACAGGCCATATGTTTACTGATCTGTCAGCCGCAAGAGACGCAGCTGGAAAGAACCAGATTGTTAGTGTACATTGGCCACTACTGGCTTGCAAGTATAGGCAGTGTACAAGGAGAAATGAAAGAAAATAAGAAAATTACATAAATTTGGAGTCTTAAAGTAAACTACTACTTCTAGATCCCAAATAGAAGGAAATAAGATTGGGCAAACTCTGAGAAACAAAGGCCTGCTAGGTCACTGCCTTATGGCAAAGATCACATTAAAGTTGTGGCCTTCCCACTCAGTCCTAACAGAATCAAGGTGGCTGCCAATAGGTAGGCCACCTCTTGGGAGAGGCATGGGAAAAAAGACATAAAGAATATGAAGAGCTATGTCAGGAAAGTATTTGGGATGTTGTTTGTGGCACAGGATCTGTCTAGAAAGAAGTCAGTGAGAAGCCTGTTAAGTTTCTGAGGAAATTTTATTTCCAAAGAAAACATAAGTCTGGGACAAAGAATAGTCAAGGCATAAAACAACAACCACCCTTGGGCTCTCAGCTTTACATGAGAAGGAAGCCGACTCCAAAATCTACATAGCCCAGAGACAACTTACTCACTCTCACCCACTTCAAATATCACCATAGAGGATAATGGCAATGAAGAGAATTCCCAAAGAGTGGAGCCAGAGAATCACAGAAAAATGGGCCAGATAATTTCTGCCACAGAACAGAAACAGTCCAAGTAAATTTCCTAATGCTTCTTGGTCAGGGAAACTTCACAATGCTTACCAGACTGCTTTAGGCAAGTGATGGCTTTGTGTCTTTGATCTTTCACCTTTCCAAATGAGACACTGCAGTTCTTTGTCTCTGCTAACCATTGTATATTTGGTGATGGGAAAGGAGCAGGAGGTAGAAAGCTCTTCTTTTTAGTTTATAAATTACTCAATGAGAAAGAACCACATGTATACTAGATGGACATGAGTCCCAGGGCTTTTAGCTGAACACAATGCCTGGGAATAATCTCCAGGGAAGTGTGGTGGGGGAGTATACGCTATTTATGAGAGGAAGAATAAAATAAAAATTTATTGACCAAAAGGGTCAACTGTGGCAGAGACTGGCCATATGTTTTCCAAAATCATTTCTTTTTCCTTTTAGGCACATCGTTAAACTACATTTCTCAGCCTCTCCTACAATTAGGGGCCATGTGACTGAGTTCTGGCCAACTAGATGTCAACACATAAGGTCCCTAAATAACTGCATGGTACAGAAACCCTCAGCTGACCACATTGAACAGTTTGTGAGCAACTAATAAATCTCTTACTATACTAATTTAATATGAAAGATTATATAAGACAAAATGCTAAGCTAAATACTTATTTAACATTCAGACCTATAAAAGTCTTATTTCAGCTGTTAGATGTGATTGTAGGCCAGCCTATTTGAAAAATACATTTTCATTTTCTAACAGTTGCATTTCTGATACAAATATACCCACTCATATTAGAATAATGGATGTCATATCTAAATGTACCTAAGGGTTAGACCAGAAAGGGATGCCAAGTAAAATGGTTAAAACCTTAAAACTATTTTCAGGTACAGTCCTAGGTTTAATCCTGATATTTGGATCTGTGCCTCCACCCAAACGTCATATGGAATTGTCATTCCCAATGGTAGAGGTGGGGCCTGGTGGGAGGTGACTGGATCATGGAGGTGGATCCTTCATGAATGGTTTAGCACCATCACCTTGGTGTTGCTGTCATGACAGTAAGTTCTCACGATATCTGGTTGTTTGAAAGGGTGTAGTACCTCCCCCGTCTCTCTTTTCCTCCTGCTCTGGCCATGTGAAGTGGTGGCTCTCCCTTCATTTTCTGCAGTGACTGTAAGTTCCCTGAGGCTTCCCCAGAAGCTGATGCCACCATGCTTCCTATACAGCCTGTGAAACCATGAATCAGTTAAACTTCTTTTCTTTATAAATTATCCAGTCTCAGGTATTTCTTTATAGCAGTGTGAGAACAGACTAATAAACATCCCAACTCAACAGTATAAATGGTCTATCATTCAAGGTCCAGCCAGGAAAAGAGAAACCACCCTGGGTATTCAGGGGACAGAGAATGTAATGTATGAAGAAGCAGACAAGGTAATCAGATGACAGTGAGGCAACCCAGACATTAGCAACACCAGGAAGCCACCACCATGGTCTGGCAAGGCAAGAGGTAAAGGTGGTATAATCAGAGCCCAGGAGTTAGGAAGGCAGAGTCAAAGCAGATATGTCCTGTAGGTGCTAGAGACTCCAGAAGAGGGGCAGCAGCTGTAGGAGATGCTATCCAAGGCAGTGAGGGAAGGAGATAAAAACTTTGCTATTCTCCCACCAATGAATCTCAGTGGCTAAAGCCAACTGGAAGACAGCTGGCACTGGACCCTGAGAAACACAGTCTGCGGGAGTCAGCCCTCCTCCCTTACAGAGCAGGGTACAGTGAGTGGGCAAAGGGTCTGAGCATACATCAGCTTAGGATCAGCAGAAACTGGTAAAGATAGAAAGACACTCTATTAAGTAATATCAAAACTCAAGTGTTAGAGCAACTTAAAAGAGCATTACAATCAAAAGTCGGGTATATTACATTTTTCTTGCATTTTAGAGTTCCTGTTCTAGTTTGGAGATTTAGTGTGTATCACTTTTTTTCATTTTTATTCTAAGTCATAGAAGAGCCAGCATGTGGGGAAACTTCTTTATTCTGCTGTCCAAATATAAAATCTATACAGAAGTAGCTCCTTTGTCCCTTAATCTTAGTAAGCAAATTTGATTAGGCATTTGAAAGCTACAGAGGTGCAAGGTGGGAGAAATTCTGCCTCTGCTATTTGGCAGCTCTATGACATTGGGCAAACCAGTCTTAGTATGTTTATTTTCCTTATATCCAAAATGACATAATAATACCTTCTTACTTATCTTACTGGGTTACTGGAATGATCACAGTGTTTGTTTGGTTGGTTGTTTCAAGGAGGTAATAATATATGTGAGAATAATTGGTATATGGAAAAGCATTAAATAATAGTGCTGAAACATTATGCATATTAACATGCCTTTAAATCTGTCTCCCTACCATTCCATCATTTATTTTGGGGATCAGTTTTACTGAGATACAATTAATGTGTTAATATAAGTGTACAGCTCAGTGAGTTTTGACAAACGTATACAGATATATAACTACTACCACATCATGATATGGAATATACCAATGGTCACCCCCAAATTTCCTCATGCACTTTTGCATTTTTATACTTTAAGAGTCAATGTATACCCAAGAGTGATTAAAACATACCTTCCAAAAACTTGTACATAAATATTCTTAGCAGCATTATGTACGATAGCCCCAAAGTGGAAACAACCCAAATAACTGTCAACTGATAAATGGATAAAGTGTATATCCATGCAGTAGAATATATTTCAGCCATGAAAGGAATGAAGTACCAATGTCTTCTACAGCATGGATGAGCCTTGAAAACGTATGTTAAGTAAAAGAAGCTAGTCACAAAAGACCACACATTGTATGACTCCATTTTTATGAAAGGTCTATAGGAGGCAAATCTACAGAGACATTAAGTAGTGTTTGCCTCATATTGGGGGTAGGGGATAATGATGAATGACTGCTAATAGATATGGAATTTCTTTTGAGCGTACTGAAAATGTTCTAAAATTGATTGTGGTGATGGTTGCAAAACTCTGTAAATATAAACCATTGAATTATACCATTTTAATATGTGAATTATATGTTACATGGATTATACCTCCATTAAGCTATTAATTTTAAAAGTTAAAGAATTAAAGAAAATCTAAAAGAAAGGCAAAATTTCAAACACAATTTCATTTTAATTTGCTATACTAGTTTTCAAAGTTATAAGAGAGTCATGAAGATTTTCATCTATAATCTTAATATCCTAAGAATCAAACTATTTTGATTATTTGTTGTCTTTTCCTCGCCTCATCTTTGACTATGTTTGCTTGCTTTGTAGTGATAATGGTACAAACATGATTAGGGTGCTTTCATCAGTTAATATTAGATCATGAATATTTTCCCAAAGTGTTACAAAGCCTTTATAATAGTCATTTTAGAGATCATATGACATTCCCTCTAACTTACCACTTTCCTCCATCTGCTCAGGCACCCAAGCCAGAAATCTGAGCCATACCTAAGTATCTCCTGCCACTGATTTAGTTCAGAACAACATACTCTCTCACCTAGATTACTGCAAATGTTTCCTTACTGGTCCTCTTGCTTTTTGGTGGTCTTCTATCAATCTGTCAAGCAGCATGCAGCAGCTAGACATCATATAGCAACCAGGCCTAAATTATGTTTCTTCTGTGACTCCTAACCAACTACCCAGTAGAGGCCAAACCACTTCTAATGATTCACACAGCCCTTCAGATCCGGGCTCTTGCCTACACTTCCAGACTCATCACTGTCCTCCCCATCCCCTCCCCAGTGCATATTTCCTGTTTTCCCTGAAAAGCACACAATGTAGTGTATACTACTTAAACACCTACTTACCCTTTAACATTCAGTGTAAACATCACCTCCTATGGGAAGCATATCTTCTCCTCCGCAGAATAAGGGAGGTCCTCCCACATCCACACTCCTAGATACCTTTGTACGTGTCACCATTTTGTTCTGGACTTCCTATGCATGCTCCATGCTTATCTTTCTCGGCAGAGTAGAAATTATGGTCTATTCAACTTGTTAATTCCAGCACTTCAGCATCTAGCAAATAGTAGATTCCAGTAAATGTTATTTCAATAATTTAATAACTACTGCTAATTCAGCACTATTTTCCAGTACTGTTCATGTTACTTCTCACATATTATCTTACTTAGTCTTCTAAACAATCCCATAAGGTAGATACTATTATCATCACTATTTTAAAGATGAGGAAACTGAGGCACAGGTTAAATAAATTGCCCCAAGTCATCACACAGGTAGGAAGTGAGTGGCACACTCAGGATTTGAACTCATGCAGTATGATTCTAACTCTGGAGTTCATGTTCATAATCATTACACTACATAAAAAATCTTGACTATATGACCCATTATCTTATTGCCTAACACATAGGCTACTTGTACTTTCTCTCTCCCTCTCCTGCGGACCACCCCACCTTTATTCTTTTGAATTTTTTGAATTTGGCTTAAGATAAATTCCCTTGAGTAGAATTTAAAGATGTATCACAAGATGAGGACATTTTTCTGGATCTTCATATGTCCAATGACAACTTTACCTAACAAAATGTAGTGCATGCCAAAGGAGTGAAAGTTTCAAGGCCATCAGCCATCCCAGGCTGATATGGCATGATTGGGCAAGTTGGATCAAGAACTCTGAAGACAGTTGCAAAACTAGTGCAAGAAGGTGCAGACTGCTGTAAACCAGGCTTGGCCAGCAGTTGGCCTAGCTTTACAATAGTTTTTAATCTAATTTTAAGATGAAAGAATGGAAAGCACTCCTATGTTGCTGCTTCTTAAAAATGCCCAAATATTGATTCAGTTGCTAAACTGCAGCACCAGTTTTCACAATAACATTTTTTAATGCTATAAAGTAGGTTAATCTAAACAGCATGACTATACATTTATGAAGCCAGCCACCATGTAAGTCTAGCTATCCTGAAATTGCTATGCTATAAGAAAGCCTAAGCTACCTGAGCAGAGATATCATATGGAGAGAATGATGACCAGCTAGCCTAAGCTGCCCAGTCATTTCAACCAAGATGCCAGGCATGGAAATGACGAAGCCATCTTATACATTTCAGCTTCAGTAGATATGATGTGGAGAAAACTGAGAAACCCAACTGATAGTCAGAATTAAGGCCTTAGTATTTGCCTTAGTTCATTTGGATTGCTATAACAAAATACTATAGACTGGGTGGCTTACAAACTCCAGAAATTTATTTCTCACAGTCCTGGAGGCTAAAAGTCGAATATCAGGTTGCCAGCATAATCAGGTTTTGCTGAAAGCCCTCTTCTTTCTAAGTTGCAGATTGCTGACTTCTCCCTGTGTCCTCACATGGTGGAAGGAGCTAGATCTCTCTGGGGCTTCTTTTATAAGGACACTAATCCTATTCACAAGGGCTCCACCTTTATGACTTAATCACCTCCCAAATGCTCCATATCCTAATACCATCATGTTGGGGGTTAAGATTCAAGCATGTGAATTTTGGGGGTCACAGACATTCAAACCATAGCAGATATGTGGTCCCAGTTGAACCATTCCAACCATTTATGTCCTTTTGAGCCATCTCAGTCATCCTAGTCATCATGAAGTAGACATGAGCTATTCCTTCTGAGCCCTATTTGAACTCCAGACCCATAAAATAGGGATTGTACTAAATGTGATTTAATACCACTAAAAAAAATAAGCTTTTAAAATAAACCCTTTTTTTCACCATGGAATTAAAAAAAAAAAACAAAAAACAATATTTGAATGAGAAACAATGGCTGAAAATAAGCTCTCCTCCTACCCTAGCTACAGAATTGGCTACCATGTTATAAAGCAGTTGCTCACCACTGGCATTGACTTTGATCCAGTCATGTGTGTGCCCTCTGCAGAGCCACAGCAAGGATGGCAACTGAAGGCTTATCCTGGCAGTTTTCTTCAGCTGCTTCAACCCAGAGGACCACAAGTGATCAATGAAAGCTGGTGCTTCTCCAACTGCCAGAGGGTGCTCTAGCCATTCAGGGTGTTTGCCTGACACCCCAAACTACCTCGGCCTGTCTGGGATGGTGATGAAAGCTCTGGCTCTAATAGTAGCTTACTCGGAGTTCAAATCCCAGCTCCACCACCTAAATTAGTTGCATGATCCCAGGCAATTTACTTAGCATTTTAAAATAATGATAGAGTGCCTGTAGTCCCAACTATTTGACATGCTAAGGCAGAAGGATCGCTTTGGCTGAGGAGTTCAAGGCTGCAGTGGACTAGGATGGCACCACTGCACCCCAGTCTGAGCAACGGAGTGAGACACTGTCTCTATAAAAAAAAATTTAAATAAAATTAATGATAGCTAATGTTTACTGAGTATCTCAGGAATGTAAAATGATAACCTGTTTACATTCCTTATCACTATCCTCAAATGGTCACTCAATACTCACAGAAATTAGCTACTTTTTTTTTTTTTTTTTTTTGAGACAGGGTTTCTCTCTGTCACCTAGGCTGGAAGTGCAAGGGTGGGATCTCAGCTCACTGCAACCTCCAACTCCCAGGTTCAGGCAATTCTCCTGCCTCAGCCTCCCAAGTAGCTGGGATTACAGGTGTCCACCACCTCGCCCAGCTTATTATTATTATTATTTTTTTGTATTTTTAGTAGAGATGGGGTTTCACAATGTTGGCCAGGCTAGTCTTGAACTCCTGACAGGTGATTCATCTGTGCTGGCCTCCCAAAGTGTTGGGATTACAGGTGTAAGCCACTGCACCCAGACAGATTTCCCACTATTTCATGCTCTTCCTCTTCCTCCCCCATATTCTCTTTCTCCTCACTCTAAGCTGATTTCCCTCATATTCACTGATAAAAGAGAAAAACCTTATCTTTCAGTCACCAAATCTGGACTTCTACCCGCATTTGCATCTACTCCTCCTTTCCTATTTCAACATTGGAAGAAGTGCCCTTCCTCCTATTAAAGACTAGTCCTTCCATTTGTGCTGGATCACATACCTTTCACCCCCTTCACTGGTTCATTCTATCAGCATTCAAATAGGCTCCACTCTTTCTTATCCTTGAAAACCTCACCTTGACCCCCAATCTCCCTCCATCTTCTTCCTCTCTCTGCTCCCTTCATAGCAGATTCTCAAGAAAGCCTCTATACATGCCATTTCCACTTCATCACCTGTTTACTCTTCAGTTCACTCAGATTTGGAATGCAGCTCTACCATTCCTCTGAAATTGTTCTCATCAAAGTCATCAATGACTTCTGATTGCCAATTGCAATGTCCCCTTTACTGTTTCTCATTTTATTCTACTTCTCAGCAGCACAAGATTCACTTGGACTCTTTACAACACTCCTTTGTTAACTTCTATGACACCATACTCTGCAAATTTTTCTTCCCCTTCATAAATTTCCATCCTCAGTCCCCTTTCCTTTCTCAATGCAATGTGTAAATGTTTATGTCACTCACGATTTGATCCTGGGTCCTTTTTTCTTCTGTACCTACACATTTCCCTAGGTGATCCTATACTGCACAAGATTTAAATACAGTATTATGCTGATGGCTTCCAAATATACACTGATTGTTCAGGCCTCACTTATTATCTCCGGTTTCACATAATTAATTGTCTAATTGACAGTCACTGGGATATTCAATTGACACTTGATGGTTACTTTTTCTAATTATATTTTGTTGCTAAAACCGGACAATAAGAAATCATCCTTGACTCTTCCATTTTCTTAATCTTCCACATTCATTTAATAATTTATTAATTTTACTTCCAAAATAGATTTCAAAACTGTTTACTTCTGTCCACCTCCCATCCTCTCTCCTCTGAATAGCTGCCTCCTCTCTGGTCTCTCCATGCTTTCCCTTTGGCCCCTGCCCCAGTCCATTCTCTATGGAGCAGCCAGAGTTATTTTTCCAAACATAAATAAATCAATTCCTGTCTTCTGTCTACTTCATAACTGTCAGCAGTTTCTTATAATGCTTTGGATAAAATCCAAACTGCTTACCATGGACCACAATGTCCCAAGCCTTCAAGCCTCTGCCTACACCTTAACCTGATCTCACCCCACTCATCTCCTTTATGATGCTTCATGCACGTTCCCAATTTCTTCCTGTGCAAAGGCCTTTTGACTGTGGTGTCATCTAGCTTGCCCTTCGCCTTGATAGCTCCTTTTCATATTTTGGGTCTTAGCTGTATCAGTGATGAACAGCCTTGCCTGCAAATAAAATAAACCCCATCTAAAGTGGTTTAAACGTAGGAAAGTTTGTCTCTTACAATAAAATTTCCAGAAGTAGGCATCATAGGGCTGACACAGCAGCTCCATGAGACCACAGGGACTTAGCTTCTTCCTACCTTTCAGTTCTATCATCCTTCATATATTGACCTCATGTCTTAGTCTGTTTTCTGGTGGTATAACAGAATACCACAGACTGGGTAATTTGTAAAGTAAAGAAATGTATTTCTCACAGTTCTGGGGGCTGGGAAGTCCAAGAGCATACACCAGCATCTGGTGAGGGCCTTTGTGCTGTGTCATAACATGGCAGAAAGGCAAATATGCACAGGAGACACAGCGAGCAGGAGGGGCAGACTCTCTTTTATGATAACCCTCTCTCATAACTAAGCTACTCCCATGATAATATTAATCCATTCATGAGAGCAGTAGACCCCATCTCCCAACACTGTTGCATTGGGGATTAAGCTTTCAACACATAAACTTTTAGGGGGTGCAGTCAAATCATATAGTCTTATGTATCTGACTTCATACTTGCTGCCTCATGATCACAAGATGGCTGCAGCACTGTTAAGGCAGAAGCGGGAGAGCAGAGGAGTAAAGCCCACTTTTTATTTAACTTTGTATTATGCAGGATTTCAAATATAAAAAATAGAATAGTATAGAGAGCTCCCTCTATCCTCATTATTATGAAGGATAATCTAGATATTCTATCTTCTATCATTGTTTTCCAAAGTGTTTTACTATGTATTCTAAAAGATAAAGCTTTCCCTTTTTCAACATAACCACAATACTATTATCACACAAAAAACAGCAATTCCTGGCCAGGCACAGTGGCTCATGCCTCTAATCCCAGCACTCTGAGAGGCCGAGGTGTGTGGATCACCTGAAATCAGGAGTTTGAGACCAGTCTGACCAACATGGTGAAACCCCAACTCTACTAAAAATACAAAAATTACCTGGACATGGTGGTGCATGCCGGTAATCCCAGCTACTTGAGAGGCTGAGGCAAGAGAATTGCTTGAACCCAGGAAGTTGCAGTGAGCAGAGATAGGTGCCACTGCACTCCAGCCTAGGTGACAGAACGAGACTCCATCACACACACACACAAAAAAAAGGCAATTCCTTAATGTCATCAAATTTCCAATTATTCCATAATAATTCAAATTTCCAATTATTCAATAAAAGCTGTATTTTTTTTTTATAGTTTAAAGTATCTAAACACTTGCAAATAAGATACTTACAGTTGACACATCCTTGAAGTTCCCTTTAATCCACAGGATCCCCCTTCATCTCTTCTCCTTTCCTATTTTTTGAAGAAACTAGGTCATTTGTCCTATAGAGTTTCCCACGATCTGGATTTTTCTGATTGCATCTCTATGGTGTCCTCTATATGTCTTGTAAGTTAATAGTTGGATCTACAAGTTTGATTAGATTCAGATGTTTTATTGTTCCTTTTTTTTTCTTGGCAAAAATACTTCATAAGGAGGTATTATGTTCTGCTACCCAG
Source organism: Sapajus apella (assembly GCF_009761245.1). Lineage (NCBI taxonomy): Eukaryota > Metazoa > Chordata > Mammalia > Primates > Cebidae > Sapajus > Sapajus apella. The sequence goes on from NW_022436998.1 coordinate 5,900,171, forward strand.
AGTGCCTAAGGAGTGGTTGTCTCTCTTTTTGTTACATTAACAGCTTTTGATGATTAATGTCTAAATCTATTAATTCTTTATGTTATAAAATGATAATGTTTTAAGTTTGTCACTCCTTCTTCATTCGTTAGCTGGAATACTTTTATAAAGAGAAACTTTCCCATTCTATTTTTCAGTTACCCAATAGGTATAAACAATAAAGGAAAGATTAATACCTGATATTTTCCCTTAGTTTACCAGTTTTCAGAATAGTAAATTGATTCATTAGCATCTTCTAGCGGAAATCAATCAGGCTTTTAAAAAATTATCTTGCCCGGGCACAGTGGCTCACACCTGTAGTCCTAGCATTTTTGGAGGCCTAGGTGGGTAGAACATGAGGTAAGGAATTCGAGACCAGCCTCGCCAACATGGTGAAACCCCATCTCTACTAAAGATAAAAAAAAATTAGCCAGGTGTGATGGTGGGCACCTGTAATCCCAGTTACTCAGGAGGCTGAGGCAGGAGAATCACTTGAACCTAAGAGGCAGAGGTTGCAGTGAGCCAAGATTGCACCATTGCACTCCAGCCTGGGCAATGGGGCGGGACTCCACCTCAAAAAAAAATTGTAAAAATTGTGTATATATACCTTAGTGAATTCATTGACTTAAACATATCTGATGTGTTTAATGCATTGCAGTTATTAGCCTTACTGATACTCAAATAATCCAATTTTGGCCATTGGGAGTGTCCTCAAGTTGATTTACAGTTCCTTTTTATGAGAAAACCCAAAACTTTCCAGAAACTTAACTTGTACAGTTTCTCATCTCACTGGCCTGAGTTATGTCAGTTGGCCACCCTGAGCTGGAGCATGGCAGTGGACGGAGTTTGAATCATTCATAATCTCCTCAAACAGTCCCCTGATGCCTCACCTAAAGAATGCACCCCCCTATTATTCTGCAGAACACTATCCTGTTTATTTCCTTTATACTACTTTATCATAAACTGTAGTTACTGTATTTGTTAAGGGTCTGACTCCCTCACTTGGTTATAAGCTTCATGATATTTTCCCTAGCACAACATTTGCAGGTGCTCAAAAAAATAATAAATATATGTCAAATTAATAAAACAAATGAAGTAGATACCATTTTATTCCTATTGTATGTATGACTGTCCACAATCCAATATAGTATCCATTATTTACATGTTACTATTTAAATTTAAATGTAACTAAAATAAAAAATTAAAAATCCAGTTTATTACTCTCATTAGCCATATTTCAAGTACTTGAAAGCTATGTGTGGCTAGTGACTATCACATTGCACAATGTAGATACAATGCATTTCCCCCGTCACAGAGTACTGTTGGATAATGCTGGAGAGAAGAAACTGGCTATGAGATAAATCAACTTAATCAAGGTCACAGCTACTAAGAGAAGGAGCTGGATTCAAGCCTATCTCTGAGTGATTTCAGAAATAGAAGTTATAACTGTTGTTATTACTTGATTAGTTCTGCTTTCAATTTCAGTCTGTCTAGGGAAATTTATACGGGGATTCAAACCTCACTATCGCATAGAGTAACTGACTGTCTCAGTTTGCCTGGGCTGAGGATGTTCCCAGGTTGCAGAAAAGTCTCAACAAACCTTGCTACCTAATTATCAAAATCTGTATTGAGGTTTGTGACAGGTAAGTACATGGGTTCACTCAACTCCATTTCGACCATCTCAATATGCCCTATTGCATGCTAGAAGTGCGAAAGTTAAAGTCTCCCCAGATTTCCTCACAGATTTGGTCCTGTACGTGGGTTAGCTCTGCCAAGCAGATGCATTTGGGCAACATCTGGAAGGCCTGATTGAGGAACAGGCTGCACTTCTGTTTTGTCTGGCAGGCAATGCAGTGGCAGCAGAGGTCTCAGTGTCCTGTCCTTAATGTCATGGACTTGGAGAGGCAGAATATGGGGCATGTGTTTTGCATGTGTAGATTCAACCTGAGCTGGTCAGTCCTGAAGCCAGCAAAAGGAGCATTGACTCCTTGATTTCTTGTTTTATGAATGTAACACAAGTAGCTACTCCCTTAGTCAAATGATTCTGCTGTAGAAAGAATACTACCCAAGAGAGTCATTACTGGGACCCAAACAAGTAATGGCTGTTCCTTTAGCTTTTCCAGCGATTTTTACTCACCCAATTTCTTATAGTAATTCATTTTATGCTAAAACAAGTTAAAGTGTTGTGATATCATAATATAGTAAGAAATGTATATTTGGTTTCTTCTCCCAGTTCTTGACACAGAGCTCTTAATCCCTTGGAATTTCCCAGGTGATAGGATTGTCTTTTGTTGTATTGTGGCAAGTCTTGGTGGACTCCTGGATGGGGACTGGTCACCAGAAAGACTAAGCCATAATTAGAAGCTTTGAAGTTTCCACTTCACCCCCTATCCTTTGGGGAGGGCTGGAGATTGAGTTAATTGATCATATCTACATGATGAAGCCTCCATACAAATCCCTGAACTAGGGGGTTTGGTGAGCTTCCAGGTTGCTGAACATGTAGAGATGTCTAGAGGGTAGTAAACCTGGAGAGGTCATGGGAGCTTTGTTTTCCTTCCCACATACTTTGCCCAGTGTATCTCTTCATCTGGCTGTTCATCTGTATTCTTTATAATATCCTTTATAATGACTGGTAAGTATAAGTAAAGTCCTTTCCTGAGGTTTGAAAGCCATCCTAGCAATTAGACCTGAGGAGGGAATCATGAGAACCTTAATTTGTAGCTGGTTGGCCAGAAGTACAAGTCACAACCTGGGACTTGTGATTGGCATTTGAAGTAGGGGGCAATCTTGTGGGCCTGAGTCCTTAATCTATAGGATCTGATGTTATCTCCAGGTAACTAGGGTAAGAACTGAATTGTAGGACACCCAGTTGGTGTCCATTGGAGAATTGCTTGGTGAGTGGGGAAAACTCCCCACATATATTAGTCACAGGAGTGTTCTATGTGGTGTTATGTATGAGAGTACATACCCTCTGTGATAGACTCAGGATAAGGCCAGACATCAGAAAAATCAAGTGATTAAAGAATTAGAGGGTTGGAAATTTCAGTCTCACCCACCAGCCTCCAGGAAAGGAGTGGGAGGCTAGAGATTAAGTTCTCTGAAACTCTTAAATAATGCAATTTGATGAACTCCAAGGTTGCTGAATATATAAAGGTGCTAGGAGGGTAGCTGCCCATCCATGCCCTGCTCTATGTATGTATTAGTTCATTCTTGCAGTGCTCTAAGGAAATACTCCTTAGGTATGATCAAAAGGGACCATTATGAATATCAAAACACTCTCTTTTTTTCCCCATACTCCAGGAAATTTTGAGTGTTTTAGGATCTCTGATAGGAATTGGGACAAAGACCAAATATATTTTGTTTTATACAGCAGTAAGTTCTGGAGCCATCCAGACCTGTGTTCAAATGTCAGTGGCACTATTATCCACTGTGTGAACCTGAATAAGCTAATGAGCCTCTCTAAGCTCCAGTTCCCTAATCCGGAATACAAGGATAATAACAGTACCCAATTCACATGGATATTGTGATGATTATAAAAAGATGATATTTATAGTGTGCTTAGTACAGTATATGGCACATGAGGACTTAATACATGTTAGATAATATGACTATTATAATTTTGCTGAACTCAACTCCATTCCTGAAATTATGCCCAATACTTGGGGTCATTCTGATTACAGCCTATCGAATTTCTAGGCATCCATGCTCCATCCCCCTCCATATCATAATTAGTAGGTGCTCAAAAACTATTAGTGACTGATAGGAAGTTTATTCATGCGCAGTGCTTTTCACTCTTGCACACACAGTTATTATCAGTAGTGGCAGCTGCTGATGCTATAATTTTCCCTCTTTGTTGACCAAAATAAAACAAAACAAAAAATAGACAACAAGTGTATCTTGGGTATGTGTTTAAAGAAAGTACTCCATCACGGGAGAGAAGGAATAGTAAAGAGAAAGGGATTACTCTCATGTGGTCAATATGAGAAAGCACAAGGGCTTGGCTTCAGCTTGCCCCCATTAGAGCATTCTTTCATACATTCCCACTGACCATAAAACCCACACCGCTACCTCGCCGATTCTATACCTGCTAACCCTAAGGCTTTAGTCATACAAAGAACATAGCCATTCTTCTTGCTCTCATAATGTTTAGCCATTATCTTTTACTTACAGAATTTCAGAAACTGGCTTTAGGGGATCCAAAATCAAACCAAGGTTGCAGACTGTCCTACCTTGGAAGAAATGCTGAAAATTTGATTTGTAGCCATTTTGCTGCTGTCAGACAACCAGTTGGCCCATTACTCAGGAAAACCATGGCAACCAGATATGCTGACATGCATACCCTACCCCTCACATGCTTTGCCCAGACCAGCCTGCATATCTTAACCCTATTGTCAATTCCAGCACTTGTCTCACAAAAAATCCCTACCAGCTCCTTTTCAGAGAGTCACCAGAGGATCTTTCTGCCTCTGTTGTCTCCCTTGCACTCAAGCACAGACCCCAAGATAAAAGCCTTGTCTGAGAAATCTGCTTGGCCCTATGCTGATTTTTATTGCACAGAGAGCCTGTGGTCTGTAACAAATTATTATGAAAGACTGATGACTAGACACACTGGCCTAAACCTTCTCCAATAGTTTGTTCCAGTGAATCATTTTCCTTACACTTGATTTGCCCCACTGAGGGAGACAGGTTCAATTCATTCCTTCAATCAACAAGTATTTATGAATTACTTACAATATTTATGATACGACAGACACTGTGAACACCTCTTCTACATCCACTCCAACCTTAGTTAACTTCTATTCAACATTCAGACCTCAGTTTAAATACCACTTCCTCTGCCAAAACTTATATCTAGGCCAGGTCAGCCTGGTATGTACTCTCATGGTACAAGGGGTCTTATATTTTATGCATTTTGAAGTATGCAGTAATGTCTTTGCTTTTTTGGTGAGGGTGTGCTTAAGTCCTATCTTTTATGTAATGTGGATGAGAGCAGGGACTTTGCTTTTGCTCAAGATTATAACTCTGGTACTTATCTTGGTACCTAACTAAGCAAGAGGCTCTCATGAATGAGTTTCAGAGTCTCACTATAATGCTACTCACCAAAGTACTTTTTGTTTTTGGTAACCTCTGACTGCCTGGGGCTGCTACAGAAACTACAGTGATGAAAATCTGTACCTGATGGGTAGTCTTTTGTATGAGGTAACCCCATGGTGAATCTCTGGGGAAGTTATAAACACCACCAACAAAAAAAGCAAAAATGAAAAAAGAGAAAAAGAAGTCCATCCTGGATCAATATTATTCTGGTAGTCAACATTCTAATAATTATTTTAAAACTATGTCTTGACATGTGCCTTTTTTCAATGCTTACACCATAGCTAATGTGTTTAAGCAGATAAAGACTTGGGCATGTTTGACTTTATTTTCACTTTAGCAAATAATTAGAATTTCTACAGTGAAAACATGCAGTGATGCCCTGGTAAAGAGGTTTTATCAGCGTGTCTTCAGAAAACAACAATAAGTTACAAGTCTGATTAAAGTTTTTTAAAACTAGGTTACAAACCCACATTGCAGACTTCCTTCTTTAATCGAGAAAAAACTATAAACCAAAAATAAAATTCTAAGCCCCTCAGCTGACTGAGTGGACCTCCCTTGGGCAAGGGGATTCAAAAGAAACACCTGAAAAAGTACTTCAGGCCATGATGGGAAGGAGGGGGTGAAACATGCCTCATTATACCTGCCTTTCTTTTCAGTTTAGACACAACTGACCAATACTGACATTAAAACAGGGATCTTAATACTGACAAGACAGACTCTTTGTAGCAATAAGATAACAGATTCCAGCCTGACTCTGGTATAACATTACATGACAGCTAGTGGGCCCTGAAGGAAATCAAATTATTTTACCCCAAAATATATTTCTTTACATATTTTGAAATGGCCCTGCAGAGCTGTCACCTGTGGGGGAAAGCTTCATGTTCTGTAAAGATTCCCTTATTAGGTGTTTTCCAGAGAGTCTGTTTCTAAGGTCCAATAAGAGACATTCACAACTATTCTCTCTGAAGCCTGGAGGCTTCATGTACATGACAAGAACCCTGGCTTCCACATTGCATCCCTTTACCTTAACTTCAGCAGACATGAACTCTGTTCAGCAGACATCAGTTTGTTCAGAGAGTTAAGGCAGAGCTTAACTCTCTCAACAAACTGCCAATCAGAAAACTTTGGGGTGGGGTGCAGTAGCTCACGCCTGTAATCCCAGCACTTTGGGAGGCCAAGGCAGGTAGATCACAAGATCAGGGATCAAGACCATCCTAGCCAACATTGTGAAATCCTGTCTCCACTAAAAATACAAAAATTAGCTGGGCGTGGTGGCCTGCGCCTGTACTTGCAGCTACTCGGGAGGCTGAGGCAGGAGAGTCGTTTGAACCAAGGAGTTGGAGGTTGCGGTGAGCCAAGATCACACCATTGCACTCCAGCCTGGCCACAGAGCGAGACACTGTCTCAAAAAAAAAAAAAAAAAAAAATCTTTGAATCCACTTATGACCTGCTAGAGAAGCTCCTGCTTCTAGCTGTTCCACTTTCTGGGCCAAACCAATGTATACCTTGCATGTATTGATTTATGTCTTTGTAACTTCTGATTCACTAAAATGTATAAAATGAAGCTGTACCCCAACCCCTAAGAACCATTGCCCATGACAGCCTCGGCCCGAGGCTGTGTCATGGGCAATGGTCCTTAACCTTGACAAAATAATCTAAAACTGATTGAGACTTGACTCAGATACTTTTTGATTTACAAAACCTTTCCCAGAATCCCCCAGGCTTTCCCTCATATTTCACTGGCCAGACAGCTCCTAAGTCAATCACAAACTTAGGCCAATCAGAACTGCTCTCCTGAGTCTGGGCCCACTTCCCTAGGGAGTTTTACTATCTATGGTCAACACAAACTGGGACCTCTGAGCCAGGAACAAGGAACCTACTTTGAAGACAATCCCTATTGTGTGCTCTTCTTCTCTGCGGCCTCAGCTTCTTCACCACTGCAGTGGGGGGAAATTGCATCCTTCATTGATTCCACACACACTTTTCAGCTCCCATTTTGTGTCCAGTACTGTGTTGAGTCCTCAGGATTCAAAGATTCCCTACTTCTTGTTTGTGAAGCTGAGACCTATCAGAAGTGCTTCATGGGCTGGGTATTTAAATTTATACACCTAAGTGTATAAATTTATCCTACTTACTTTTTAATTTAAAACACACAGCTGGTCAAAAAGAACACCTCTTGCTGGAGGGAAAGGGGGGATTTGGTTTCTTGTTTGCAGATCCTTGAGGAACCCCCCACCAAAAAAATTGCAATGAAATGTGTTAAGTGTAGCATTAGGCTGAGATAGGCAAAGAGTGATATGGCTTACACCAGAGAGGCACCAACCCAGCCTAGGAGTGATGTAGTCCAGGATGGAAGGGGGATCTGCTTAGATCTGCATGTTGAAACCACATCCCCAGCTGCCCAGCCTGGAAACACAGAAACAGCCCAGCCATACCTCTCCCTTACCCTCCTACTGACCAAGTCCTATAGATTCTATCCTTAAATAATTCTTAAATCCACCCAGTGCTCTTATTCCAACTGCTGTGTTCTTTATTCAGTCCCTTATCACTTCTTACCTGGTTCTTTCCTGTAGTCTTCTTGGTCTCTCTGACTAGGAATCTTCTTCCCCAATCTCTTTTCCAGGCTGCTGCTGAGGATCCTCCCACAGTGCAAATCTAGAAATTTTTACACTGCCTAAAACTCTTCAATAGTTTCCCACGTCCCTCAGGTAAACTCCAAACTGTTTCCTATGGAATAGAAAGCCATTTGAGATTTGAATCCCATTCAATTGAAACCACCTTTGAAAATTACAACAGTGAGAAAATTAAGACAGTGAAAGAGATCTGATCTAACCAACAGCCATCTTGCCTTTACCCTCCAAACTGCATTTAATCATTCCTGGGCTTGGGCCAAGCTAACTTTAGGAAACATTTAGTTTATAGTTTAAATGATAGTAGCCCTTCCCCAAAACTAAACTGTCTTTGCAGGTTAGGCAGATAAGAGGAGCCTGAATTCTGCTGAAGTGTAGACATAAATGATTACCAGTTATTATTCCAGAAGTCACAAGATTTACAACTTTCACAAATATTCCTACAGATAACATCACTATTGTAGAACCTAAGATTGGCCTTTTCAGATGTCTTTTCAGGATTTTGCATTTTTGACAACCAGTGGCTCCACCTGGACCTGCCAACCCATCCTGTGGCCTCTCCAAGAGGCAGACTCAGCACACATGCAGGAGGACCATTTTCCACACTCCTACGATTGCATCCCGAACCACTCAGCAGCACTCCATTCCCTGGATTGCCAAACTATTATTGAAAAACCCTAGCCTCTGAATTTTCAGGGAGACTGATTTGAGTAATAAAACCCCAGTCTCCTGTTCAGCTGGCTCTGAGTTAATTAAACTCTTTCTCTTTTGCAATTCCACTGTCTTGATAAATCGGCTGCATCTGGGCAGCAGGTAAAATGAGACTGTTCGTTCGTTACATAAACTTTTCAGCCATTATTGCTCACCTTCTTCCTTCTCAGGCTGCTCTTCAGCCTTACAGAACCCCTGGCAGTTTCCCAAAAATGCCAGGTTGTTTCAAATGCACCCACAGAGTCTTGGCTCCTTCAGTTCTTGGTGGATTCTTTTAAACCTTCCCTCCCTATTCACCTGAAGAAAGGCCAATATTATTCAAAATTCAGTTTAAGGGTCATTTCCTTCCTGAACCCTCTTTTAGCTTCCACCTCAGCACCATTCCCTGACAACCTCCCTCCTCTGACTCTGTTATTGCTTACTCTCTGGAGTCTTTTGGAGTTACCTCCTGCAGCATAGATGGCATACTTTGCTTCCTTCATTGTTTCTCCAAGCCACGATGATCATCTGCATCATATACCCTGTTTTTGAAAAAGTTATTTTTTAAATTTTAAAAATATTTATTATCATCTTCATTATCATCATCATCATCATCAACTGCTGATGAATCACTCTATGGACCTGGGCCCAGAATCTGTGCTTACAAAATTTCCTGGGATGCCAGTTACACTGGGAGTAGTGTAACATTGATGTTAACATCGAGTGTAACATTGAAATAACAGGTATTCACGTTTTGCAAAATACCTTGAACTTTATAAGATATGCATACTTTTCTGTATGTATGTTAGTTGTAATACAAAGTTAAAAAGGAAAAATTTCCTAGGTTATTCTTACATAACACTGATGCTGATGAATCTTTGACTTTTCTCTCACTACTGAACTGTAAGCCCTTTGAGGGCAGTGAAGCCATCTACTTTATTTTTGTATTCCCAGCATCTGTTTTAGTGCCTACAACATAGTACACACAATAAATGATTAATAAATAAGACCCAAGGGAGTGCACTGGTTTGTGGGTTTCCTTCTCCCTCACTTTCTTCCAAACATTTGTTGCACGCCCCTCCTGGAGCACATGACAGCTTACACCTCCTACACACACCCCTGAATAAACCTGTGAGATGCCACCTGGCTTCTTCCCTACCACACGCTGGGTGTAACTGATCCAAGCACCAGCCTGACAAGGGTAGGAAAAAGGAAGCAGGTGAAGGACATTCTGTCCCAGTACCAGTACTTTTGCTCTGCCTGGGTCTGAGCCACCTGGCTCAAGCCTTCCTCACTAGGCCTGGGAATTGAGCTGGAAAAAATATGTCCTTGGAGATACTGCAATGCTAAAGCTTCTATTTGTATCTCTGATGTAAGTTGCTTCCTAAGCCACTCAGCTCAATTATGTGGGAATTTGAAAATGATATATTTGAATATTTAGGAGTGGCTGGTGAATTTTTAGCAAATTTATAGTAGAAAGTGAGGGGGACTCTGTGTGAAATATCATCTAAGTCAGGGGTATCCAATTTTTTGGCTTCCATGGGCCACATGGGAAAAAGAATTGTCTTGGGCCACACATAAAACACACACTAATGATAGTTGATGAGCTTAAAAAAAAAAGTCACAAAAAAATCTCATAATGTTTATGAATTTGTGTTGGGCCATATTCAAAGTTGCCCTGAGCTACATGCAGTCTGTGGGCCATAGGCTAGACAAGCTTGATATAAGTCATTTATCCAATCACAAATAATTACCAAGAGCTTCCTAGGGTTTGAGTGATGAACAAGTCATCTGCCTTAAAGAAGTTTACAGTGCAGTGGGGTGAGATGGGCAATCAAATAATAATAATGTCTAACTTTTTCTAGCACTTACAGTGTGCTGGACACTTTACATATGTTAACCTTAAATAATGAGATTTAGAGAATACGATTAAGTATGAAGTTTGATGCAAAGCTTTAGGATAGACACCTGGAAACACTAACTCCAAATGAGTGGGATCAGCGCTCCAAAGTGAAGTTAAGATTTCACTTATACTGTACAGGCAGAGATGGAGACATTCCAGTAGAATTACATTTTCCATACAAGACCAGTGCATATGCCACAGTAATTTGATTGGTTATAGACTGCTGCATTCCAAGGCAAATTGTTACTCTGTGAGGAGAGGCAATGATCCGAGGGATTCGTATCTCTGGCCCTGCTCAGTCTTCCTAATTATTTACAAGGAAAAAAGGCAAGGCTGGGCATGGTGGCTCATGCCTATAATCCCAATACTTTGCGAGGCCAAGGTGGGAGGATAGCTTGAGTGCAGGAGTTTGAGTCTACAGTAAGCTATGATTGTGCCACTGTACTCCAGCCTGGGGGAAGGAGCAAGACCCTGTCTCAATAATAATTTTAAAAAGCAGAACCTGTAGCTGCAGAACCACATTTCTCTGAAGTCTCACAATAAACTAAAGTTTCAACAGCCTGAAGTTTGAATTGTTTAATTTTACACATCTGTTACTCATTTCATCATTCTAACAACTCAGAGATGTCCTATTATTCTTCTCAACTTACAAATGAGGGAACAGATGCACTGTATAGTTACAAACTGATAAAGAGTCATAAAGGGAGTACAAGGAATAGGAAGAGGGTATGCCAGGGAGACCTAATGTAGCCCTCAGGGTCAGGGAAAATTTCTCTAAATATGAGAAGTTGAAGAGGAGATCTAAGAGGCGAGTTGCAGTCTAGTAGACAAAACAGATCTTAGGGCAGAGAACCGCAGGCAACGGAAACAGCAGAATGATGTTTAAGGAATTGAAGGCAGCACGGGGAGCCCCTTAAGGCAGGAAAGGTAGGCAGGGGCCAGATCACCTGGGTTTTTTTCTCTGTCTTTAAATAGCATGGTAAGGTTAGGGAAGCCAGGAGAGTTGAGATTTAGGGTGTAGTTCTACCTTTGCTCTTAATAACCTCAGTCATCTGTTTGCAGCTCAGTTTCCTGATGTGAAAAAAGTGTGCAAGAGTGGATGGGACCAGAGTGCTTCAGTGGCCCCCATGGTTCTCAAGCTCTGATTCTAGGTAAAACTCTGCTGGAAGGAATTGCCAGATGCAAGCCCTGGATGCTCCTGAATGCACTGAAGCTGAGAGGCCCAGCAACCCAGTAGCCAGCCAGCACTTGCCAGGCTCTGACTCTTCTGTAGATTATGTACAAATCATGGAGAATATCGCAAAATAAATCACACAGTAAGTATGGCTGTAAGCATCGTTTGTTCCCCTCCATCAAAACAAAGGGTGAACTGCTAATCATAACAGCGTAATACGGATACTAATTGCCTTTCTGAGCATTTACTGTGTGCCAGGTTACCAGATACTTTTAGATTTTCTCACAACAGCCCCCTGTTATGGAAAGGAAAGTGAGGCCTCAAGAGATTGCATAACTTTGGGAAGATACCACTCAAATTAGTCCTGCACTCTGATCATGGACAGTCCTGTCTCCTGTTGTCAAAAGTGTTACCTTGAGCAATAACGTTCTCTGGGTTTGCTAAGTGGCTGAGTTGGAATTTGAACCCAGTGCTAACTCCAAAGCTCATAGTGTTGGTCACCATGTGATGCCACCTTCCTTTCTTAAAAAAGAGGCAACTCCTTACTCTATAAATAACATGACATTGTCTTTTGCAGTCCTTTCTGGGTGAGGAAAGTGCTTTTTATAGCATGGAATTGCTCCTGTTTACTTGGTCTCTTTCAGCACAGATTAATACTGCCTAGAGTTTTGTCCTTCACTGTCCTTACACTGTATTCCTAGGTTTCCTCCCTGCAAAAGACAACTCCATGAGACCACATGGTGTTTGTGTGTGTGTGTGTGTGCGCGCGCGCGCCAGCAAAGAAATTTCACTCCCTTCCCTCCCCAAGTCTGCCTACCTTTCTATAAATAATTGTTCTCCTCCCTCCTCTCAGGCCTCTGAGTAGTTTGGTCACTTAACCTAACGCACATGCACACATGCGCGCGCGCAAGCACACACTCACAAAGCGGGGAGGGCAACGTGAATGACCTTGCAAAGGTATCTTGCCGACTGGGGACAGGATTAGCAAACCTGAAACCTCTGCAAATATTTGTCTTCCTCCCGCATTCCTCCTGAAGCGGTTCGCTCCTCTCGCTGTCTCTACCAGTCCCCTCTCAGTTTTGCTCCGCCATACAAAGCCTAACCCACCCATCTCCTCTCCGCAAGCCCAGAGAACTTCATTCCCCATGTTGAAACTCGTCGGTGGCAGTGGCGGGCAGGACTGGGCATGCTCAGTGGTGGGGACAAGTCTGGGAGGCGAGGAAGCCGCGTTTGAAGTCGCGCGGCCCGGGGGTCGGGGAAAGGCGGGTGGAGGGAGCCCCGGCTGGGGGTGTGCGGGGATCCCGGATTCCGCGCCCGGGGCTGGCGTGCTCCAGGCTGGCGCCGCGGGGCCGGCGCGCGGGGGGCAGGGCGCGAAGAAGGTGGGGGAGTCCGAGGGAGGAGGGGAGGAGCGCCGGGTTCGCCATCCCCAGGCGCCGGCTCTGCGGCTGCTGAATCGGAAGCCGCAGGGAGGATCCGGGGAAATAAAGACGCCCGAGAATGACCTCCAGCGAGGCCGCCTGAGCCGGGGCCTGCGCGCAGCCCCGCCAGCCCCCGGCATGGGTGACCGCGGTGGGCAGCCAGAGCGCTCGCCCCCGCACTCCCCAGGGGCCCCGGTGGGCACCAGCGCCGCCGCTGTAAACGGGCTGCTGCACAACGGCTTCCATCCACCGCCAATCCAGTCACCGCTCGTCTGCAGCCGGGGTCCCGTGGGCGGCAGCGACGCGGTGCCCCCGCGCCTCCCGCTCCTGCCCGAGCTCCAGCCGCAGCCACTGCTCCCTCAGCAAGACTCCCCGGCCAAGAAATGCCGGCTGCGGAGGAGGATGGACTCGGGGAGAAAGAACAGGCCGCGTAAGTCCGGCTGGGAGGGGAGCGCGGGCGCTAGGCAGACGCAGCGTGCTGGGCCCGGGACTGGGAGCGGCTGGGGCAAGCGCCACGGCACGCCCCGTGCGCCCCAGCGCCTGCGGCCGAGGGACTGCACAGGGGGGGTTCCCTGAACTGATTCTTTTCCTATAGGGTGTCAAGCACTAAAGGTCGTTGCCTGAGCCTGCCCTTTTGCTCGCTCGTGTCCGTAGAATGGGCGGTTTGGACACGGAGCTTGAGCGGGTCCCTAGGTGAAGGAGCTATAATAGCGAACGCCCTGTCCGCCCTTCTAATTGGTGGCTGGGAAAATGCATGTGTGTGAACATTTGCTGGGATCCGGGAGTGAGGATAAAGCGCGCTGCACAGCCGAGCGTGCTCTCTCGTTTCTCAGCCCCTCTCTCCCCTCTGAGCGCGTCCTGCTGGGACTGCCTGCCCTTTGAATCACGGAGTAGCCGGCAGCGTCTCGGGTCTACGAGAGAGCGCAAGTCTGGAGGCGTGGAGTTTAACAACCCCCCAAAATCACAGCCTATTAGACGCTGTTTTTTCACAGCCAATGAAAGGGTTTTTTGAAAGGGACACACCCACTGATGCCATGTGGGCCGGAACTATGTGGACCAATGAGGATTGGAGGTGGATTTTTTTTTTTTTTTCAAGGAGGGAGGAGGTTGAGTTGAAGGTTTGTAATTGTAATATACAGAAAGCCGAAGTGCATTATTTCACAATCTAAAGCTTGTATATATAATGGTAATTTGCAAAGTGTACCTTCCCCGCAGGACATTGTGGGATGTAAATTTGTAGGTCGAGTTTACAGCTGGTTTTTCTAAGCTGAACCTCATTCAACTGGTTACTTCTTTGTGGGTGCATTTAATGAAGCTTATAAATGGCAAAAAGCAAAGTAAGTAGAATGAATGCTAATAAATGACTGCATTTGAACACTCACCTTTTGCATGGAGGTTGTGTTGTTTGATATAGGGAAATTGTTAAGTAGGTTTTGGATTTCTGTAAAAATTTGATGATTAGCAAATAGCACCTTCAAGTTTTCCTGTTTCTTTCTGTGTTTTTTGACTTTTAGCCTTTCTGCATTGGATTAAGGTTTCTAAGACTTTGGAAACTACTTTGATATGACTGTTTGTGACTCCGATACTTGTATTTTGTAGGTCTGAAATGTTAAGATTTTGTGTGGAACTTTGAAGCCAAACAGCAGATTTGGCTACTGTTGTAAGGTGTAAGGTTGTAATCTAGCACCTGAATTTTTATTTGCTTTTGTTTTTGATGCTTGTTAGAAAACAACTTTCATTAGTATTAATATTTTAAGTCAGGACTTAATATTGGTTACCTGTGATTTATAAGCCTGTTTTACTTATTTTGAAGATACATTTCAGTTATTTCTCTGATCTACATTAACAGAATGTACTAGAGTTTACAATGAAAATAGCCAAAATATGATGAAAGGGAGCTTCTAGCTTAATCTTCTATGTTTAATTGAGGCTATAACACCTCTTGAAATAACTTCTGAGGAATTGAAAAATACACCCTCTAAGAGTATCTTGAAGACAAAAATACTAATCTGAGCCTTAACTTGGGCTTGCAAACCCATGGAAAAAGCAGTTCATCAAAATTGGATTTACACTATTTGCCATGTTTTCTTCCCTCAGATTTGAACAGCCATTTCTGAAATAAATTTTACTGTTCCGAGGAGTCACATCTGGCCTTTTCACTACCAAAATTTCATAGTTAAAATGGTTTAACTTAATATCTTTTTGTCTTGCCTGTTGACATTTCCATATCTTTATAAAAAGAATATTGCCTAATCAGTTGATATTTGGTTACTCTAAGAGGAATCAGGTACTGTAAGAGGAATATTTAGGCACTCTATGAGTATTTACACACTCTAAGATTATTCCTATTTGCTGATGACTGGCAGATTTTACATGAGCAATTTTTGCAAAGAGAAGTTGGGTGCTTTGAATGTAAACTTGAAAGTGTCCCAGTGGTGAAACATCAAGCTGGACAAATAATTATTTCTTCCTTGTCAGTTATAACAATTTGGCCTCTGTCCAACTGGATGTGTTTTAAGACAGCCAGTATTAATACTTGTAAAGGCACCTCAAATGCATCTGTGAATAGATATGTTTCTATTTTGTAATATTGTAGGTAAAGGGCAATACACATTAAAAATACTTCATGTTTGAAAATGATGGATGGAATAAAACAGATCAGTATTTTTAGCTTATTTAAAACATTTTAATCTGACCTCTCAGTGCAGAGACTATTCACCATCCTGCAATCTAAAAATCAGTTCAATGGCAGGGTAATTTTGCTAAACCAGGGAAGAAGAATATTGTCCACTGTTTTCATCTGAAGTGCTGTCATCTCACTCTACTTATCCTTGGAAGGCTTTTCTTAGACTATCTACTTAATATCAGGCTTCCTTAGACACTTTACCCACCTCTGCTACATAGCAGCAGTATGATCTTAACCAAGTCACTAGGTCTCATCTTGAACTGCTGGAGCTAGGTTAGCTGATCTCCAAGTGCTGTTTCCTGTACCTTCAGAATTCTATGGCACTTCAGAGCTGACAGTTCTTCTTACTAGATGACACTAATTATCTGCTCTGCCGTTGACTTAACATTTAATTATGAATGGATTTTTTTGCCTTGTGCTGATTTTATCACGTGTTGTATGTGTTATTTGTCTCGCAAATTGTCTGATTATAGACGATACATTTTTTTCTCATATGCCTTGCACCTTGGGTACAAGGATATATGACTGATGTCACAGAAAAAAGGTACAAGTAACCCTATCACTGTCTCATTGAGGAAGCCATTTCCACCTCCACAACAGACTTTGACAAAAGTCCTTCAGTGGCGTTTCCATAAGGTATCAATAGGGAGATTCCTTTGGTCTGCTTCTTGGCCTTGGTGCGACGATTCTTTGACGCACACTTAAGTAGCACCTCATAAGGTCACCTCATTTACCAAATATTTTGAAACTAATGATAGTTCTAAGATGCTGTGAATGCTAATGTGTTATAAATGGTGTGCTCACTTAAGGGCTTGAATCGTAGCTGGATGATCTTAGTTACTTTACCTATATGTTTCAGTTTCACATCAATAAAATGGAGATAATCTTACTAACTTGTGGAGTTGATATGAGGATTAAATAAGATAATATATATAAAGAATCCTCTTTGGTACATAGCACTTATTTATAAATAGCAGCTGTCTTCATCACCGACACACTAAACATTGTCCACCATTAATCCATAGGACAAGGCAATTGAGCTGGCACATACAACCTCAGGCTGACTTTCTTTGTTTTTTAAAAAAAATACAGGCCAGATGCAGTGGCTCATGCCTGTGATCCTAGCACTTTGGGAGGCCAAGGCAGGAGGATCTCTTGAGCCCCGAAGTTCCAAAATCAGACTGAGCAACACAGGGAGACCACATCTCTACAAAAACTAAAAGTAAAAAAGTTTAGCTGGGCATGATGGTATATGCCTGTGGTACCAGCCACTCAGGAGGGTGAGGCAGGAGGATTGCTTGAACTCTCAGGGTTAAGGCTGCAGTGAGCCATGATTGCACACTGCACTCCAGCCTGGACCACAGAGCAAGACCCTGTCTCTAAATGAATAAATGAACAAACAAATGTAGGCCTAGAATAAGAAAGACCAAAGAGTTATATTTGATCTGCTATAATACTATTCCTATCCCACAATTCTTTCTTTTTCTTTTCTTTTCCTTTTTTTCTTCCTTCCTTTTTTTTCTTATCCTTTTTTCCCCTGAATATAGATAAAAATATTGGATAGCACAAAAATATATAGGAAGAAAGCAGGTAAAAGTATCTGTGATCCCACCACTTAGAGAAAACAACTGTTTAAAATGTGCCATATTTTAATGGTAATTTTGGATCATACTAAGATAAGATTTTGATAACTTTTTTATTAAAAATTTTGGTATAAGCATTTTCTCATGGCATCTAAACATCATTCTTAATGGTTGTGTTATATTTCTGATATTCCATTATGTAGATATTCCAAAATTTGTTTAATCTATCTCTTGCAGCTTTAGACCACACGCAGGGTCTTTATATCACAAAGCACACACACACAAACACAAACTTTGAATCACTGATTCAGACATTGTAGTCTTTTTTTTTTTTTTTTTTTGAGACGGAGTTTCGCTCTTGTTACCCAGGCTGGAGTGCAATGGCACGATCTCAGCTCACCGCAACCTCCGCCCCCTGGGTTCAGGCAATTCTCCTGCCTCAGCCTCCTGAGTAGCTGGGATTACAGGCACGCACCACCATGCCCAGCTAATTTTTTGTATTTTTAGTAGAGATGGGGTTTCACCATGTTGACCAGGATGGTCTCGATCTCTTGACCTCGTGATCCACCCCCCTCGGCCTCCCAAAGTGCTGGGATTACAGGCTTGAGCCACCGCGCCCGGCCAAGACATTGTAGTCTTGATTAGAACTTGGAGTATTTTGCTGTATTAGAAAGCAAAGTGTGGCAGCAACAACTTTGTACATACCTCTTCCTCCCTAAAGTTATTTTCAGTAATATTGGTGAATGTATACTTTTTAGAGGAAGAACATAAATGACACAAAGTAGTATATAGTTGTTGTCTTGAAAATCTAGATATTTTAGACACCAATGACACTATTTTAGAACAGCCATAACACTAGTGAAGAGAGAAGAATGCAAAGGAAATAATTGAGTCACTGAACACTACACTGCAGAAAGGCAAACACGTGAGTATCATCTGAAGGGTTCATGTGCTACCCTATTCCATCGCATTGTGTGGCAACAGGCAGGAATATTGAGTTACATGCAGTCGGTCTTCTAGTCGGTGGTTCTGACTTCTCAAATCATCCAGATAGCAGAAAATGAGTGAGAGTTCATTATGCACTTTGTGTACGGGTTGGTACAGACTGAAAAAACCCCAATCTGTTACCAGTTTTAGCCATCATTGTGAAAGTATAAGGCTTTAATTTTCTAAGTATTGGGATGCTTAGCTTTGGCACTTGGACATTACCTTACCCTTGAACCGGGCTAATTAGAAAAAAACAGTGTAAAAACATAAACAAGAAAAATTGTCTGTCTGTATCTGCATAGATTGTGGGTGCATACAGTATTTTTAACAATTTTAACATAATCAGTACTTCTAGATGGATGAGAGACATTGCAAATTCAAAAACAAAAGGCTGAAATGGAAAGCAGGGTCACACTCTAGCATTGCTGCCTTCTAGGGCATGGTCAGATTCCCAAGTTTGTCAATTAAGCTATGAATTGTACAATACACACTTGAATTGATGATTAATAATTTAAGGCCCAAGTGTCCAGTGTCTAACTGGTTAAGGATCAGGATTCTATTAAATATAATGAACACTCTTTTTCCTCCAAAAGACCAGTAAGTGAATTTCAACATGAATATAATACAAAGCATATTTTATTTGTCATGGTGACCAAAGACAGAAATAGTGTTGTTGACTCTTGACATGTGAGACATTTAACAAGTGACTAAAACGAAACCCATCATAGTTTTGGAGACAGTATAAGTAGGGAAACAAAGGAATATTGGCTTTAACTGACAGGTTGTCTGTGTGTGTGATAGCCTGCATTTTAATATTTTATGTGTGTATATGTTAAGTATGAACAAATTATCATGAAAATTAATAAGGGTCTGACTTCTAGTGTATTTAATTACATGTGCTTTAGCTTTAATAGATAAGCCAGTATTCATCTTGGGATCTTGGGATGACAGGTATTTAGTGTACCCACTGTGGCGTACAGAATTTCTAAGTAGACCTTTTCTCTAGATAGTGCAGCTGTCAAGCTTGGTATCTCATTACCTAATTTATGACACCTTTTAAATGCTTAGAGTTGGGTAGTCGTGTGTGTGTGTGTGTGTGTGTGTGTGTATGTGTATGTGTGTATTCTCCTTGAGAGTGTATTTGAGAGTAGCAGATGATTCAAAGGGCAAATAAATATTATTTTTAGAGAGAGTTACTTCAAAATAATGACCTGAACCTCTAACAGATTTTTCTACAGTTAGAAATGAAGGGGGAAAAAGTCATTGACAGTAGCTTTGACTTACCGAATAATGAAAGTAGCTATTATTGAGTGACATTTCTGTGTCTGTTGTTCTGCATGTGCTTTTACAAAAGCATGCAATTCCCACTCCTACTCTCCATTTTAAAGATGGGGAAAGAGAGGCTCAAAGAAGTAAAGCAACCTGACCAAAGACCTGTAATCAGTGAATGGCCAAAATTGTAACCGAAGTCTATCTTCCTTGCCAGCTGGCTTTGTTTTCCACCACAATAAGCCTATTATTTATCTTGGGGAAAGGCAATGTGTTCTGTAAAGCTTTCGGAAAAGATGGGTGTATGTAGTCTGTACACTTTTGGAAAAACGCTCATCCATGTGTCTGTGCAGGTAACAGTAGCCAACATTAAGGAGCACTTACTATGTGCTAGGCACTAAATTAGACACATGGATTATCTCATCAAATACTCCCAGCAGACTGTGAGGTGAGTACCATCATTATCTTCCTTCTACAAATGAGGAAACTGAGGACTCAGGACTCAGGGTAAAACTATTTGAGTTCAGATTTTGACTCTGCTGCACAGGGCCCTAATGGATTTCATGAAGCAAGTATGGGTAGGGTTCTGTAGTGGAAAGAGCTTTGTTGCCACCAGACCTGGATTCAGATCCTCATTTCCTACTTACTAGCAACAAAGTCTTAGGTGAGATTCTTACTTCATCAAGGCTCACTGTTGAATAGAGATAATGGTGTCCATCTTATCAGTTCCAGTAAGAACCAAATGTGGAAAATGCATGTAAAGTGTAGTACCGTGCCTGGACCCTAGTACCTGCATAGTAAAAGATATCATACTATTTATCATGGTTTGAATGTGTCCCCCAGAACCCATGTGTTGAAAATGTAATCTCCAATGCAACAGTGTTAGGAGGTGGGGCTTAATGGAGGATGTTTATGTCTCAAGGGCTCTACCCTCATGTATGGGTTAATGCCAGTAAGGACTTCAGGCTGCAAGTTCAATATCTTGCTCTTTCTCAAGCATACTCTTTTGCACTTCTGCCATGGGATGATGCAGCAAGAAGGCCCTCACCAGATGGAGCCCCTCGATCTTGGACTTCGCAGCCTCCAGAACTGTAAGCCAATACATTTCTGTTCGTTATAAATTACCCAGTCACAGATATTCTGTTATAGCAACACAAACTGGACTAAGACAGAAAACTGGTACTGAGAAATGAGGCTGTTGCTATAACAAATACCTGAAAATGTGAAAGGAGTTTTGGAACTGGATAACAGCTGGAGGCTGGAAGAATTTGGGGAAGCAGGCTATGAAAAGCCTGTATTGCTATGAACAGAGCATTAAATGTGGTTCTGGTGAAGCCTGAGAAGAAGAAGAGCGCTGTAGTAAAAGTCTAAATCTGTTTGGAGATTGCTTACATGATTGTGATGAGAATGTTGTAGAAATAAGGACAATAAAGGCAATTCTGATGAGAGCTCAGATGGAAAAGAGGAGTAAGGTATTGGAAACTGGAGTAAAGACCAGCCTTGTTATGAAGTGGCAAAGAATTTGGCTGAATTGTGTCTATACCCTAGCGCTTTATGGAAGGCATAATATTAAGAGCAATAACTACGATCTTTGATGGAAGAAATTTCTAAGCAAAATATTAAAGGAGCTGCAAGGCTTCTTTTAACTGCATACAGGAAAATAAGAGAGAAATTATTTAACATTAAAATTTATAATTAAAAAGGAAACAGAATTTAGGGATTCGAAGGATTCTCGTCCTGGCAGTGTGGTAGAGAATGAAAGAACATTTTCAGGAGAGAAGACCAAGGATGTGGGCAAGCAACCAGTTGATAAAGAGATTGATTAGTAGAAATAGAAGGAAGCCAGGGGCTGTTCATCAGGACAATGGAAGAATGACTCTGAAGGCATTTTGGAAATTACTGGTGCTGTCCCTCCCATCACAGGCACAGAGTGCCATGACCTGGGAGAAGGAAATATAGTCATGCCCCACATATAGACCTTTTAACCAAGGAAGGACCACATATACAAACATAGTCCTATAAGATTATAACGGAGTGGAAAATTCTTACTGCCCAGTGATATCATAACTATTGCAACATCATAACTCAATGCGTTACTCATCTGTTTTTGATGATGATGGTATAAGCCTACTGGCTGCCAGTCATATAAAAATATAGCATGTGGCCTGGCGCAGTGGCTCACACCTGTAATCCAGTACTTTGGGAGACCAAGGTGGGCGGATTACAAGGTCAAGGATCAAAACCATCCTGGCCAACATGGTGAAACCCTGTCTCTACTAAAAATACAAAAATTAGCAGGGCGTGGTGGTGGGCACCTGTAGTCCTAGCCACTTGGGAGGCTGAGACAGGAAAATAGTTTGAACCCGGGAGGTGGAGGTTGCAGTGAGCCAAGATCACGCCTTTGCGTTCCAGCCTAGTGACAGAGCAAGACTCTGTCTCTAGAAAAAATATATATAGAGAGAGCATTTACAGTTGTGTATAATACCTTCTATTGGGACAAGGTGTGGTGGTGGAAGATAGGGATATTGATGACCTTGACTCTATGTGGACCTAGGTTAATGTGTGCATATGTGTATTCATTTTTAACAAATAAGTTTAAAAAGTAAAAAAATCAAAAATTTAAAAAATAGAAAAAAGCTTATAGAATGAGGATATAAAGAAAGAAAATATTTTTGCACACCTCGACAATGTGTTTGTGTTTTAAGCCAAGTGTTATTACAAAAGAGTCAAAAACTTTTAAAAATTAGAAAGTTTATAAAGTAAAAAAGTTATAGTAAGCTAAGTATAATTGGTTAATGAAGAAATAAATTTCTTTTATAAATGTAGTGTAGCCTAAGTGAGCAATGCTTGTAAAGTCTACAGTGTGTATAGTGATGTCCTAGGCCTTCATATTTACTCACCACTCACTCACTCACCGGAGCAACTTTCAGTCCTGGAAGCTCCTATATGTGCCCTGTACAGGCATACCATTTTTTGTCTTTTATACCGTATATTTACTCTACCTTTTCTATGTTTGAGTATGTTTAGATACATAAATACTAACTGTTGTATAACGACTGCCTACAATACTCATCACAGTAACATGCTGTACAGGTTTACAGCTTAGGAGCAATAGGGTTTACCATATAGCCTAGGTCTGTAGTAGGCTATACCATCTAGGGTTGTGTAAGTATACTGTATGCTGTTTACACAATGACAACATTGCCTAATGACACTTTCCTTTGAAAATATCCCTGTCGTTAAGTGACATGTGACTATATATCAAAAGAGAGACCTAGTGTGCCCTCTGGATCTTGGGGGTTCACTGCTCAGGGCTGCCTGAAGTCTCTGCTCTCCACATTTCAATACAGTGCTTCTTGCTCACCCTAAGGGCAAGCAAGAAGGGTGGCTCAAGGGTGCTCTGTTGTGGCTTAGGCCACAGCTTTGGAATGTGCAAACAGCAAATCTTTGTGGCATCCATGTGGCGTTAAGTCTTCAGACACGCAGAGTGTAAGAATTGTGGAAGCAGGCCGGGTGCAGTGGCTTACACCTGTAATCCCAGCACTTTGGGAGGCCAAGGCACGCAGATCACAAGGTCAGGAGATTGAGACCATCCTGCAACATGGTGAAACCCTGTCTTCACTAAAAAACACAAAAAGTTAGCCAGGCGTTGTGGCATGTGCCTGTAGTCCCAGCTACTCAGGAGGCTGAGGCAGGAGAATCTCTTGAACCTGGGAGGCGGAGATTGCAGTGAGCTGATATCACACTACTGCACTTCAGCCTGGGCAACACAGTGAGACTCCCATCTCAAAAACAAAAAAAAAACAAAAAGGAATTGTGTGGAGGCATGGCTTTCTCCAGCTAGATTTCAAAGGATGTCATAGACAGCCTCAGGGCCCAGGCAGAGACCTGCTGCAGGGGTGAAGCCACCAGAGAGTCCCTACTAGGGCAATGAACAGCATAACTTTGGGGTCATAGCTACCACAGAAAGTCTCCTAGAGCAATGCCTACTAAAGCCTAAGGAGTGGGGTCACACCAACACCCCAAAACTGTGGAACTATCAGCATGAAACACCTGTCTGAAGAGTCACAGATGCCTGACTCCAAACTGAGAGCTGCTGCATGGGTAGCACCAAGCAAAGCTGTAGGGGTAGGCCTACCTACCTGAGGCCTTGGGGGCCCAACTGCCCCTCCAGTGTGCCCAGATGGTAGGACGTGGAGTCAAGGAAGATTACCCTGGAGCCGTAAGATTTAGTGGTGTTTGCCCTGTTGGGTTTTGGACTGCAGACTATCCCTTTCTTCTTGCCATTTCTCTCTTTTGGAATGAGAATGTCTATTCTGTGCCTATTCTACCATTGTATTTTGGAAGTAAGTAACTTGTTTGAGGTTACAGGCTTACCGCTGGAGGGAAGGGTACCTCCAGATGAATCCTGCCTTGAATCTCATCCATATATGATTCAGATGAACTCTGTACTTTGAAATTCTGAGCTGATGCTGTAAAGTTATGTCTTTTGGGACTATTGCACGAAGTGAATGTATGTTTTACGGGAGAAGAGCATGAATTTGGGGAGCCGGGGTGGAATCCTGTGGTTTAAATGTGTCCCCCAGAAAGCATGTGTTGAAAATCCCCAGTGGAACAGTGTTGGGAGATGAGGCCTAATGGGAGGCATTTAGATCATGAGGGCTCCATCCCCAAGAATGATTAATGCCATTATAAAAGGGTTTGAGGCTGTGAGTTCACTCTCTTGCTCTCTTGTGCACACGTGCTCTTTTGCCCTTTCATGCTTCCATCATAGGATGATGCAGCAAGAAGGTCCTTGCCATATGCAGCCCCCCCATCTTGTCCTTACTAACCTCTAGAATTGTGAGCCAGATAAATTTCTGTTCATTACAAATTACCTAGTGTTCTGTTAACAGCAGCACAAAATAGACCAAGACACTATTAATACTAGCTTTATTTATACTAATAGAGGACATTCTCTCTCTCTCTCTCTCTCTCTCTCTCTCTCTCTCTCTCTCTATATATATATATATATATATATATTTACACGTCTATACAGTTGATCGTTTAGCAAATATATATATATTTATATATAGATGTTTAATATTACTTTCATTTCTGTTATTTAATTACAGAGGCTTTTGAAACTCTGAAATAACAGGATTTCCATAAACTCATCTTGCCCTGACTGGGAATCTTTTGGAGATTGGATTTCAGAGTATTCCCCAACCTGATCTGATATCACCTCCTCAATGGAAGCTTCCCTGATACCCTCTGATTTTCTAGAAGCAGGACACATGGCCTGTGTCACAAGTCTTGACCTCATTATCATAGATTGCCTCATTGCCACTCCTGAGACCAAGTATAGAATACCCTGTCTGAGAGTGATGCTGGCAACTTAGTGAATAAGAGGACAGTGGAATTTATTTGATTGCTAATCTTGTGTCAGGATATAGTTATTTTTAAAAAATGAAATATCCTCCTTTTATCTTAACTGTTTGATATCTCAGCCCTTGAGTGAGGCAGTTATAGGCAGAGGAGATGAGAAGAATAAGAAAAGTGAGTACTTCTCCTTTTTAAAAGCCGCATTAATTGAACAAGACTTCAGGATTCAGAAGAGCTGTATCCAGTTCTTGGGTCATTTTTTTTTTTTAACCCATTCTCTGAAAAAATGTCCTTGCAATGATTTGCAAGACTCTAGAATCCTCCTCTGGCATATGATGAATGAGATGAATGTTTCCCACTGCTTGCCTTCAGCCCCAGCACATGCACCTTCGAGTATTCTTGGCCTCGATCCTACACTGAATCTGAGGCTGCAAGGACTGCAGATAGAGGCTTAGGACAGACTGGACCTGTGTGAACCTCTGTGAGTTGTGGCTAGCCTGGGCAGCCAGTTACTTGAATACCCCTTGGGCTTCTGGACAGACAACTCTGTTATAGCCCTCGGTAGACAGTCGGGGGCGAGAGAGATAGGAATGGATTTGTTGACTTCAAGCCTGACGTGAGTTAGCAGTATGATAAGGCTTCCAGCAAAATGTAAGCACTCAATAAATGTTAACTATTATTATTGTGGTGGTGTTAGATGTTCTTCCTTATACTTACTCATAATCTCCCTCCCTGTAACCTCTACCCAGTGGTTCTTGACAATTCAGTATATCGAATTCATCTTCTATGTAATAGCACATAAGATAAAGATAGCTATGTTATCTTGACTCTTTCTTTGGGTTCTCCTCTTTGATGAATGCCTGCCAGATTCTACTCATGTGACTCAGATTGTATTGGGTTGCTGACAAGTATTTAAGCAAGATTGGAGAGTGGCTTCTTGGGGTTGTCATAAAGGAGATCAAGTAAGTATTGACCTGGGTGGCCTTGAACTCTGCGATTTAATGATTCCCATTGGACCCACAGGGTCTAATCAATTTTTAATTTATTTGGGTTAGGCACTGTGCTAGACTCTGCATGTGATATTTGCTTTCATTTGGGCTCTGCATATGACTCTAAGCTAGAGTGTAACCTGAAGCCAACTGTGTGGCTTGATTTCACTCAGATGCTGTCATGGCTCCAGAAATCAACTAAACTCTGTGTGAGTCTGGACCTGAACATTAGTGGAGCCTGTTTACTATTCATATTCCTCCAACTACCTATGTTTGATTTAAAAAAAAAAATTAAAGGGATGTTATGTTTTTAGAATGTTCCATACTAGGAAGTTAGTATACATTTGACTAAGGAGATAATCACATCTTCTTACTTTTTATGGAAGGTCTTATCATTTTTTGTGGAAGGCTTTTACTTTATGAAAGGGTCCAAAAATGATTTATTCTTTGGGGCGACCACAAACTATTTCATCGCCGGGCGCGGTGGCTCAAGCCTGTAATCCCAGCACTTTGGGAGGCCGAGGCGGGTGGATCACGAGATCAAGAGATCGAGACCATCCTGGTCAACATGGTGAAACGCTGTCTCTACTAAAAATACAAAACATTAGCTGGGCATGGTGGCGCGTGCCTGTAATCCCAGCTACTCAGGAGGTTGAGGCAGGAGAATTGCCTGAACCCAGGAGGCGGAGGTTGCAGTGAGCCGAGATCACGCCATTGCACCCCAGCCTGGGTGACATGAGTGAAACTCCGTCTCAAAAAAAAAATTTCATCAACACTTTTGAAGAGCGGTAGGGGTTTCATTAATTATGCCATGACCACAGGCACAAACTGGCATTATCCTCGGCAAACCAGGAGTTTCAGCGTTGTGGTAAAGCCAACTTATACAGACTATGGGAGTTGTTTATACACATGACTTTCCAACTCTGCATTTCAATATCCTTATGCTGATAGCTTGAAATTGGCCATGATGGATATATGTACATCATGGAAATTGACAAACACTAAAAATCAGGGCTTTATTTTCAGAGAACCAATTGTTAAACATTTACCAGTACACAATGACTGGGACACAGTTCACAGAAGAGACTCAGAGAAAAGTCCCAGCAGGCATCAGTAATACCAGTTGAATTATTGAAGCATTTGAGGTAGAGAAGGGGAGTAAAGGTCAACATGTCCTTTGCTAAGTAGGACAATGTCAGAAGATGAGAAGTTTGATGAGGCAGGCTTATTTTCAGGAAATAACGTGTTCTACAAATACTTCAGGGATCACTATGGTTGGTATGAGGATAGAATTTCTTTAGAATCACATCGTTATTTTCTTCCCTTTCTCCCACCTAAATTTCTACTGTAAATATAGTTGGGCTCTGTGCTGGATTACCCAGCAGGTAGACCAAGCAGGTGTTAACTGTTCCATCAATGCTAGGAGAAGAAAATAATACATGTGCTTTCATGTGAATGGATATATATATAGACATGCATGCACTAAAGTATTAGTCATAGGAAAATTATAAATTTGGACTTATTCCATAATTTGTTATTGGTTTTGTTTCCTAATAACCAATTATTTTGAGTTATTTGTTCATTGTGGATTGGGGAATACCATTTATTTTTTTCTCTTAAATAGGTATAAACCTGTCCCCATTTGAGCCTTGTACCTTTCTAGGGTGATTTATAATTTATTTATTGCTGCTGAAATGTCAGGGTGAAGTTGCCAGAATATTTTCATCTTATGCTCCTGGTTAGAATGAGCAGATTGAAGTTTGTCCCAGCAAAAGTGAAAGCAGCCTGATAATTCGGTTCCATAAGCAGGATCTATGTGGCAAAAAAGAAACTTCCCCAGTTTAGACTCATTTGGTTTTTACTCCAAAGGTCATTGTGCTCTACATGTCCTCTTATTGTCCTGAGTGAGCATTTTGGAAACTGTTGGGATTTTAAAAACTTTTTCTGCATTTTAAACATTATACAAAACTAGGGAATATAGCATAATGAGCTGCCAGGTACTTATCACTCAGCTTCTATAATTATCAAATCATGTCCAATTTTATTTTTTTTATTACACACCAATCTCCTCTCCGCCAAACTGGATAATATTGAAGCAAATCCCAGTAGTCATATAAGTTCAGTATTAAATGTTTTTGTCTTTATTTCCAAAAGAAAAGAACTCTTAAAAAAAAAACCATAATCTGTTATTTGCTGAAAAAGTTAGCAGTATATTATATTCATTGAGACTATAGTGTTTTATGATGCACAATTAGATAAATTCAGCTATCTAATCACAAGTAAAATTGTTACATCTCATTTGTAGCTGGATAAATGAAAACCTGATTTGTGTTGCCCCTGGAGAATCCTTTCATTTGCCCATACCTGTTATTGTTTGTTTATGATTCATTTTTTTTACCATTTCTTCATGGTCTGAGATTTGAAACCTCATTATTGGAATGAAGTAGTCCTGTGCCAAAGGTATAGATTAAGACTAAAGAACAGTATTAAAAGAATTCCATCCTTCTCCTTTCTTCTGAAGCCATTTGGGTGGGGCCAGTGGGAGCAGGCAAGCTAGCTCTCCTGAAGACAATTAGGATGTAGGACTGGCCTCAGGCCTAGGATTCAGGAGTTGCTGAATTCAGGATTGAATCAAGTATTTACAGAAGGGATATTACTAAAATTTGCAATTTCATGCAATCTTTAGACCTATGACTCTGTATTTTAATTTAGCCCAAGAGCAAAGAAAAAGATGCGGAATCAGTATCATTCAATTTATTGAACATTCCTGGGATCAAACTAGTTAAATACAAGTGAATTCCTGTCTGTGTAAACTGCTGGAAATGGTTTCCTTTTGTCAGCTTTATGAAAATGTGCTTCAGATGCATTTTATACATCGCTGCCTTCTTTGAGAAAGGAATATCATTTAACATATTCTAATAATTTAGGAACTTCATTAATATCAACTTTTATACTGGTTTGTAATACGGAAAGTCATAGGTAATGATGTACAAGTGTTTGGGTTTGTTCATTCATGGATATTTGTTGTGCAACTGCTATATCCAGCTTGTAACTTTAAAAGATGTTTGTTTAGAGATGCGATTTTGCTGTGTTGCCCAGGCTAATCTCCAACTCTTGGGCTCAAGCAATCCTCCTGCCTCAGCCGCCTGAGTAGCTGAGAGTACAGGGATGTGCCAGCAGCTTGCATGTAACTTTTAGAGGGTCCAAATATTTGATTCAAAAATTAAAAAAAAAATTTTTAACTATTGAAAAACTTTAATTTAAAAGCACATTAGAGATCACCTAATATTTGGGGGAGTTCTCTGAGCCTCAGTTTTGTAATCTGTAAATAGGAAAAGTGCCAGCTTCATTGGGTTATGAGAACTAAATTAAATACTGCATGGACAGCTGCCAGCACAGTGCCTAGCACATAGTATGGCCTAAATGTTAATTGCTGTAATGCTGCAAATGCTGCTGCTGCTGCTGGGTTAACTCATTTTTTAGAGATATATTGGAATAAATTTCTTCTGAATTCTTATAAATAAATCATTGATTGGCAAGTTTGTAGCTCTAAAGTCTCAAAGTTTGACCTGTATATATCTGTCCACATAAGATTGCACAAGGTAATATACCACTTCAGCACACATGTACCAGACTCCATTAAGTTTTAGTCAAGGCTTAGACATATTTTCTTGGCAAACCCTCTTACCTTGGCTTAGGTCAGTTATGTAACAAGTACATGGGTAACCTGTCAAGTCCCGGTAATGCTGTCTTAGAGTTTTAGCACTAATTAAAAGGTTTGGATGTTTTTTGTTTGATTTTTATATGCGTTGCAACCAAAGTGAGGCGTTTTTAGATATTTTTAGTATTCAGCTTCTTGTGAAACATTTTCAGTAAATCTTTTCAAGCTACTGAATCAGTTTTGATTCAAGAAATCCCTGAGATTGCAAGGGAAGCTGTTCAAAAGAACAGTTACAATTTGCAGTTGCTCTCTCTGAATCAAACTTTTCTTCAAATTATGTAATCCAAATAAAGTACAGAAATAAATGGGTGAAATTCATGAAACTGCAGCTATCATCTATGACAGTTTCTAGCCTTTATGTTGATCAAGCATCATTGTTCTCATTAATTAACTTTACATTAGATGTGACATGATTTGTAAAATGAGACAATGCAAATAAGATGTTGCCTTTATCTCTTTCATATGTGGGGTTCAGAGTTAAGATGGAACTTTTAAAAACTCCAACACTAAAGAATTTGAAAAATCTTACTCTTAGTGATATGGAACAACACTATGCCCCAAACTAGCCCCAGGCAAAGAAAATATTTTGAATGTTCATATTTATATTTTATAAAGTTTTAATCCCTTTTCTCAATCAGATATTACATCTTTGTGCCTTTGATAAAAATTGATATGGCAAAAAAAAAAATTCACTTCTAACTACAATGCCTTTAAATTCTGGCAACGTGCCAATGATCACCCCAAAGGCAGCTGAGAGCTGGAAGGAAGCAAACATTTCTGAGCAATGAAAATCGGTGTTGGGAAGTAGATAAAGTCAGAGATGCTCGTGCATCTTACACTTGAGAGTACTTCCTGTGCTTTCCCTCAGAATCTATGTACTCTTTTAATTTTATTTTTTAAATTGGCAAATAATCATACATACAGTTTTAACAGACTTGCTTTTCTGGTTTCTCTGCATTCAGGCATGGCGGGTTCTGGATAGATATATTGCAGTAACACTGACAGCAGTGAGAAATTAACAGCTTTAGACACAGAAAACTATAATAGAGACAAAAGAAGATTCAAACCATAGCAGCCTGGGAAGCACAAGTTTATATGATTCCTGAGGATATCAGTGTATAGTGGGCACAATAATTGATTCTCATTTGACTGTGAATCATCAAGAAGACCTCAAATTTCATTCAGTCTGTTTTGTTTAAGAATATGGGGAAGTGGGTTGTACATTTTAGAAAGGTTATCTTTAGGAACTGGTATAATTGGCATTTATATTTTAAAAATTTATCTTGAAATGAGAAAATTGAGATATAATTCACATATACCATACGATTCATCCATTTAGAGTATGCAATTCTATGTTTTTTAGTGTATTCATAGAGATGTGCAACTATCACAATTAACTTTAGAATATTTCATCCCCTTCCAGAAAAGTATTAACAGTCACTCCCCTTTTTCCCCCATAATCCCCAACCCTAGGCAACTAATCTATTTTCTGTCTCTAGAGATTTGCATATTCTGGACATTTCAAATAAGTGAAATCATATCACAGATAATCTTTTCTGATTGGCAGCTTTTACTTAGCATAGTGTTTTCAGGATTTATCCATGTTGTAATATGTATCAGTATTTTGTCCTGTTTTGTTGCCAGATAATATTTCATTGGGTGGATTCATCACATTATTTATTCATGTTCATCAGTTAATGAATATTTGGGTTTTACTGCTTTTTGCCTATTGTGAATAATGCAGCTATGAACCTTCATGTAAGGTTTTTGTGTGGACGTAAGTTTTCATTTCTCTTGGGTATATATACCTAGTACTGGAATCGCTAGGTCATATAGTATTAACCTCTTGCAGAACTGCTAGTTTTCCAAAGTGACTGTACTATTTAGCATTCCCTCTAGTGGTTTATAAGGATTCCTATTTCTCCACATCCTCATAATATTTGTTACTTTCTATTTTTAAAAAAGTATAACCATCTTAGTGGAGTTTAAGTGGTATCTCATTGTGGTTTTGATGTCCATTTCCCTAATAGCCAATGATGTTGAGCATCTTTTCATTTGCCTGTTACGGGAGAGCTCTTTTATCCTCCAACTCTAACACCTTATTATTTTAAACTTTATATAAGTTTTAGTCTTATATCTAGTGAAATTATAAGTTTCTTGGATGGCTAGAGAATGTCTGACTTGACTTTGTGATAGTTACTGTGCCTTACATAGAGCTACCATTAGTAAATATTAAAGGATTGTTGTAATTAAGTCATGTCTCATTTTAAGACAATGTGGATTTCACTCACAACAAAGTTTGTACTCCTTCTTTCCAGGCTGTTCTTAATTAATGACCAGTTTCTGTGGACTAGAATGTAAGTGCCAAGGGGGCTGGCTCATTGCCATATCCTGACTCTGTTTAGCAGAGTGCCTCACACTGTCTACGAACAAAATAAATATCTGTTCAATCAGGAATGAATAAGCCTGGATGATTTTTCCTCAGTATCCGTTGTATTCGTTCCAGGAATATTCGTTCCAGGTACTATTCATTTTAGTACCCCATGGGTACTAAAATCTTCAGATGCTCAAGTCCCTTGTATAAAATGGCGTAGTATTTGCATGTAATCTATGCACATTGTCCTATATACTTCAAATCATCTCTAGATGATTTAATACCTAATACAATGCCTGCACATCACTTTATTCACATGGATTCTTTATAGCACCAGAGCGTGGTAAATTTAAGTTTTGCTTTTTAGAACTTTGTGGATTTTTTTTTTTTTAATATTTTCAGTCTGCAGTTGGTTGAATCTTTGAGTGAAGCCACGTGTAGTTGGTCTCAGATTATTTAAAGTAGGTGCTTATTTTAGCTTGCATTGCCATGTGAGCGGCTGGCATACCTTTCTTCAGTCCCCTATCCCCCAACTCAACTTCAAAGATTTGCTAAACTTTCGTTCATAGTCAAGAAATAAATGGCAAAGCCCATCTCTGGAAGACCTCTTTCTGCCTGATTGTGCCACCCAGCAATGCTGTTCTCCCTGAAGCCTCTTTAGTTAACCACACTCTGGTATTAAATTGTTAATAGTATCCCTAGAGTATGCAAGCATGCTCTGGTGTCTTGTCAAGACAGAAAGCTAAACCTCTCGGTGGTTTGAATGGGGATTTGTTTAAGCAGGTAATAAGATTACCATCTTGAGCCTTAGTGCTGGGCATTAGGAGGTTGAAGGAGCCATTCCTGGGTGGATGCTGTGCTCAGCTCTGGTTGCTGCAAATGATGACATTGGAGATAGCCACACAGATGTGTGGTGGTCATGTCCCATGGCACAGCTGCATGGTCAAAACAGTGGAGTCTTCTTTTTTGTCCAGGGACTGTATTTCTGTTGAAGAAAGTGGCATAATTAAAGCTGAGGATCACGCAGAAAGCTGACATTCATCTTCTATTGCCTCTAGATCAGGCAGAACTGGCAGCTTCTTGGTGAGGAATAGGAGTGATGACTATAGCTGTCTGTAAATGTATTTTCCTATCTCCTCTGGACAGCCTGAGAACATAACTGTGGAATGGGAAACAAATTTCATCTTCCTACCATTTTCTCTCCTTAACACCTGAATACACAGCTTGATTGTAGGCATGAAGGGGAGAAGATGAGCTCACAGATCCTTAGAGTGGCGCTTCTCATTCTCTCTGATTTTCTTGTAAGGGTGGCATCGAGAAGTTTCAGGACCTTGGGAAAGAAACTACACTCACTGAGCTACTCAGGGACTTAAGGAAGAGACCAAAGGAAAAAAATTTTTATTAACCTCATGGATTTGAACATTTTTGGGTCCCCTCATCTCTAGCTTCATCTTATCCCTGCTTCCTCCTGGCCCAGATCCACGCTAAGAATACACTTAGTGGTGCTACCAGAATGGCACCTAAGGACATGGCTTCCTTTGCCCCTGCAAGAGCTTTTTTTGTTTTTTTCAATCTTAACCTAAAAAAATAAATAAATAAAAGCAACATAGCTTTCATGTTGGTGTTTCTATTTGTTGTTCTGATTTCACGTGGTTGTCTGTGTCAAGGTCAGCCACGTGGGTTGCAAATCAAAGAGTGTCTGTCTGCGTGACCTAAATACATGAGTGCTGTTGCCACAGCTAACCTCTTTATGGAGAAATGCATGCTTACTTTTAAGATGGCAGTCAGGGGGAAAGAGGAGCCCATCTAGAAAATTTAATTATATGTGGAATGTTTCTAAACCACAACCATGGAATTTAGTCATGGCTGGATAATACCTAGTACTTCAAAAGCTGTATTTAAAATTTGAAAATTACCTATGGCACTCATGTTATAAATTGTCCATAAATAATTTCATTAACAAGCAATTAGATGCGTCTGGGAATGGGAACAACTGCCAGTTGGTGGCTGTGTGTTGCCCTCAGCTGTCTGCCTCAGAGTTCTGCCCTCATAGTTTCAAGCAAGAGCCATTCCTTCAAACTCCAATTTCTCACTTTTAAAACATAGCCCAAGCTGGGCACAGTGGCTCACACTTGTAATTCCAGCACTTTGGGAGGCTTGGGAGGGAGAATCACTTGAGCCCAGGAGTTCAAGAGCTGCCTGGGCAACATGGCAAAACCCCATCTCTACCCAAAAATTTTTAAATTACCTGGAAGTGGTAGTGCACAACTGTAGTCCTACTACTCAGGATGCTGAGGTGGGAGGATCGTCGAGGCTGCAGTGAGCTGTGACCACACCACTGCACTCCAGCCTGGGCAACAGAGGAAGGCCCCATCTCAAAAAAACAAATGAAGAAATGTAGTCCAACTATTTACAGTATTCATTTTGATTCAACTAAAATAGTAGTTCTGAACTTGACTAGTGAGAATTACAGGGGCACCTTGTTGAAATCACTTTCTGGGACGTGACTCCTATCCCACTGAATCAGAATCTCTAGGTGATGTCCTCTGAGTCTATATTTTTAACAAATGCCTTAGGTGATTTTTAGGATTAGGCAAATTTGAGAAACCACGTGGTTAAACGTGGCCAGTCATTTAAAACATATATATAATTAAAACTTTGACTTTAAAATTCAGTTGCACTACATACTAAATTTAAAGTTGCTTTATGGAAATGGGATTGTAAACAAGTCACAGAGACCAGGTTCAAATTGCAAATGCAAAGTGGTTGGTGGTATGGCATCATGTCAGTTTTAACCTGAAGATGAGTGTGGAGCAAAATGGAGAGGATACGTTTTATGGGCCCAGGCACTTTTGCCTTTATGGGCCCCTTACTCCATAAAAAACAATAAAAATTATATTTTATTATTGTTGGTATAAAGATGAATGTATTAATATTATATAGTAAATTATCTTTTCCTTGACCTAAAAGTTCATATATTTTCTTCTGATTTTAAAATTAAACTATTTTCTTGGGTGCCTAAAAGTATTGCAGGTCCTAGCCACTGTGCCTCTTGAGCCTAACAGATGGGTTAACCCTGAGCAGCAGTGGTGATGAAATCCAGACTTGAGTCTCTATGTGGCTGAGGATTATACTTCTACATGCCTTGGAAGTTCTGAAAGGAATTCTTGCTGTTCTCTTTTTCCCTCTCAATTATTAGAATATGATCAGCCCTTTCCTGGGTGAGAGGAGAAAGCTGATAGGAATCTGGGGCTATGCCAGTAGAAGAAAGATTATTGTTACACGAGGTTGTGACAATATACTTCCCTACAGCAATTCAATACCACAAACATACATGTGTCCTCTTCAGTGTATTTTCAATTGCCAAGTTTAACATACAGTTTTTTCCCTGGCATTGTGCAGGTGAGTGAATCAGCCTTTTTCCACCCTGAGGGAAACCTCATGGTAGCAAGCGTCTTAACAGGTTGAACAACTTTGCTCTTGGGAATTGGGCTTACATCTGCCATGATGGCTTGCGTTCAGTGGATTTTGATAATTGGTTTGATATGGGTAGGGTGTTGTATGAGAAGAGAAGGAACTGTTGAGTTAGGGAATGAAGACATACTATTTTCTCTGGGCAGGACCATAGATTTGCTATCTGTTCACTGAAGCAAAGTTAAAATAATTTTGTTTTCTTTTGTATTACAGAGAAGTTTTTAACTAAGAATTTAAAAATAACTCTGATTATGAAGTTCAAGTGTGTTGATTATAAAAAAAATAAATGGGAAAGTGTCAGAAAAGCCAGAATAAGAAAAAAACCATCACCCAAATCCGTGATCCAGTATTAACATTTTGGCCTAAAGTTTCTACTCTTTTTGTGTGTGTCCAAATAGCCATTTAATTTTTAGACAAAATTATAACCGCATGAAATGTACCATTTAATCCCTGCCTGTTTCACTTAGTGATAATTAACATTTGTCTCACATCATTAAATGTAGTCCTACAAAGTGATTTTGTGCTATCCTTTGTGTTAATGAATAATTATTTGTTTAATCAGTCCTCTGTTGTTGGACAATATGTTAATTTTCTTATTATAAATACAACTTCAAGCATTATCAATATTTTTTAGAGCTAAATTTTTGGACGCACACATAATTTCTTTTAGGGTAAAATACAACCAATGTATCAAAGGGTATAGGAATCTGGAGCTTTTTAATATATGTTTCCAAATAAACCCGTAGAAAGATTATACCAGTTTACATTCTCAATGGTAGTATATGAGCTTGTACTCTTGCCAACACTACATAATTACCTTATACCTAAAATTCATTTAAGGAAATCTGGTATGCATTAATTTGAAAGAAACTATGACTCAAATTTCTTTGCAAAGAGTAATGTTCAACAAATTGCTCTGTGCGCAATAATTATGGGTTTCTTTAGCGTTAGGGAAACACTTCTATTAAATTTTACATTCACTACCCTCTTCAAGGTCCTTAAATAGTTATTAGGCTTTCAACTCTGTGTTTCATGCTATTAAAAGTATGGTTTTGGAGGTCATTGTGTATGTATATTTAGGATGATAGAATGTGAGAACTAGACAGGACTTTATCGACAGGTTAATCTACCTCCATTTAAAGACTAGTAAATGGTCTGGGCGCAGCGGCTCTTGCCTGTAATACCAGCACTTTGGGAGGCCAAGGCAAGTGGATCACTTGAGGTCAGGATTTAAGACCAGACTGGGCAACATGGCAAAATCCCATCTCTACTAAAACTGTAAAAATTAGCCGAGCATGGTGGCACACCCCTGTAATCCCAACTACTAAGGAGGCTGAGACAGGAGAATTGCTTGAACACAGGAGATTGAGGTTGCAGTGAGCCAAGATTGCACCACAGCACTCCAGCCTGGGCAGCAGAGCGAGACTCTATTCCCCGAAAGGTAAAAATAAGAGTAGTAAATGGCCCAAGTAAGAAACTTGCCCACATTGACTGTTGGGACATTCTCAGTTGTAAGCGACAAACACCTAACCTCAGACCAGCCTACCAAAATGGGGATTTATTGGTTCATGAAACTGAAAATCGGCTCAGATACCTGTTGTGACTAATGTTGAACAATTCTTTGATCTTTTTAAGTCTCGGCTTTCTTATTTGTTTTTTTTTTTTTTTTTTTTTTGAGACGGAGTTTCGCTCGTTACCCAGGCTGGAGTGCAATGGCACAATCTCAGCTCACTGCAACCTCTGCCTCCTGGGTTCAGGCAATTCTCCTGCCTCAGCCTCCTGAGTGGCTGGGATTACAGGCACACGCCACCATGCCCAGCTAATTTTTTGTATTTTTAGTAGAGACAGGGTTTCACCATGTTGACCAGGATGGTCTCGATCTCTTGACCTCGTGATCAGCCCCCCTTGGCCTCCCAAAGTGCAGGGATTACAGGCGTGAGCCACCGCACCTGGCCCCAGTTTTCTTATTTGTAAACAGGATGTTGGACTCAAGGTTCCTTCTACCTCTTAACATTAAATGTTTCTGTGAATATATTATCAAAGAATTATGTTATGCTATCAACCAATTTGCACATAGTAAAAGGAAGGTTAGTCCTCAGAGATAGGACATTTTTAAAGAGATTTGGATTTAACAAAGAATTTTTTTTAACTTGTGGACATCCTTAGGCAACTTGAACATAATTAATATTTAGTGTAAAATATCTTTGAAGTGCTTTAAAGCATTTTTTCTGTTGATTACATGGTCCTTAAACATCTTTTTTCCCCTGTTGGTTTGCTTAACAAATCTTTACAAATATTGGAAAAAGAAATTTCAGTCCTGCTGCTCCCTATTCACAGTAATTACACCTAACTCCAACTTGGTGGAACCTTGAGAGAATTGTTACTCTCTATGGCAGCAACTGGCTACTGAGTCAGATCCATGCCCACAGAAGCTCATCTTGAGCCCTCAGATGCCTGATTTACATTCAGGGAGACATTGGCATTAGGGAATCTCACCAGGAACACTCACTGGGAACACTTGTGCCTCACCAGGAATACTTTTTAAAGCTCTGCAGCTGGTTATAGAGAAACTTAGATTTCACTTTCAGTTTATACTGTGAAACCAAGAGGAGGTCGATTTTCTCATGCCAAGCTCCCTTGGCTTTTTAAAATTGTTTCCTTGATCGATAGGAAATCTTTTTTTTTTTTTTTTTTTTTTTTTTTTTTTTAAGAGATGGTGTTTCACCACGTTGGCCAGGCTGTTCTCGAACTCTTGACCTCAGGTGATCCGTCAACCTCAGCCTCCCAAAGTGCTGGGATTAGAGGCATGAGCCACTGCACCCAGCCGATTGATAGGAAATCTTTTTGATTGTTTTCACCTCATGTCTTTGCTCAGTTAGATTATTTGGAGTTCACTGTGTACCCTTGTTAGCTACTGCAGGAAGCATATATGACCTCCAGTGACTTTCTAGAATTCTGAAAAAAAAAGCCCTCAAGAAATAGGCTTTGTTTTAAAACATCAACTACCAATAAAGTTTTAAAATGTTTTTGCCACAGTATTTGGAATGCAGATTTAGTTCACAGTTTTAACTACTACCAGATTGACAATCTTGGTTTGTATTTTGAGAAATATTTAGGCAGAAATAAATATAAGAGGACCTATATACCTTTTTATTAACACTCAGCTACCACATGTTTGTGATAATGACAGTTTCTATATCTAGTTCTGCCAGAGAGGGAGTTTTTTCAGCTTTAAAAATAGCCAAAGATTCTGAAGTAGTGATATATTAGTCAGTATAGGCAAGGTTATTCTGCAGTAACAAATAATCCTTGAATGCCTGTGGCTTAAAACAACAAAAGTTTATGTCTTACAGCACAATTTCATTGAGAGGTGGCTAGAAGCTCCATTCTGATTTATCTTTGAGACCCAGATGTAGAGCATTTGTCTTAAATTTTGCTGGTTAAGGTAACAGAATATGGAAAGGTCTTACATTAGCCAGAAGTACTCATGCCTGAAGGTGACACACGTCATTTCCATTCACAACTTATCAGCTAGTTTAGGAACATTGCCCAGCTCACATATAAAATGGCCAAGAGTTGCATTCTGACCCCATGGGCCTGGAAGGAGGAGACCAGAAATATTTGGCCAGCC
This sequence comes from Sapajus apella, assembly GCF_009761245.1. Taxonomy (NCBI): domain Eukaryota; kingdom Metazoa; phylum Chordata; class Mammalia; order Primates; family Cebidae; genus Sapajus; species Sapajus apella. Next base: position 5,939,176 of record NW_022436998.1, read on the forward strand.
ACACTAGTGACACAGTTTGCTCTTCTGGTTACCAGATATTTGTCTCACTCTCCCTCTTACAGGCAAAATACATTCATTCCTTCCCCAAAGGAGACTGCCCCAAAGTCTCACCCAGCACAGTATCTGGATGAGGCCTAATTTAGGCTCTTACTCAGGAGATGATATAAAGTCATTTCTACATCAACTCTGGATGTGGTTCCTCTTGATCTTGAAACTTCTGAAATAAAAGTGGCAAATTATCTGCTCTTCACATTGTATATTAGTATTTAATTGTGAAACAAAGATAGGAAAACTCAATCCTACATTACCATTCAGAAAGTGGGTGAATGGGAGATACCCAGCAGTCTGGTGCTAAGTTATTCTAAAATGCTGAAGCAATTCTGAATTTCCTCTGGGCCCCCTGCCTTGCAGATGGAGAAGGGTCCTTTAGGGTCCTGATACTTCTCCCTGGAAGGGTCTTCCCAGTCCATTGTTCTCTTCAGCCCTTGACTCCACCCCTTGGGAGTTATCTTTTTTCCCCCAGTAGACTCTTTGATTGCATCTAAAACGAACACTGAAGATGAAGCAGGAAGAAGGAAACAGCTTTCTGAATAAATTATAAAATGTTTAGATGTCACCTACAGTGTTTAAAGGTGAGACCTCTTTTCAGTTACCTGTATTTACCAACATCCAACCACATAAAAGGTTATGTGAGGGCTCTTCCTTTCAGAAGTCTGATAGTATCTGTAACTGGGTAAATTCTGCATTTCTGGTACAGAACTAGATTGTTTTCTGGGGATTTACACAGCTTGTTCAGTTCTTGTGCTGATGTATCCCCTGTTTTCCATTACTGCAGAATTCTAATTTTTTTTTTCTCCATGTACTGAAAGCTTTAAGCTTTACGTGTGGAATTTTCTCCATCTCCATTCCTGGATCTCTAGCCATCACCTATACAACCTGCTCATTCTGCCACCCCTGTCAATATTAACAAGTGGGGGCCTTCTGTCCCTTACTGCAGGCTCATATAATCATCAACATATTAGAAATTGTGCTTCCTACTTTCCTTCTCCTCTCCCTTCCTTCCTTCCTCCCTTCCTCTCCCTAAACCAAATAGGCTTAAAAAGTTATTTAGACTTCTAGGCACCTCTTGCTTTCCTTATTAACAGAAGATTGGGAAAATATTTCTAGCCTACTGGAATAGATTTCACTCTCTATTATTTTTCCTTTTTTTTGAGATGAGGGTCTCACTCTGTCACCCAGGCTGAAGTGCAGTGGTGCAATCTTGGCTCGCCGTAACCTCTGTCTCCCCAGATCATGCAGTTCTCCCACCTCAGCCTCCCAAGTAGCTGGGAATACAGGCATGCACCACCATGCCTGGCTAATTTTTTTTTTAATTGTACTTTAGGTTCTGGGGTACATGTGCAGATCATGCAGGATTGTTGCATAGGTACATATATGGTAAGGTGGTTTGCTGCCTCCATCTCTCCTGGCTGGCTAATTTTTGTATTTTCGTAGAGATGGGGGTTTCATCACGTTGCCCAGGCAGATCTTGAACTCCTGGACTCAAGTGATCTGCTTGCCTTGGCTTCCAAAAGTGCTGGGATTACAGGTGTGAGCCACCACACCTGGCCTCACTCTCTTTTTAATAGCTGCCTAATATGCTACAGTTTGGAAGTCATACATTTTATTGAACCGTTTCCCTGTTAAAGGGCACTCATCTTATTTCCCATTTGCCTTACTTTTGTTTTTGTTTTTTAATTTGGGCACTGTAAAGGATGCTGCAGGGAACATTCTTATGCCTATCCTTGAATACTTGTGCTTTTTTATGGCCTAGGAGAGGGCTTTGCTGAGTTAGAAATACATGTGTACTTTTAATTTTAATAGATGTTCTCAAAATCTTTCCAAGCAATGTTCCAAAATACCCTTTCTCCATCCTCTCCAGTGTAGGCATCTTCCCTGCTCTGATGAGAATAATTGCAGCTGCAGCACTGGTTGCATAGCCGAGGCACTCGTTAACATGCCATAGTATATTTCCAGGGAGTTTAAAACTCCACTGAAAAAGACTGGTCAGATTTGATGACTGGGGGTACTTGCAATTTTTCTTTTGTATTTTTTTTTTTTTTCCAAGACAGAGTCTCACTCTGTCGCCCCGGCTGGACTGCAGTTGTATGATCTTGGCTCACTGCAACCTCCGCCTCGGGTTCAAGTGATTCTCCTGCCTCAGCCTCCTGAGTAGCTGGGACTACAGGCACATACTGCCATGCCCAGCAAATTTTTTTTTGTATTTTAGTAGAGATAGGGTCTCACCATGTTGCCCAGGTTGGTCTCCAACTCCTGACCTTGTGATTTGCCCACCTCACCCTCCCAAAGTGCTGGGATTACAGGCTTGAGCCACCACACCTGGCTGTGTTTTGTATTTCTTAAGAAATTCATGGAAAGTTGATAGCAGGGAAGAAATTGGAGATCATTTAATGCAACCCATTCCTTTTACAGGTAAGGAAATTAAAATCCAAAGAGGCGGAAGGAGCAACAGTGAGCTACTTACTGTCTGTTGCTTCAAGGAAGCAGATGCTCTGAATCCCAATCTGGGGCTTTACCTATTAAAAAATGCTGCTCCTACACTCTGGCCCATGCTACCAGTGAGTTTTAGAGAATGAACCAACAGACTTCATCTCTGAGCTGAATCAGCAAATGGGGATGACCAGTTTCCAGTTTTTTATCTCCTGCTAGGACAAGCCAGCTTCCCAAACTATACTGGTTGCAGAATGTGCTTGTAAACTTCTGCAAAGATAACAGGACATTTCTTAACTTGGTCTTTTCAGTGAAATTTGTTGCTCTTAATCTTTTGAGGGCCCTGAATTTTTTTTTTTCTATAATGCTAGAGTTCCTGCTCAACAAGTGAGAAGCAGCTATCTTGGTTCATAACCAAAATAACAATAGTGAGGCATAGGAGGGAAGATTTTGTTTACAGAAACAGTTTCCTGCTAGGCACTCCTCCCTATACCCTCCTGAATTGAAATCTAAGTACTAGTAGGAGTGCCTAGCAAAAAAAAACCTTCTGTAGGGGCCACTGATGTTTCTGGCAATGCGAACAATTTGACAAGGGTTCATATGGATGTTTTCTATGGCTGAAATAAAAGAAACTTGGAAGGAAGCCATTTTTGCACCTGAGTCTTTAAACTCAAAGGCTTTTTGTTTGTTTGTTTTTGTTTAGTTTGTTTGTTTTCAGACGGAGACTCGCTCTGTCTCCAGGCTGCAGTGCAGTGGCACAATCTCGGCTCACTGCATCCTCCACCTCCCAGGTTCAAGTGATTCTCCTGCCTCAGCCTCCCGAGCAGCTGGGACTACAGGTACAAGCCACTACACCCAGCTAATTTTTATTTTTAGTAGGGACTGGATTTCACCATGTTGGCCAGGATAGTCTCTATCTCTTGACCTCGTGATCCATCCACCTTGGCCTCCCAAAGTGCTGCAATTACAGGTATGAGCCACCACACCCAGCCTAAACTCAGTTTTAATATATACAGTTTCAGGTTTGCCTATGGATTCTATGAGGGAAATAAAAAGGAAGACTCCAACCTTTGGTTTCCATGTGGGTTTGCTCTGTGTTCATCGCAGAGCATTTGACAGTATGGCATTAACTATCCAGGCTGTCTCTGTATAATGTCAGACTGTTTAGGTAGCTCCCCTCTGTTCATGTCAGCTCTTAACAATAAAGAGCTTTTGGCCGGATGCAATGGCTTACGCCTATAATCACAGCACTTTGGGAAGCCGAGGGAGGCGGGTAGATTACAAAGTCAAGATATCAAGACCATCCTGGCCGACATAGTGAAACCCCGTGTCTACTAAAATACAAAAATTAGCTGGGCGTGGTGGCATGCACCTGTAGTCCCAGCTAATCGAGAGGCTCGAGAGGCTGAGGCAGGAGAATTGCTTGAACCCGGAAGGCAGAGGTTGCAGTGCGACGAGATGGGGCCACTGTACTCCAGCCTGCCTCCTGGAGACAGACTGTCTCAAAAATAATAATAATAAATAAAGAGCTTTTATAACAATAAAAATCCTCACGCTGGAAATTCATTTTGTTATAGATAACCATCACAAGCACATTAAGTATGTATTCACCTAGAGGCATGCCTTTGTGCTTCAGACCTCGCCTTGGCTCCTCTGGTTTAGTAGTTCCCAAGCCTGTGGATTGGAACCACTAGGGAAATTTTTAAAAATATTCATGCCTGGATGCCATGCCTGAATTAAACAGAATATGTGCAAGAGGAGGCCAGAAGTTGAGTATTAAAAGCCTCCCAGCTGATTTTAAAAGGCAGCCAGGTTGAGAATTTCTGGGCAAGCTATTTGGGATAGAGAGGATGTCTCTATTTAATGCAGAAAGAAATCAAATATAACATGGGTTATTCTTTTTAGAATTTCATATCTGCTCATCATCTCTCATAGTCTACTTCCTCTCTCTTTCCCCTTTCTATGTATTATATAGATTAAAACAGTGGAATTGCATCTCATAAAGTCAGTTCATAAAGCAAAAATTGAGTCATTGAAAAGCACCCTAGGTTAGAGACCAACACACCATCTCTTGGTACATCCAGGCATGGTAAGTTTTTCCTTTAGGATTTAAGCAGATCAGTTTCTTTGGTGAAGATTCTGATGAAACAGCAATTGGGAGCCGGGATGTATGCAAAAATACATATCTATCTTTAAATATTAGAGTAATAGTCAGCTTGATGAGATACTCCAGCCCTAGGAAGCATGTGGGAATTGAGACTGGTTTAGGGAACCACAGAATCCTATTTCTCATCTCAGTGAATTCTGAGTGGAATGCAGTGGCATGTGAGCAGAGCCATGGACACTTTTTCAGTTGTGAAATTTTCTGTCTGTGCCTCCTTTTAGGCACATATAGTTGAATTCAAATAAACTGAATGTCAAATGCACAGGTAGATATGACACCACTGCATTTGCTTATTTAATATTCAAAAACTGAATACTTCTGTGCACACATAGCACTCAGCAGCACACTTTTCTTTCTGTCCTTTAGCATTCCCATGGTTTGGCATGGACATCGGTGGAACACTGGTTAAATTGGTCTACTTTGAACCAAAGGATATTACAGCCGAAGAGGAGCAAGAGGAAGTGGAGAACCTGAAGAGCATCCGGAAATATTTGACTTCTAATACTGCTTATGGGAAAACCGGGATCCGAGATGTCCACCTGGAACTGAAAAACCTGACCATGTGTGGACGCAAAGGGAACCTGCACTTCATCCGCTTTCCCAGCTGTGCCATGCACAGGTTCATTCAGATGGGCAGCGAGAAAAACTTCTCTAGCCTTCACACCACCCTCTGTGCCACGGGAGGCGGGGCTTTCAAGTTCGAAGAGGACTTCAGAATGGTAGGTCAGGTTTGTCTTTGTTAAAACAGCAAAACCTCTCACATGTCCATAATCATGGCCACTCATAACTAAGAACCAGACAACTAGCCTTGGGACTTTGGACAAGCTTATGTCACCTGTCTGTGCCTCAGTTTTCTCACCTATATATGAATAAAACCAGCTGCTACCTCGTAGGGTTGTTACATGTTGGATTAAATGAGATAATGTGTACCTGGCACGTCGTAAGTGCTCACTATAGTTATCATCATCGTCATTTCTGTTACAATTATTACTGTGTAATGTGCCAAAAACAAGATGCTAAAATCCCTTCTGAAGTATTTCAGTTAGAATTATCCACAGACTCTTACTGTATAATCGTGATGCCAATTTTATGCATATACAGAGATCCATGGGAAGGCTTTCTATGAATCCTACCAAAGATGATTACTTCCAGCTACCCATTTGCTCTCGTGTCTGTTTTCAGCATATGAACCCCATTCAGAAGTTTTACTCATCAACAAAAATGAAATATTTAATATTTATCAGCAAATTTCTTCATTAATGAATACTTTTTAGGGAGTGTAGTTCTAAGTAATAGGGATAATGCTGTATCCTGACTGGGAGTATATACCAACTGTGCGTGGCTCATTTAGATTTAACAACTGAAGCTAAATGGGAGATATGAATAAGTAACATGCAGTCCAACATTCCTTGTTATTTAGCATTCCCTTAACATCTGTGCATTCCAATTTCTTCATTTTCTACAGTCAATACAATAATCTCTGTACTGTGTAGTCTTTTTTATTAGAATAAAATAAGAAGAAAATGAAACAACAGATGTGGCTATATCTTGGAAAGGAAAGGGACCCAGATAAGCAAAAGTGATTGAACACAGAAGAAGGAAGGGTTGGGAGATTTTAGGATTAGTCTTACTACAAAGTTGAACATATAGTGAGGTAAGTCATAAAATACATATTCTCAAAGCCTGTAATACAAATTACCAGCATTTTGTGCAGAACTAATGTAATCCAGTCTTGATATAAAGTCTGTCATTAATGAATACATTAATGAATCAGCACATTCATGGTATTTAATAAAGCTATAAATGCACATTTTTGTTGTGCCATCAAAAGTAGCCCCATTTACCTCACTGATTATAGTAAGTTTCTATAAGGGCTGGCAACAGGCCAGGCATGGTGGCTCACGCCTGTAATCCCAGCAC